>NW_026652290.1:58469235-58834399 GCF_009828535.3 Hylobates moloch | reverse complement strand
AGTTGGATTCCTAGGTATTTTATTCTCTTTGAAGCAATTGTGAATGGTAGTTCACTCATGATTTGGCTCTCTGTTTGTCTGTTATTGGTGTATAAGAATGCTTGTGATTTTTGTACATTGATTTTGTATCCTGAGACTTTGCTGAAGTTGCTTATCAGCTTAAGGAGATTTTGGGCTGAGACAATGGGGTTTTCTGGATATACAATCATGTCATCTGCAAACAGGGACAATTTGACTTCCTCTTTTCCTAATTGAATACCCTTTATTTCCTTCTCCTGCCTAATTGCCCTGGCCAGAACTTCCAACACTATGTTGAATAGGAGTGGTGAGAGAGGGCATCCCTGTCTTGTGCCAGTTTTCAAAGGGAATGCTTCCAGTTTTTGTCCATTCAGTATGATATTGGCTGTGGGTTTGTCATAGATAGCTCTTATTATTTTGAGATACGTCCCATCAATACCTAATTTATTGAGAGTTATTTTAGCGTGAAGGGTTGTTGAATTTTGTCAAAGGCCTTTTCTGCATCTGTTGAGATAATCATGTGGTTTTTGTCTTCGGTTCTGTTTATATGCTGGATTACATTTATTGATTTTCGTATGTTGAACCAGCCTTGTGTCCCAGGGATGAAGCCCACTTGATCATGGTGGATAAGCTTTTTGATGTGCTGCTGGATTCGGTTTGCCAGTATTTTATTGAGGATTTTTGCATCAATGTTCATCAAGGATATTGGTCTAAAATTCTCTTTTTTCGTTGTGTCTCTGCCAGGCTTTGGTATCAGGATGATGCTGGCCTCATAAAATGAGTTAGGGAGGATTCCCTGTTTTTCTATTGATTGGAATAGTTTCAGAAGGCATGGTACCAATTCCTCCTTGTACCTCTGGTAGAATTCGGCTGTGAATCCGTCTGGTCCTGGACTCTTTTTGGTTGGTAAGCTATTGATTATTGCCACAATTTCAGAGCCTGTTATTGGTCTATTCAGGGATTCAACTTCTTCCTGGTTTAGTCTTGGGAGGGTGTATTTGTCGAGGAATTTATCCATTTCTTCTAGATTTTCTAGTTTATTTGCGTAGAGGTGTTTGTAGTATTCTCTGATGGTAGTTTGTATTTCTGTGGGATCGGTGGTGATATCCCCTTTATCATTTTTTATTGTATCTCTTTGATTCTTCTCTCTTTTCTTCTTTATTAGTCTTGCTAGTGATCTATCAATTTTGAGACGGAGTCTCACTCTGTCGCCCAGGCTGGAGTGCAGTGGTGCGATCTCGACTCACTGCAAGCTCTGCCTCCCTGGTTCACACCTTTCTCCTGCCTAAGCCTTCCAAGTAGCTGGGACTACAGACGCCCACCACCATGCCCAGCTAATTTTTTTTTTTTTTTGTATTTTTAGTAGAGACAGGGTTTCACTGTGTTAGCCAGGATGGTCTCGATCTCCTGACCTTGTGATCTGCCCACCTCGGCCTCCCAAAGTGCTGGGATTACAGGCATGAGCCACCGTGCCTGGCCGAGTTTGTCCTATATTAAGAAAAATAAAACACACTGGTAAACGGTTACATCAGCAGAAAGAATGTGATAAATGCCCTAAGAAAGATACCAACAAAGTGCTATAGGAGTTCATAGTCATTATGGTTTTCATTTATTTAGTTCACAGGGGGTGGTATTTGTATTGAGTCTTGAAGAGGGTGGCGATGGGCAAAGATTAGGGAAGGCAGGCTTCTGGGGCATGCAAATTGCTTAAGATTTGGGAGTTCCCTGCTCTCAAATCACTTATGTTCTAAGTGGGAGATGGAACAGTGAACAGTAGAGCCATGGGAGTTCAGGGAAAGGAAAAGATTGATCTGTGTCAGGTAGAGAGGAAAGATGTAATGGTGGGTGGTGCTGTGAAAAAGGACTAGGTTTTTAGTGAGCAGAGGCGAGCTGGAGGTAGAGTCTTGGAATGTAAGCAGAATGCCAGAGGAAGGAGTGAGCACTGCCATATTTTCTGACACCAGGAGGTGCCTGGGGCATGGTACGTGTGTCTGGGAGTATGGGAAGAGTTGGGCTAAGACAATGGCCCAGATGACTGAGCTCTAGAAGGCCACACTGGTAGTATGGGAGCTTGGCTTTAAAGAAATGAAGCCAATAGGAAATTGTAGAGACTTCTTTGGGATGGTTGGGATGACTTGTTAAAAGTACTTGCTTAGAGATTCTTCTGTCAGTTGTGCACAAGATGGCTCAAAATGTGGGAGGGGGAGAACCTTCTTCAAAGGTTCTTTCAACGATCCCAGAAGGAGTAAGTGAGCATGCACTGGGTGTGGGGTTCACGTGGATGGAGAGGCAGGAGGAAATCTGGTAGACATTTTGAAGGAGGATGTGACGAGTGGATTTGTTGACAAATTGAGTCAAGGGGATGAAAGGAGTCAATTTACTTATCTTTAAAGTAAATGTTTTTCAAGATGATCTGTAACATTCCTTTCTGTACTGGGAATTCATAACTTCCAGGATTCTAGACTTAGGTACTGGAAAAATGCCAATACCTTCCTTCCTACCTCTTTTCCATCACTTAAACCCTTTTATTCAGTACCAGACATTGTAGGGAGTAAGGATGTAGACCTGTCTATGGAACACTTTTTAGTTTAGGAGGAGCTATGGACATTTAAACAGATAACTGTAATTTGATATGATGGGTACTATTGTGGAGTTATAGTCAAAGGACTAGGAGAAAACCAAGGAAGCACAACCAACTCTGCCTGGAAAAGTGGAGACAAGTTGACAGGGGTGATTAAGGGTTTGTTAGGCTGTATATGGGGGTCGGGAGCAGAGTGGAAAGGAAAAACACAATGGGAGAAGCATGAATGAGACTGATGTGCAGGACCCTACCGGTGACTTGTCTAGCTGGAACCTAGGGTGGATTGAAGTGAGAGAGGAAGGGAGGAGGGAAATGGGAGATTTGTCAGCAGAGTTAGATTGTGGTCAAATGAAAGAGGACCTCATTCCATGAAAGGAATTTGGACCTGATCTTTTTGCTAATTATGAGTTAGTAGAGATCTTTAAGGGCAGTAGTAAATGATCCAACTTGTGTCTTAGGAATTAACTCTGATGACCCTGGAGAGGGTGGACTACGATGGGGAGAGGTTGGAGACAAGGAGGCCAATAAGAGGTTATTAGAATTCAGGCAAAAGACAATGCATAAATGGGTTACTTGGGAAGGTATTTGGGGAAAGTTTAGTTCAATTTTGAAACTATGTTTTAAGAGGTGGCAGGGCATTCATTTATGGATTCATTTTTTCTCTTGCGCTCAAATCTTTATTAACTTTGCCAGGTACTGAGGATAAGAAGATAAATAGACCACTTCTGTGACCCCCTTCAGCTCATTTGCAATGATTCTCACTTTTTTTTCTGTGCCAACACTCTTAAGAGACGTGACACCCAATTTTGGGAGTAGGATGGCAGGGGATGAGAAGGGGATAGGAAAGGAGTAAGAATATGGAGGAGGGAGTATGTCCTTAATGGAGAAATAGTAGACTGTGGGGCAGCATGATGTGCAGATATCCCCCTTCCCCAGGGGGATGAAACACCTGAGCCTGTTTCATTTAGGAGACTTTCAGCTTTCAGTAATAGAATACCCTACTCAAAATGGCTTAAACAATAATGGCACTTATTATGATATATAACAAGAAATTCATGGATGGCCATCTCAGTTGCTCAGTAATGTCGCTGAGAAACCAGATTCCTTATGCCTTTCTAATCTGCCATCCTTAGCATGTTCCTCTCAGCCTATTTCCTCTCATGGTTACAAGACGGCTGCTGCAATTCCAGGCATCACAGGCAGAAGTGACTATGTCTAGCAGAAGAAAGAGGCCTCATTCTTCCTTGTGCATCTTTTGGTTTTCTTATGAGCAAATAATCCTATCCCAGAATCCCCAGCAGACTTCTCATATCTCAGTAGCCAGAACTGGGTTGGAGGCCCACACTTGAACCTATCACTGGCAAAGGAAAGGGGAAGGCAGGAAACACTGGAAACAAAATTGTGGCTATTAGCAGAGAAGAAAGTGAAAATGGCTTTTGAGTAGGCAAACATTCCTTCTGCTGAAATTTGCTGGCTGTGGGAAAGAATTTCTTTGCATTTGGAAATAGAGCCTTTGTTACAGATAAGCAGTTTGGGATTAGAGAGATAGATTTGAAATATACTAGAAAAGAGATAGAGTATTTTTGTTTTTTTTTTTTTGTTTTATTTATTTTTTTTAAACTAACCTGACATAAGTTTTGTGCTTCATACGTCTTAATTCATGGAACCTCATCAGGACACTAACAGACAGGCCATTTTCACTGAGGAAAATGAAGCTCAGAGAGGTTGAGGAACTGGGGATGGTCACACAGCTAGTAGATGGCAAAGCTGGCAATGGATATGCTCACTTTCATCTAATTATGGAGAATTTTGAACATACACAGAAGTAGATAGAATGGCATGATGAGTGTCTCATGTATCTGTACTTAGTTCCAACCAGCAACAACCCTTTGCTAATCTTCCATTCACCCCCCTCATCCCCTCTTCCCTCTGTTATTATTTTGGAGCAAATTCCCCACCATTGTATCATTTCATCACCAATTATTTCAGCATGAGTCTCTGCAAGATAAGGTCTTTTTTCTTTTAAAGATAATGACAACCATTATACCCAAAATATTTAACAACACTTTTTTAATATTAAATTTTTAGGTAGTGTTTAATTTTCAAATTATCTCATAAATATCATCATTTTTTACAGTTTATTTGAATTAAGATCCAAATAAGGTCCACACATTGCAATTGATTAATAATGTTTTAAATCTCAATCTATAAATTCTTCCTCCATGTCTTCCTGTCTCTCTCTCTCTCCCTCTTTCTTTTTTATAATTAATCTTTGGAAGAAATCAAATTATTTGACCAGCAGAGTTTCTTACAGTCTGGATTTTGCTGGTTGTATCCCCATGATGTAGTTTGACACATTCCTCTGTCCTCTGTATTTCCTATAAATTGGAGTGACAGGTTTGGTCAGATTCAGGTTGAATTTTTTTGCAAGGATACTTCGTAAGTGGTGCCATCTTCCATTATGAGGTTCTCTTTCTCTTGGTGATGTAGCAGCCACTGATGCTCAATGCCTGGATCCCTTAATTTACTAGAGGTTACACAATGGCGATTTCATCGTACAATAGTTTCTTCTTTATGGATTTGCCAGAAGAGCTGAGATTTAAAAGCCTGTCTGACTCAAGAAGGTGCCACTACTATTGGAGAGGAAGTGTCATGCCAGGGGAGGAAAGCAGGAGAAGGGAGGACAATTTCAAAGCAATTGAGACAGTACAGAAGTATACCTTGAAAAAGAAGGTTGTCTGGGTTGTTTATACCCACAAATTCGCTAGTCACAAACACATAACCTGGTTAGAATTGTGGAGTATCATACATCAATCACAGTGATCATATCATGGCATAACCCCAAAACACATGTTGATTATTTACATTTTAGTGTGCTGTGCCTGAATAACATTTTTCCCTTGAAATCTACAAGTTTCTCTGTCAGAGGGATAGAGAGAACACAAGTGATGATGTTTTAGTGTGCCTAAAGCATGATGAAATAATAGAAGGCATTGCACCAAGAGCAGGACAGTTTGAAGTCAGTGAGCATCTCCGTGTAATCCACATAATTTATTTTGCAGTCACAAAATTACAAAGCACTCTAGCAGGCATTGTGAGCCTCACGAAGGAAACAGAAAACTCACAAACCAAGGAGGGGGTGGGGCCGATGAAATATACCTCAAGACAACAGTGGCAGAAACATAAATGGATATAAACACAATCTGCTCTATTGTACCTCATGGTTAGAGCAGGGCTTTCAGAAGGGTAAGAACGAAAGAATTGAGGGAGATTAGCAGACTTCTTGTAGGAATTGAGGCAGGTGTGGAAGCTCCCCAGACAGGAGAACCCAGAACCTATGTGAGGGAGGAGAAGGAACACCTGAGATAGTCTGGAGTTGGGATACTCCTGAGGGTAACGTCAGAGAAGGAAGAAGCACCCACTCCATCTATAGATGAAAACACATTTCTGAATTATATTTACAAAAATTATACTTCTGTGGAAGAGGGAAGAGGGTGTTTTTTCCCCCCAGAATTGTATAATGTTGAAATTATTGATTTGATTTCTCTGTTAGATTTACTGTCAATTCTTGTTATTCATGGTAGTTTTGTTCTATAAAGTCACCAGAACACTGAAATAGCAAATACTGAGCTATTGCTCCTAGGCAAAATATAGGGTTAGGTTTCTGCCAGCCTCTGGTCACAATTTTGTCAACTGATCAATACATAACCTTGCTTTATGTGTGTTTCTGTTTAAAAACATTTAATATATATTGTGGATTCATTAACATTGAATGATGGTCAACAGAACTATAACTCATGCCTGAGTGAAACTTATCTGACACACTTCTGTTCTCTGTAAGGCACCTCAGAGCCATCCTGAACTTAGGAACACTGGGCAGAACTTCAGCCCTACGCTTAAGGGGCATTGTAAAGAGCAAAATCACTAACGAAAAGCACAAAAAATGCAAAAAAAAAAACCATTGTGGTACTAAATAGACTGCAAAAAGCACATTTGTTTACAATATGAGAGCTGAAATTAGAAGGTAGAGCATTGTCTTGTTCAAACCTAAGCTGGGCATATGTGCGTGGGCCAGGTTAAATTTTTTGATATTCTGCCCATGTCTGCAAATAACCTCAAGAGTGCCCATTTGGGGATTACAAATAAAGTTTAGTGAGTTGGTGGATTTGTAAATATGGAATCCATGAGACTCAACTGCAATTCGAAAACCAGTACTGAAAGATAAACTCCCGTTGGGGGTGGGGTGGAGAATTGCAACAGGTTTTCTGGGCTTCTCCAGCACAGTCAGGTTGTATCACTCAGCTAGGTGTGCAAATCCTATTGATAAAGGCCTTTTTGTTGGAGAGGGAAGAAGAGGAAGAGAGAGGAGGTGTGGCCTTCAGAGAAGTAAGGAGAAACTGAAGGAGTTGTGTGAGGGCTTAGGAATCCAGGAAGTGGGGGCATAAGAGTAATGGGGGAAGTCTCTGGAATCAGGACAACTGAGTACAAAAAGCTTGGACGGGGGAGAGGAGAAGGAGCAGGAAGAAGGAGACCACCATGAATACTAGAACCACACTGTGATTTGGGTCAGTGTAGCAAAAGCTCAGTAAGTCAGATTGGTTTTTTGGCATAGGGCCGCTGTACTTACCCTTTGCTCGGAGCTCTGTGACTGAGTTTTTTACTTTTCTACCAATTGTCGTACCCCCTATGGACTGCTGGAGAGGGAGGGACAGCCACGGGTTCTGGTTCCGCCTTTGCTGGCCACATTAGAGATGGCTTGGGTAGAAGCCTCATGACACAGAGTTACTTGCAGATGATTTAAAGAAGGATGCAGAGCTGTTTTTCACTCGCAAAGAGAAAATTAATGCTAGAGATGTGATCCTTTAAGAGGTCTTTGAACTTGTAAACCCAGACACATATGTGTCAAGAATGGAAACTGGCAAAGACTGTTTTCCATAGTTTGAACTTAATTGCTTTTGGTATGTACTTGAAAAGATAAAGTATCCCAAGACATTTAACTTTAGAAAGTCGTTCTGTTGTACTGCACAGTAAGTCATTTTCACAAGGATCTGGCCGAGATATTCAGTATCAATATGCAGGAATGGTTTCAATATGTGGTAGGCCAATAAAAACAAAGTCACTCTGACCCACACTTTGCAGATCTAAGAGGGACAGAGGAGCAAGTAGTGATAATTAGTTCCAGTTTCAGGGAAATACTGTAACTCTGCAGCCACATGCCTCTGTCCTGCCTGCTGCGCTGTGTGTCTCTCAGGGAGGGGGGCTTAAGGTCCCAATCTGTGCTTCTCAGGTGGGCACTGCACATGACGTGGTTATGCAGCAAGGCCTGAAAGTGGGTCCTGTGGAGATAGGGAGTGTTGGTTTGATCTGAAATCATGGGACTCACAGAATTGGCCACTGGGTTTGGAAAACTGTCCGTAGGAGCAAGCCTCAGTGAGAGGAAATAGGACCGTCCCACTCCCCCTTGCTTTGCTGCTGGCTAGCACAGGCAGGAATGCTGCCCAGAGCCTTTGACCCACTTCCCTGCTTCTAGGACAGTCAGATCCAAGCAGTGGGGGGTCTGCTTACTCTTCACCCTGACCTTAATTCATCAGTGTTCCCTTTCTCCTCTCAGCCTGGGGTTGGAGGGGTGGTGGAAAAGAGGGTCTTTCCTTCCTGGTGTTGAAAAATGGATTGAAGCATATGTGTGGGGCAGGGGAGGGAGGAAGGAAGGGTGGGACCTCTGGAATCATACCCATCGTACTCAAATAGTCCTCAAAGTTTTTGCTGTTCTGCTTATATCTGCAAATGACCTCAAGAGTGCCTGTTTGAGGATTTGTAAATACGGAATCCGTAGTCTCCAAAATGGAGACTATTTATTTATTTATTTATTTATTTAGTAGCTGACATGATCTTGCTGTGGGGTTGCTGTTTATACAGAGTAACCCAAAAGAAGTTAAATTTGCCCATTTAAATAAATTAATGTATTCTGGTTTGAAGCAATATTTTTCAGGCAAGCTCAGATTCTGTAGGCTTAAAGCCTTTTCTCCTTCTCTCAACCCCTTTTCTCCTTCTGTCTGGGTGACATCTGGGCAAAGGAAAAGGCTTACGTAACATTTTCATGGTTGGGGCAGGATATTTGCTTTCTTTCTTTTCTTTCTTTCTTGCTTGCTTCCTTCCTTCCTTCCTTCCTTTCCTTTCCTTCCTTCCTTCCTTCCTTTCCTTCCTTCCTTCCTTTCCTCCCTTCCCTCCCTTCCTTCCTTCCTTTCCTCCCTTCCCTCCCTCCCTTCCTTCCTTCCCTCCCTTCCTTCCTTCCTTCCTTCCTTCCTTCCTTCCTTTCCTTCCTTCCCTTCCTTCCCTTCCCTTCCTTCCCTTCCTTCCTTCCTTCCTTCCTTTCCTTCCTTCCTTTCCTTCCTTCCTTCCCTTCCCTTTCCTTCCTTCCTTCCTTCCTTCCTTCCTTCCTTCCTTCCTTCCTTCCTTCCTTCCTTCCTTCCTTCCTTCTCTCTCTCTCTCTCTTTCTTTCTTTCTTTCTTTCTTTCTTTCTTTTTTTAAAAATATATCTTGAGACAGAGTCTTGCTCTGTCACCCAGGCTGGAGTGCAGTGGCACAATCTCAGCTCACTGCAACCTCCGCCTCCCCAGTTCAAAGGATCTCCTGCCTTGGCCACCAGAGTAGCTGGGATTACAGGCATGTGCCACCACGCCCGACTAATTTTTGTGTGTTTAGTAGAGACAGAGTTTCACCATGTTGGCCAGTCTGGTCGTGAACCCCTGGCCTCAAGTGATCTGCCTGCCTCGGCCTCCCAAAATGCCAGATTACAGGCGTGAGCCACTGCACCCTGCAGGATGTTTTCTGCTTGCGTTGTTCTTCTCTTCTGGCTTCTGTTGACTTCTTTTTGAGGTGCAGCTGATTTTGTCTCCTCTTTGGGAGTTAGCTTCAGCTACCAAGGTGTCTTTGGTTAGTGTGTCTTGTGATTGTCAGCTGGGTGTGTCTGCCCCTAGGTTTGGCATCCTCTGCTTTGCCTCTTGCTATTGTAGACCCTCTGGGGCTTAGCCAGGAACTTCTCCTGGAAACTGGCTTTATGTGGCCCACTTCCCAGCTTCTGCTATAGGATTCTCTTGCCACACACCAGGCAACTTCTTAGCAAATACTCTTTTACTTTTCAGCTCCATTCTTCCATGTCTACCACAGGGCTATTTGGGAGCTTCTAGATGTCCCCAGGCCAGGTATATCTCTGGGAACAAGAGAAGGTTATTTTTGGCCCATCTGCTTGGCATTTCTCTCTGCAAATGATGTTCTAGGGCTCCTGAACTCCAGGGGCCACGTGTGTGTGCATGTGGAGCACAGAAGGGTAGGACACGTTAAAGCACCAGCCTAAGTAGTTTTGTATTCTCCCTCAACCTATCTGGAATTTTTGTCTTCTTACTCTCTTTCTTCCAGGGCCATCCCCTGGTAGGTGAGGAGATAGATGGGTAGAAAGTCTTGCCCCTTCTTCTGTTCAACAGGAGTTGCCCCCACATCCCATCCTCTGTCCTCTCTACACAGTAACTCATAGTAAAACTCTGTGCTTAGTCCCCTGGGTTTTCTTCTTGATATGTGCAAAGATAATTTTTGAATAGAAGTAACACATTTTTCTCTTTCAACAAAACTCACTTCTAAGACAATAGTTTCTCTCCGACTTGAGAAATTTAATATAAAACACAAGGTGAAAAAAAAAAAGAATTCTTGTTCAGGGTTGTGCCTCTTCTGTCCCTGAAACAACAAAGGCTATTGATTCAGTGGGCAGAGAGCTGCAGGGCAACATGATTTATGGGTAATGAAAAATACATTAGTGTAATAATTTCAAAAATATGGTAGAAAGAGTTGGGAACTTCTGGATTAGAAGAAATGGATCAAATGAGGCTGCTTACATGCTGGGGTGGCTGACTCAAAGGAAAATGTAGCTGGATCACCACAGCTGGATATCCTTGGGTTATGTGGTTGCCTTTCTCAGCCTCACTGAACAGGGTCAGAAGACGTGAGTCACAAAACCAACTGAAGCAGGAAAGACAAACATGGCCTCTCATCTCATGGCGGCACAGAGAAGCAACAGAAGCTCCTGTGAGCTTGTGAATTCTTCTTGCTCAGAAATCCTTTTCTTCTGGTTTACATGGGGCTACCCCATGAATCTTCAGGGGTCAGCAAACTTTCTGTAAAGAGCCAGATGATAAATATTTTTGACCTTTCATGCTATGGGGTGTATGTCACAACTACTCACCTCTGCCACTGTGATGGGAAGGCAGACATAGGTAATATATAATGGGAAAGTGGGCTGGAGTTTCAATAAAACTTTATTTAGAAAACCAGGTGGTAGGCCAGATTTGGCCTGAGGGTGGTAGTTCACTGATTCTTAATCTGGAATAAAGTGCTAGGTCAATGTAGAGAAAGAACTGTCTGAACCAACTCCTCTATCCTGTGTCTACCTGTCTGATCCCCTCCCTACCTCCCGTTCCCCCCACCACCCCATGCACATCTTCCTCCAATTGCGCATACAGACCAGACCAGGTTTTTAACATTATTATGACCCAGCCTTTGGCTTCACTCATCAAGTCTCCAGGATGGAGAAACAGAGGTCCTGGATTTTTTTTTTTTTTTGAAACATTTGTCAAACTCAATGACTTATTTACAGAGGTAGTTTAAAATTTTTTTATTGTATTGTTATCTTTTGCCCCTAGGAAATTTCCAGATTGGCTCACATTTTGATTTCCAGGCTTTCTGGGCAGGGCTGGATGCTCAAGAGGTCAATATGGTGATGAGTAGAGAAAGACAAAAGGGCCAAGTGAGCAGATGCTCCTAACTGACCACAAACTGCAGGATAAGTAGGGCATTCTGCCTCTATTTGAGAGCATATAGTAATTTTCTATGGTTGCCATAACACATTACCACACACTTAGTGGGTTGAAACACGGCAAATATATTATCTTACAGTGCTGGAAGATAGAAGTCTGGCACAGGTTTTATGGAGCTAAAATCAAGACGTTGGTAAGGCTGTGATTCTTTCCAGAGGCTGTAGGAGAGGATCCATTTCTTTGCCTTTTCTGGCTTCTAGAGGCTGCCTACATTCCTTGGTTCATAGCCTCCACCTCCATCTTCAGAGCCAGCGACATTGTGTCTCTCTGACCATTCTTTCAATAGCCCTGTCTCTCTCTGACTATAGCTGGGAAAGTTTTCAAAGATTCAAATGATTAGATTGGGCTCACTTGAATAATCTGGGATAATCTCCCTATCTCAGCATCCTTAACCTTAATCCCACCTGTAAAGTCCCTTTTGTCATGTAATATAACATATTCACAGCTTCCAGGGATTAAGACAAGGAGATCTTTGGGGCACCATTATTTTGCCCACCACAGAGCAGGATCCTGCCTTGTGTTTTTCTCATAGATACTTTCTGGGCACATAGAGGTGCTGAACAAATCACTTGCATTTACTGGGATCTAAGCCCCTAGGCTAAGGGGAGCTGTTGAGGAGAAGCCCCAGTCTGCTGCGTGAGGAGGGCATGGCCTTCCTTGGGGAAGGGAGGCTGAGCGGTGTAGGACAAGCACTGAGCTCACAGGCTAAGGACTTGGGCTCTTGTCCCAACTCTGCTGCACATCTCACTTGCTATCTCTGGTCCCTTGTGTTATCTTCTATAGCATGAGGAATGTAGATTAGGCAGTGGTTTTCCAAAGCTTTTTAAGCACCAGGGGCCTTTCTTCAAGTCAAGCCTATAGAATTCCAGGTCAGAGTGGAGCTATAGTGTTTGAAGAAGGGGTAAGGTCCAGAGCCTTCACTGCAGGCCTTTCCCAAGAGCTGTCTGGCAGCTGCAGAGATACAGTTTCTTTCCAGGTCTCCTGGAATGCTATTTGGAGATCACTGGACTAGATCAGGGTTGGCTAATTGCAGCCAGCAGGCTAAATCAGGTCTGAGGCCTGGTGTTGTTTGATTCCTGAACTAATAATTCTATACATATATATAGTTTATTATGGTAAAATACATGTAACAAAAATTTACCATCCTAACCATTTTTTAAGTGTGCAGTTTAGTGACATTACATACATTTACTTTGCTGTATTTCCATCATCACCATCCATCTCCAGAACTCTTTTCATGTTGCCTAAGACTCTGCATCCATTAAATAATAATTCTCTATTTCTCCTTTCCCCAGTCCCTGGAAACCACCATTCCATTTTCTGTCTCTGTGAATTTGACAGAGCTGGGACCTCCTATGTGTGTATCAAATTACACCCAGCACAATGTGTCCTAAGGAAATACTGGAGGCTGTGCACTACGGTGGCAGTATTGCTTATTTCAGATAAAAATTGGAATCAAAAGTCCAACAAAAGGAGATTCTTTGAATCATTTATGCTGTGTCTATAACATGGAATGCTACAAGGCTATTGAAAAGGCATCATAGATAAATATTTGTCGACATCAGAAGATGGATGTGATTTATTAAGAAAGAAAAACAGATCATAAAGCATATGTCTATATGTGGGTTTTTAAGTTGTTATATATTTGTTTTAATATGTAGCTTTAATTAAAATATATACATATAATTCAAAAAAGATATACATGAAAATATTAACAATGATTGGCTCTGGGTAGTGGGATCACGGTTGGTTTTCGTTTTCTTTTTGCTGAGTTCATTTCTTTCTCTTGCAGACTTTGGGCGTTTCCTCTGGGTGTGGGTCTGCTAATCAGAGCTGGGAATCATCTTTCTTTTTTAAACCAAACCCATAAAGCATTTTCTTCATTTTCTACTTTTGGTCCTTTAAAGTAGAACAAGGATGTTAAGTATCCTTTTTTTAAGACTTTTACAACATTTTAAATTTTTAACAGTTATTTAGCCTACCCCTGATTCCACAGAAACTACTTAAAGCAACTCATTTGATTGTATCATCTCAATGCAATTTAGTTTTCGTAGAAACAACTCTGTTTTGATTCTCCTATTTCATCATTTTTATGCATCTAAGCAAATTGCATACTTATAATAGCAGGTACACTTGGTATAGACAATTTGGGCCCTTTGTGAGTAAAACTGGTAGAAGTGGAGGTGCTCAGGAATGATAAGAGCAGCCTACTAGCTACAGGCATTCAGTGTGTCCTGGCATTCATCTGTAGGTTTCAGAGAGGGAATGGGGAGTATTTATTGATCTAATGAGTTGGTTAAATGACCATCAGTTGAGAGGATTTCTACCACATACATTTTCTCTTTTTAAAATTATTATTATACTTTAAGTTCTAGGGTACATGTGCACAATGTGCAGGTTTGTTACATATGTATACATGTGCCGTGTTGGTGTGTTGCACCCATTAACTCGTCATTTATATTAGGTATATCTCCTAATGCTATCCCTCCCTCCTCCCCTCACCCCATGACAGGCCCTAGTGTGTGATATTCCCCTTCCTGTGTCCAAGTGTTCTCATTGTTCAATTCCCACCTATGAGTGAGAACATGCAGTGTTTGTTTTTTTGTCCTTGTGATAGTTTGCTGAGAATGATGGTTTCCAGCTTCATCCATGTCCCTACAAAGGACATGAACTCATCCTTTTTATGGCTGCAAACTCATCCTTTTTTTATGGCTGCATAGTATTCCATGGTGTATATGTGCCACATTTTCTTAATCCAGTCTATCATTGATGGACATTTGGGTTGGTTCCAAGTCTTTGCTATTGTGAATAGTGCCTCAGTAAACATACGTGTGCATGTGTTTTTATAGCAGCATGATTTATAATCCTTTGGGTAGATACCCAGTAATGGAATGGCTGGGTCAAATGGTATTTCTAGTTCTAGATCCTTGAGGAATCGCCACACTGACTTCCACAATGGCTGAACTAGCTTACAGTCCCACCAACAGTGTAAAAGTGTTCCTATTTCTCCACATCCTCCCCAGCACCTGTTATTTTCTGACTTTTTAATGATCGCTATTCTAACTGGTGTGAGATGGTATCTCATTGTCTATCACATATATTTTCTACCACATTGCCATCATCATATCCTCCACTTCTGCTCAGATCTGCCGCCCTCCCTAGGTGACCTGACTCTGCAGTTTGGGGAACTGATACCCTCAGGCTCATTTCTGATGTACAAGGGTCTCCTCTCCCAATATGCAGAGGATCTCATGGCAGCCATACTCCTGAAGCTAAAATAAGGAGTACGACAAAGGATGAGCTTGTTTGGATAGACTCATACTTCGGGTTTTTAAGGCCTATCACTCTCGATCCTACTGACTTTCTCCCAGCAGCCAATGTTAAGGACCCTGCATTTAGGGGCTGGATGCAGCCATTCCTGCCTGATCCCTGCTGCTATCTCATGGCCTCATGCAGCCTTGTTTTGCCTGGGTTTGCCTTTGAGTCTGGGTTTTCTACATAGGATACTACATAATAGGCCTTCAATAAATACTGATAGACTATGGTATGTCTGGGATATTTCCAGAGTGACCTGTAGTTCCACTGATGATCGTGGAATAAAATCCCTTTCTTAATGTTTTAATTAGTTGTTTATGCATTATTATTATTATTATTTATTCCAGACTTCTTGGCACTTTATATCTTTCTGCCAGCTGAGTTGTTGACCTCTTCAAAACCAGCACTGTGATTACATTTTGTGGACCAGTTTATGAGTCAGTTGGCAGCTGATCAGTTCCTCACTGCCAAATTCACACATTTTTTTTGTTATCACTTGGATGACCCACTGAATTGGATTACATGGGGCTCCATAAACAGAATCTTACTAGGAATTCTAAGAGGAGTGGCTCTTGCATGAGAGAAAATATCTTGGGTTTGATCAGTGGAAACTGAATACAAATTTTAAAAATGCCAACACCTGTGTAAGGTTTAGGTGTTGCATTATAAAAGGTCTTTAGTCTCCAGTTGGAATTCAGGGAATCAACCGAACAACTGCAGAGTTACTGATTATTTAGAGTTATGTTATTTATACTTACTCGTCTCCCTATAACTGCATATTGTTTCTTTTCCAGATTGCTGAGTTGAGTAAATATTTCCTTCTATAAGGGTAAATAAGCATCTCAAGAGCAAGTTACTACATTTTGTATTTCCCTGTTTTCTTTTCTGTAAAATTGTGCAACCAAGAATTATGACCTACTGATATTAGAATAAAATTTGCAGAAGTTTGACTACATGAGCCAGATGGGTACTTACACCAGTGATTCCTGAGTGTTCACCAGTTAACCAGGGCCTTGCTTGCTGCTTCTTAAGAGATAGGAACATTTGTGTTAAAATAATGTATTGCTAGGTGTGACTCCAAGATATCCTAATTTGTATCATCAGAGGTGTGACTTAGGAGTTTTTATTTGAAAGATGCCCTTCATGTGATTCTGAAGTGTTCTGTACTTGCTTGTTTTGGTGAAAATTGTTTAATTCATGTTTTAGTATGTTCTTGCATTGCTATGAAGAAATACCCGAGGCTGGCTAATTTATATAAAAAAAAGAGGCTTGATTGACTCACAGTTCTGCAGGCTGTACAGGAACTGTAACAGCTTCTGCTTCTGGGGAGGCCTCAGGAAGCTTCCAATCATGGCAGAAGACAAAGGGGGAGTGAAGTGTCTGTCCCACATAAGGGGAGCAAGAGAGAAGCAGGAGGTGCTACACACTTTTAAACAACCAGATGTCGAGAGGGCTCTATCATGAAAACAGCACCAAGGGAATGGTGCTTGATATGATTTTGCTGTGTCCCCACTCAAAATTTCATCCTGAATTGTAATCCAAATTGTAATCCCTACATGTTGGGGGAGGGACCTTGTGGGAGGTGATTAGATCATGGGGATGATTCCCATGCACTTCTCTTTTTTGCTGCCATGTGAAGATGTGTTTGCTTCCCCTTCTACCATGAGTGTAAGTTTCCTGAGGCCTCCCCAGCCATGTGGAACTGAGTCAATTAAACCTCTTTCCTTTATAAATTACCCAGTCTCGGGCAGTTCTTTATAGCAGCATGAGAACATACTAATACAGTACTAAACCATTCATGAAGGATCCACCCCCATGATCCAGTCATCTCCCATCAGGCCCCACTTCTAACACTGGGGATTACAATTTGACAGGAGATTTGATGGGGACACAGATACGAACCATATCATTCCGCCCCTGGCCCCTCAAATCTCCTGTCCTTCTCACATTGCAAAATACAGTCGTGCCTTCCCCACAGTCCCCTGAAGTCATAACTCGTTTAGAGTATTAACTTAAAAGTCCTAAATGTCTAAGTCTCATCTGCGACAAGGTTAGTTCCTTCCACCTATGAGCCTGTAAAATCAAAACCAAGTTAGTTATTTCTAAGATACAATGGGGGCACAAACATTGGATAAATATTCCCCTCCCAAAAGGGAGAAATTAGCCAAAAGAAAGGGGCGACAGGCCCCACAAAAGGGGGGCTGCCAACCCCACAGCAGGGCTATTATGAAATCTAAAGCTTCAAAATAGTTTCTTTCTTTTTTTTTTTTTTTTTGAGATGGAGTCTTGCGCTGTCACCCAGGCTGGAGTGCACTGGTGTGATCTTGGCTCACTGCAACCTCCACCTCCCAGGTTCAAGAGATTTTCTTGCCTCAGCCTCTTGAGTAGCTGGGATTACAGGCACCTGCCACCATGCCTGATTAATTTTTCTATTTTTTATCTAGAGACAGGGTTTCTCCATGTTGGCTAGGCTGGTCTCAAACTCCTGACCTCAAGTGATCCACCTGCCTTGGCCTCCCAAAGTGCAGGGATTACAGGTATAAGCCACTGTGCACAGCCCAAAATAGTTTCTTTTGATTCTATGTCTTACATCCAGAGCACACTGGTGCAAGGAGTGAGCTCCCAAAGCCTTGGGCATCTCCGCCCCTGTGGGCTTTTCAGGGTTCAGCCCCTATGGCTGCTCTCATGGGCTGGTGTTGAGTGCCTGTGGCTTTTCCAGGCTGAAGGTACAAGCTGGTGGTTGTACCCTATTATTGCAGGGTCTGGAGGACAGTAGCCCTCTTCTCAAGTTCTACTAGGCTGTGCCCCAGTGGGGACTCTGTGTGGGGGCTCCAACCCCATATTACCCCTGCACACTGCCCTAGTAGATGTCCTCCATGAGGGCTCCACCCCTGCAACAGGCTTCTGCCTACACACCTAGGCTTTTCTATACATCTTCTGAAATCTAGGTGGAAGCTCCCAAGCCTCAACTCTTATACTCTGTGCACCTGCAGATGTAACATCATGTGGAAGCTGCCAAGGCTTATGGCTTGGACTCTCTGAAGCAGCAGCCTGAACTGTATTTGGGTCCCTTTGAGCCATGGCTGGAGCTAGAGCAGCTGGGATGCAGGGACCAATGTCCCAAGGCTATGCAAGGCAGCAGGGCCTTGGGTCTGGCCCATGAAATCAGTCAGTCCTCCTAAGCTTCTGGGCCTGTGATGAAAGGGGCTGTTGCAAAGTTCCCTGAAATGCCTTTTCCTCACTGTCTTGGCTATTAGCACCTGGCTGTTTTTTACTTATGCAAATTTCTGCAGTCTGCTTGAATTTCTCCCCTGAAATTGGCCTTTTCTTTTTAAACACATGGCCAGGCTGCAAATATTCCAAACTTTTATGCTCTGCTTCCTCTTTAAATATAAGTTCCTCTAGAAAACCCCATTGTCTCAGCCCAAAATCTCCTTAAGCTGATTAGCAACTTCAGCAAAGTCTCAGGATACAAAATTAATGTACAAAAATCACAAGCATTCTTGTACACCAATAACAGACAAACAGAGAGCCAAATCATGAGTGAACTCCCATTCACAATTGCTTCAAAGAGAATAAAATACCTAGGAATCCAACTTACAAGGGATGTGAAGGACCTCTTCAAGGAGAACTACAAACCACTGCTCAATGAAATAAAAGAGGATACAAACAAATGGAAGAACATTCCATGCTCATGGGTTGGAAGAATCAATATCGTGAAAATGGCCATACTGCCCAAGGTCATTTATAGATTCAATGCCATCCCTATCAAGCTACCAATGACTTTCTTCACAGAATTGGAAAAAACTACTTTAAAGTTCATATGGAACCAAAAAAGAGCCCGCATCGCCAAGTCAATCCTAAGCCAAAAGAACAAAGCTGGAGGCATCACGCTACCTGACTTTAAACTATACTACAAGGCTACAGTAACCAAAACAGCATGGTACTGGTACCACAACAGAGACATAGATCAATGGAACAGAACAGAGCCCTCAGAAATGACGCCGCATAGCTACAACTATCTGATCTTTGACAAACCTGACAAAAACAAGAAATGGGGAAAGGATTCCCTATTTAATAAATGGTGCTGGGAAAACTGGCTAGCCATATGTAGAAAGCTGCAACTGGATCCCTTCCTTACACCTTATACAAAAATTAATTCAAGATGGATTAAAGACTTATATGTTAGACCTAAAACCATTAAAATCCTACAAGAAAACCTAGGCAATACCATTCAGGACATAGGCGTGGGCAAGGACTTCATGTCTAAAACACCAAAAGCAATGGCAACAAAAGCCAAAATCGACAAATGGGATCTCATTAAACTAAAGAGCTTCTGCACAGCAAAAGAAACTATCATCAGAGTGAACAGGCAACCTACAGAATGGGAGAAAATTTTTGCAACCTACTCATCTGACAAAGGGCTAATATCCAGAATCTACAATGAACTCAAACAAATTTACAAGAAAAAAACAAACAACCCCATCAAAAAGTGGGCAGAGGACATGAACAGACACTTCTCAAAAGAAGACATTTATGCAGCCAGAAAACACATGAAGAAATGCTCATCATCACTGGCCATCAGAGAAATGCAAATCAAAACCACAGTGAGATACCATCTCACACCAGTTAGAATGGCCATCATTAAAAAATCAGGAAACAACAGGTGCTGGAGAGGGTGTGGAGAAATAGGAACACTTTTACACTGTTGCTGGGACTGTAAACTAGTTCAACCATTGTGGAAGTCAGTGTGGCGATTCCTCAGGGATCTCGAACTAGAAATACCATTTGACCCAGCCATCCCATTACTGGGTATATACCCAAAGGACTATAAATCATGCTGCTATAAAGACACATGCACACGTATGTTTATTGCGGCACTATTCACAATAGCAAAGAGTTGGAACCAACCCAAATGTCCAACAACGATAGACTGGATTAAGAAAATGTGGCACATATACACCATGGAATACTATGCAGCCATAAAAAATGATGAGTTCGTGTCCTTTGTAGGGACATGGATGAAACTGGAAAACATCATTCTCAGTAAACTATCGCAAGGACAAAAAACCAAACACCGCATGTTCTCACTCATAGGTGGGAATTGAACAATGAGAACTCATGGACACAGGAAGGGGAACATCACACTCCGGGGACTGTTGTGGGGTGGGGGGAGGGGGGAGGGACAGCATTAGGAGATACACCTAATGCTAAATGACGAGTTAATGGGTGCAGGAAATCAACATGGCACATGGATACATATGTAACAAACCTGCACATTGTGCACATGTACCCTAAAACCCTAAAGTATAATTAAAAAAAATAAAATAAAATAAAAGAAAAAAAAAAAGAGATGAAAACTCCTTTTAAGGTCAGGAACAGGAAAAATCAAAAAAAAAAAAAAAAAAAAATCATGACTTGCCTTTCTAATTGTTTTTTCTAAGATAATTGGTTATGTAGACATAAAGGATTTCTTTGATAACTTAAATTTATTTTGTTTGCATTTCCAAAAAAAGTAAGGCCAAAATAAGTGGAATAAAACTGACCTCAAATGATAAAAAAAAAAAAAAAAAAAAAAGAAAAAAGAATAATCTCAGAAGAGAAAAGGCCCAAGGTCTACACCTAGATGGAGGAATCTCACTGATCTTTTCAGTGCTGCTTGTCTATACTTCCATGCCCTCAAGAGCTCTAGGAGCAGAGTTCCTAATTTTTGAGAAGTAAGAGGGAAATGAGAGCATTTTGTTCATATACACAATGTTTGTGCACAATTTCAGGGTGTCTCATGTCCATAGTTTATCGCTAGGCCTCTTAGTGATCCACAGCCTCCAAGTCATACACCCCCACTCTAGAGAAAGCCTCTGCTCTTGTAATCTTACTATTCTTGTAGTATATAAAATGCTACAAATGCACACAAAAATCCACTCACAAAAATCACTTCTGCATCTAGTAGATATAAAGGAAGGCTTAGAAGGAGTTGGAAAACACAGTTTGCATTGCAACAATGAGCACAATTTCAAATACTAGACATTCTCATTCTTAAAATCTGCTTTGCCCATTCCCATGTGGAAAGTTCACTAGTTGTTTATCTCACAAGGAGCTCAAGTTCATGCCATTCCTTCTTCCCCCCATTGTACCTTTCTACCCATCTATTGTCTTCTCTCCCTATCCTCTCAGGAACAAAGCACATTTCTTTTAGTCTCCCATGAAAAGCACTTAAAGGATCTGTTAAAAACCATGTGATTTGACCGTGCGGGGTGGCTCATGCCTGTAATCCCAGCACTTTGGGAGGCCAAGGCTGATGGATCACCTGAGGTCAGGAGTTCGAGACCAGCCTGGCCAAGATGGGGAAAGCCTATCTCTACTAAAAATACAAAAAATTAGCTGGGCATTGTGGTGGGCACCTATAATCCCAGCTATTTGGGAGGCTGAGGCAGGAGAACTGCTGGAACCCAGGTGGCGGAGGTTGCAGTGAGCTGAGATCGCACCATTGCACTCCAGCCTGGGCAACAAGAGTGAAACTGTCTCAAAAACAAAACAAAACAAAACCACGTGATTCTGTTGAAACTGTTATCTTCTGAGTCTCACTTTCTACCCCAAATGGCTAAAAAAGTTATTTCCCCCAAACAATGACAGTTCCTTATCCTAGAAGAGAGATTATGCTAGTATCTAAAATGATAAAATTTTCACTAACTTACATGTATGTTATCTGGCTGAATTACCACTTTAAGTCGCTTTCAGCCATTAATACTTTAGCTTAGGTCAGTTAATCAGATGAGTTGAAAGAGAAAAACCAACTAAACAGAACAAAAAACATGTTTTGCTGGGGTAGAGAAGGCCAGGGACGATGCACAGAGGGAAAGTTTTTGGAGCCATAATATATGGATGAGACAACATCCAACAAAATGAAGCTGGAGGGACAGCGGGGAAAGAAAGGAGGAATGATATACGAGAGGATAAGAGAGTGTGGAGAGAAAACGTGTCTGTTTTGCCTAGGGCAGGATGTTGTTTTAGATTTTGCATGAGTGGACACCCATTTAAGAGGACAAGGAAAATCCTCCTTTGATGTGGCCATAGCTAGCAAGGACATCTGTGCCTCATCCTGTGTGAATCTCAGCTGCTCTAGTAGTCTGCTTTGGCTCTGCCCTGCCCGGGTGTGGGGGCCCCAGAGGATGAAGGATATAATGTAATTGATTACTGAGGCTGTAAACTGTACAACTCTAATGATGCTCTAATTAGGGTGCAGGGGGCTGGGGGAGAGGGCGGAGGCCATTTTTTGTTGCTGTGTTCTGGAGGCTGCTTTGGCATTTTCCCATCGTTCTCTCTGTAACAATAGACATTAGCATTTTCATATGTCTTGAAAGTTAAAGCAACATGTGGGAAATTCAATTGTTGAAGAGCAAAATTCTCTAATTACACTGTTCAGAGACTTCCAGTACTTTTGGAAAATGTGCATTGACAAAGGGCTTAATTTAATTAGTGGTACTGTTTCATTTCCAGGGATGGCCTGATTTCCAATCCACCCTCCCACCCTGATGTACTTGCTCTGCTGTGGAAGCTCCCACTGGCCTCAAAGGGTACACAGAATAGTGCAAAGATGCTGAAAGGTGGAGTTAGATATGATTCATGGTGATTTTTTTTTCCATCTTTCCTAAGTCTGTGTCATCACTGCAGAAAGCAAGTTGCTTCTAGGCAATTGACGTATTCAGAATTGTTCAAAAGAGCTAGAGTGGGACCTGGAATTTTAACTGGCAGGGGTGTTTCATAGTTAAACAAGATGTCTCATCAGATTTCATCTATTTTCTGAGACAGTGTTGACTTCAATCAACATGCACACTGTTACAGATTTGCAATCCTCTCCCTGTCGCCTCTCCAGTACCAACCCATACACACTAGTTGGAAGCTTGGCTGAGAACAAAAATCAAATTCACCCTTATCATAACCTTGCATAAAAATTCATATCTTCTCTATTATTATTAAGGGACATTTTAAAAAACCCTTATTTTCCAAGCATTAAATGTCTTTGCTTTAACTCTAAAGATTTCTGTAGACAGCGTTGCCTTCCACTATGGCCCAACAGAGCATGCTCCATCCATGTCTTCTGACTCATGGATCCCACAACCAAGCATAGTAGATAGAATGTAGGAAAATGCCTACAGGGGCAGCCAGGCCCTTGCTAATAAAATTATGGCAATGACTAAATAACTAGAAACTAAAAGTTCATTTGTATGATGCTTTTTTCATACATTTAGCAGATAATCCAGAGGTGATGGTAGGGAGTGAATGAATTGAAGAAACAGGAAATGTGACACCAGCTAAGATCCTGAACTGGGATCCACCAGAGGTCGTGGGCCTGATGCATTCAAATTGACCATTGACTAAGATGTCAGGAGGTCTTCAATTTTATGGAGCAATTGGCATGATGCTAGATGGAAATCAATATCTGCAATCTAAATTTTTTATTTGGTGTGTTGTCAGTTGAAGTTTGATGTCTGTTTCTCTTTCTTGGAGTGATTTTCTTTCTGCAATCAGCATGATGAAAAAGAAATAATGCTTATAAATGAAATCAACATATAGTACTGGCTGAGCCAGAGGAAGTTGGCAGCTGCAGAAATTCTGTTTTCACTTTACATTAAGTGGCATTAATTACACTGCTGTGTAACTAAGTATAACCACACGATTGTGGAGTAGGATTCTGTTCTTGTTGCAGAGGCAGCAGGATACAAGCACATGGCTGAGGTGGGGAGGCCAGGCCCTCTTGGTCATCTTCAGTAAGAACTGAATCATTGCACTCAGGACCTCATTCTAGGCCAGAGACTGTCAAGTGCTTCCCCCTGACCAGAAGGTAAACCAAGCCCAGCTGCCCAGCGACAGCTGGTCTACCAAGTGAACCAAAAGCCATTTTCCCTCCAGTCCAAAGATTGAGGTTTATGAAATATAACTAAGCCAGAAACCTTGCACTGCAAGCCTTAGGGCTGGCTTTGAAAATGAGGTCACTATCCAGTTTATATTCTCCGATTTTCCCATTAAATATTGAAGTGTTACAAACCAATGCAACGTCTAACAAGAACAGCCTGTTTATGGTTCCACTTGTGAATGAGGTGACACAGCCTCTAGTAACTACCACCCAGGTAATGGGAATTTCTCAGCACGTCCAAGGGTAATATCTTCCTCTGCTAACCCAGACACTGTACAAGACAGTAAGGATGGTGTTCTAGCTTCCTCTCTACCTTTAAACAGCTATGAGGCACTGGGGAAGTTAAACTATTAACTCTCTGTATTAGTCTGTTCTCATGCTGCTAATAAAGACATACCTGAGATTGGGTAATTTATAAAGAAAGAGGTTTAACTGACTCACAGTACAGCATGGTTGGGGAGGCCTCATGAAACTTATAATCATGGCACAAGGGAAAGCAAACATGTCCTTCTTCACACGGTGGCAGGAAGAGAAGTGAGTAGAAGTGGGGAAAGCCCCTTGTAAAACCATCAGATCTCGTGAGAACTCACTCACTGTCATGAGAACTGCATGAGGGTAACTGCCCCCATGATTAAATTATCTCCCACCGGGTCCCTCCTATGGCACGTGGGGATTGTAGAAACTACAATTCTAGATGAGATTTGGGTAGGAACACAACAAAACCATATCACTGACCCTTCGGGTCATTTATAAGGTGGAGATAACAGCCTAGCTGTTGAGAAGAGCAAGACTAACTTAGTAGAACTCTTAAATTCTCCTCAGCTCAAAGATCTGGAATTTCAAGTGTATTTTTTGTGTGTTCCTGAGGGCAGAGATCTTGATTTTTATTTCAGTAACCTCAGTACTTGGTATATGGTAGAGACGCATTCACACTGGGTTGAATACATAATTAAATAAGTGTAATTATAATGCTCAAAAAATATATTCTTGCAAATAGCCCACAGTGCAGCTACGCAATTAACATTTTGGGTTTTCAGGGGTTTTTTTGCAGGGGCAGGAGGCAAAGAATGAAATTCAGCCAGACAGTTCTGCATACCAAAGGGACCCAGCGAAGAATAGAGCTTTCAGAAACAGTGAGAAAAAGAGAGAGAGGTAGGGAGGTAGGGACACTCCTACCTTTCAAAGGGCTTGGGAGCCTGAGAACACAGGCAAGCATGCAGTCACTCCCAGAACAGCAAGGCTGTCTTGTTTGTGCAGATTACTGAAAATTTAAAGCTCTTGGAAATGATCATTTTGTAGGTGTGGACTTGGCTCCTCCCTCTTTAAACCTCTCAAACCAATGACCCTATAATAGCAGAAGAAAGATGCATTTGTTTATTTCCAGATTATGGGAAATTTGCAAGTGATTTAGGTATAAAACGAGTAGGGACAGATGAAGACTCCTCCCTGATGTCTATCTACCTGCAGTGGCTGCAGGAGCCTGGAGCTGTGATCTGTGGTAGAAATAGAGGGTCTGGTCCCATACTGGTCCCGGGCCCAGGTCCGGCAGTATGCAGGAATTTTAGCCATCATTTGAGGAGTCACACAGGTTCCAGGGAAGTCCAAGGCAGCAGAGGCTTGTCTAGGGAAATGAGCTTCAGTAGATGGAGGCAAGACAGCAAAGTTATTTCACTCTGCTAGTGACAAAAACTCAGTTATTTCAAGGATTCCTTGAAGACCCACTTTACCAACTTCCTATCACAACTATATTTGGGGTCATATGCTTTCTATGCTAATAGTCATATATGGCGGGTCAGGATTGGTATAGGCAAGACTACTACATACTATTGTGAGGCTTACCTTGCCACCAAGGCACCCAGCCTAGGAGGTGAGTAGGGTTTGAAATCCAGCCTACTCTGCTCACAAAGTCATGCACCCGTAGGCTGAGTATGTTGTTCCCTAGCTGAGTACATTAACTAAGTTACTCATTCTTAAAACTGTATCTGCCCAGAGAACATATATTTTGTAATTTGGCAGGCAGGTCAGAGGGCCATATGCTGATTATTCTCCATTTCCTCCTCCCCAGATCCAATCACTGTTTTTCTCTGCCCTGCTCTGTGCTCCAGATGATGACTTCCACACAAGGCATCTGAGACTCCCTTATGTTCTGACCTCCAGGTGGGGTTGGCCAACTAGA
This sequence comes from Hylobates moloch, assembly GCF_009828535.3. Classification (NCBI taxonomy): domain Eukaryota; kingdom Metazoa; phylum Chordata; class Mammalia; order Primates; family Hylobatidae; genus Hylobates; species Hylobates moloch. The sequence continues at coordinate 58,808,531 of NW_026652290.1, read as the reverse complement.
ATGACCAGTAGGAGATGAGAAAAGTGAGCAAAAAGAGAGGCCTTAGGATATGAAGAGTAACATAACTAATTCTTGTTTGGAGGAACCAGATTCTAATAACTAAGCCAGAACCATGAAAGATAATTTTAACATAATCTGAAAAATACTGAAGCTATGAACTTTAAGTTTAGAGAAAGCTTCCTGGGAGGAAGAGGATTTTAGCTATGTCTTGAAAGATGATTAGAGTTGGTTGGTTGAATAAAGGGAGGGCCTTCTAGGCACAGAGAACAACATGGGCAAAAGCTCTGCTGGCACAGTTACATACGATTGGTCATTGTGCACATGTATTTGACATACTGTCATTGTCAGTGACCTGAGGACAAGAGCTATATCTCCTTTCTGACCTTGCCTCCACATTCCCTTCAACATAGTACTAAGGACATAGCAGGAACTCAACAAATCTTTTGGTTGATTGAGTGAATGTCTCTTCTTGAGAGCTACAGAAAGAATAAGTGATACTATGCCTCTCTGATTTCAAAGCCAATGCCAAATTGCTTCCCAGTCAGCAGAATTGAAGCACAGAGCTGAAGATAGGATTATTTTCAAGCAGCAGAGCTCATCAGTGGTGTGACTGGAAATGGAGTGCAGATTGGCTGGAGCTCTCTTAGGTAGCATACCATTTTGTAAGATCTAGTAGCCCTTGTGTCTAAAGTTTCCCCAGAGCTAATTTCAACATGTTCAGGAGAAAACTTCAACAAAACATATAAAGGATATGAAAACACTCCTCTAACTTCAACAGCAGCAAACCAGAAATATGTGAAAAAACACCTTGTGTTGATAACTTATTTATAAATCTTCTCTTTCCTCCCCTGAAGATATTCAAAGTCATCATAGACTTTGTTCACTTGGAGTATTAAATAACCTCAGTTCTACATAGCAAAAATTATCTCTTTTTTTTTTTTTGAGACAGTGTCTTCAGCTATAGTGGTTGCAACTCACTGTAACCTCAAACTCCTAAGCTCAGTGAACCTCCCATCTCAACCTCCCTAGTAGCTGCAGGCATGTATCACCACAGATGGTTGGTTTTTAAATTTTTTATAGAGATGGGGCTCTCACTATGATGCCCAGGCTAGTAGTGACCTCATGACCTCAAGCAATCCTTCTACCTTGGCTTCCCAAAGTGCTGGGATAATAAGCATGAGCCACTAAACCCAGCTCAGAAAGTATCTTTAAATTGTACTTGAACATCTCTTTGACTTTAAGTAAACTTTCATTTTATAATTGTACATTGTTCTTATTTCTGATGCTTTAATGGGTGAAAATTGTCCATAGGAGAAGAGTCAGTAAGTTATCCCATCACCAAGCAAAACTAACATCTGTATCAGCTGTGAGAAGATATTCAATTTGCCTTTAAATGACATTTTCAGAATGGCTTGTATCATATATCAAAACTCTCTTCTAAAATCTAAACTAGGACATTGTAAGAACCCTCATATGTGATGTGCATCTAATTTGTAGCTCTGCAAATTGAAGCTATTTTCTAATGTTGTTTATTCTTTTACTAAAGTACTGTCTCATTCAAGTGGCAATAGGTGCTTAATCCTTTATAAAAGTTCTTGGATGTATTCCTTGTAAATGCTAATTATGAAGAAGAAAATGTTATAAGGTTTCTTAGGAAATCAATACTTTATTATGCAATAATTGCATCTGCAAGTTTAATGTTCTCCATGAGCCCCAGCAGAATGAGAGAGGTCACTGGGTGAGATGGTGCAAATGGTCCTCGCCTGACCTGGAAAATCTCCTAGAATTTGAGGGCTAGTAAAGTGTCGAGATGTCATTAAAATATTTTCACAAGTACAACATTTATTATGGAAACCAAATTGCAAGAACATCTGTCTGGATGACACTTGGCCTAAAGTTGGGTCTAAACCTGGTAGCAGTTATAATTGAAACTATGGCTTCATTTTTCTCCCAAGATCTTTGAATTTTCCTTTGCCTCACAGAGCAATTTATTTCTCAAAGCTACAGCAGTTAACTTTTGTTTTCCTAAACCTTCCTTGGCAAAAATCCCAGCTCTTCCAGCTTTCTACCAAGAAATTATGGAAGAAAAGGAGCCTTTAAGGAGATAGAAGGGAGCTCAAAATCACTCTTCCAAGAATTTCTGGGTCACTGTCTAATTGATACGCCTATTGGCAGGACTCAGATTTAAGCCTCTCCTGACTTCACAGGCAGTTCTCTTTCTGCACCCAGCCATGTGTGAGGACTCAAGGCATTGAATGTGGAACCCACCCCCCCCACCAAAAAAAAACCCAGCCTGCTCTACTTAAAGCACTCAGGCTGGAAACTGTACCATAGCAAAATATCCCAAACAGTTGTTTTTCCATTATGATCCTGAGCCTGGCATTTATTATCATTTTATATTGCACACTTTTAAAGGCAATGGTCCATTTTACTTAGATCATTAATTTGCAAAAATCATGAGATATGAGCAGAGATGGTGTTTTTTATGGGCCATGCTACACCTCTACAGGACCCCAAAGGAAATGAGGTGCGGGTCTCAGCACACTATAGAAAGAGGCCCTGGGACTGCAAACTCTATGGTCTTCCACAAATGGAAAAGCCATAGTACTCTCAAAGGAAAGATACAGCTGAATGAATGGAGAGATGCATAAATAATGGACACTCTGAATAAATGAATGGATAAATAAGAAATAGGGTGAAAATCTGACCAGCAGTGGCGTATAGCAGAAAGACGCCTGGATGTGGATTCTGGAGATCTTGGGTCAGCTATGCCTTGTCACTTATCAGCTGAACTACTCCTGTCATTGAATGTCTCTGAATGTACTTCACCTCTGCTTCTGTAAAATAGTAATAATAATAATACTTTTTTCATAAGATTATCAGACAGTAGAGCTCGGGGAGCTACAGAGCTAAATTGCCTAGGTTTGCATTTGAGCTTCTCTCTCTTGCTTGCTTTGTGATCTCAGGCATCTTATCCTCTCCACGTTTGTGTTTCCTTATCATTAAAATGGAGGATTAGGTAAGTTAATATGTGTAAAGTGCTTAGAAAACTACCTGTTACATAGTAGGTTAAAACATCACAATAGTATCACTACTATTTTGCATATGTAAAAATGTTACAGAGATACATTGTAATGTTATGATTAGCTATGATTATAAGTAGAAGTACTAAGGTTATATAAATTATTGCTCTTAGTTCAATAAGAAAGTCAAGTCTGGACAATTTAAGCAGAAAGGAATATTAAAGGATATTAGGAAGAACATAGACTCTCTAGGATAATCAAAACCCAGGTTTGTTCATTAGACAGGCAGAACCAAAACATCCAGGAATCCAGGGCTGTTATAGTGAAATACCACTGCCCATCTCTAGGCACTGATCACCCTTCAGATTGGACTCCAAGAGCTTTGCCACTGCTGTCTCACAAAAAAATCTTCTTATCCAGAAGATCCAATTTTTCTTTGCACAGCTACTTCCTTTTATTTCTCCAAGTCACAAATGAGATGGCTCTAATTGGTGGAACCAAGGCTTTCTGTCTAGATCCTAGCTGTAAGGGAGTCTGGCAAATGTAGTTTTTAGCGTTCCAATGTGTATAGTAGGAAGAAACAGCTAAATAAATTGCAGTGGGTATTGATTGAGCCAACCAACGCTGTCAGCTCTAAGGATTATTAAATAAAATATAGGTCTGGCAGCCCCTCTTTGATCTACTAAGGTAGAGATGAAAAACCTTCAGTTTGTTTTTCAGAGTTTAATTCGAAGTTTCTAAATATAACTAATAATTACCCTTGTAATGCTATTGTGTTTCAACGAAAGATAGGCAAGATGAACCTATCTAATAGTTGGTTCTCTGACTTTGACTTGAAAAGAAGAGATGGCTCCTCTTCCACCATTGTATATTGCCCTATGTAGAACAATGGGGACAATTCTTCCTGCATCTTCTCCATCCACAGAGTAGATGCAGACAAATGTGATCTGGCAGGACCTGGACTGAGGTTTGCTCCTGGAAGAATGACCCTGGAAACTTTAAATGTACGTCCAAAGTACCATGATCTATGAAGTACTGGCTATTTGAAGTCATGATGATTTGGCAAGACTGGGGACCATCAGTGACCATTAATGCAATTAATCATATTTTAAATAAACCAAATGGTAATTATTGTATCCTATTTTAAATAAACCAAACTGTAATTATCTATCAGGCATGTTTTTAAAATTGTCTGAATATAGATGAATGTAGAGTCAAGAAATCTGGCTTCTAGTTCTTTTCTAGAACTAGAAGAAGTAGAACTAGAACCACTCCTGCATAGGTGAATTTTATAGGTTGTTTCAGATCTCTAGATCTCAGTTTCCTTATTTAAACTCTGACCTTCTTTGAAGTTTTAAAGTTCTACTTTTCTATACTTCAAGTATTTAAATATGTATCAACATAAATAATTATTATTTCTGTTTGACAATCATATATCCTGTCCCAGGGAACACAGAAAACAAAGTGCAATACAATCATTCCCTTCATATTTTATGAAAAAAATGTACTATTGCTTGATACTTTATTATGCTGCAAAAAAAAGAAAAAAGAAAAACATACCAATTGTTATCAATGCAAAACGTAGCTAAGCTTGATCATATTCACTGTCAGTGAATTTATTTTCAGTTAGTAAATTAATTGCAGTCAGTGAATTTTATGTTGGTGTTCCAGAAATAATTTTGCTTGCTTTCTTGCAATCAAGCCAGTGAATGACTGGCTACTTAAATGTGAAAATTGCATCCTCTTTGTTTCCTATTTAATGTTGAACAAGCCTAAAGGATATACCCAACTATATTTTAAGAAACCTATCAAAGCAAGTAAACCTTTCAAAAGTTCTTATTCTAGAGATAGTCACAGGAGATGAAGCTTAACTTTATTCATGTGGCTTAATCTTCAGAGCATATTTAGTCGTGACAATAAAAAGTAAACCTAAGCCAACTTCCTCATTGTCTCTAATTCTACAAAAGTATCCATGCCAAAGCAATATTAACAAAAAATAGTTTATATTAATTTGTTGGAAAGAATAAAAAATTATCAATTTCCAATTATTATTGATAATTATATATTTTTTCTGCTTTTAAAACCTAAGAAGATTATTTACTGAAAAAATGATTACTTCTAACCAAGTTTAGCTGGAGTAACTACTATAAAATAGTAATCAAAATCAATAGATTTATAAGATAAATAGATTTCCTAAATGTCAGCAATAATCAACTAGAAAAAAATGAGCTCATCCGAATTAATGCAAAAGTATAGAATACCTAAAAAAGGCTTAATAAGAAATATGTATACCACACATAAAACTGCAGAGCTTGACCAAACGATATAGAAGATGGGAACTGGTGGGGCAAACTATGTTCTTGGGTAGAAAGTTTCAATATTGCAAAAATTAATTAATCAGCTTACTGGAATTCAAATTAAAAATTTCAACAGTATTTTTTTGAGGGGAGATGAATAGGGGTAAAAAGCCAAGATGCATCTAAAGAAAAAACATACAACAGATAAAATATTTCTCTCTTTAGTCTAGTATAGGATTGGAGCATAGACGGGATGAGTCCTGTCTCTAACACTTAGAGTTTGGGGATATAATGCAATAACTTTTTCTCTGTATGATTTGTTTGTCCCACTTGTAAAAAGCAATGATCATTATAGTCATTATCGTTATCATCATCATCATCATCATTTTATTCCTTGGTATCCAATAAGACAATGTATATTAAAGTGTTTTGTAAAACTCTAAACAGAGACACAAATGTTAGCTATTGTTCTTTATCATTTTATCCAAAATTAGACAAGCAAAATAAAGAATAAGACCCTAAGGTCATAGACTACATGGACGTGTACAGATGTTTAAAAGAGAATTGGCCAGCATGTAAGGAGGCAAATAAAGAAAGAGCTGGACTCACCCAAGGAACAGATGGGCCCTTAAGAAGAGAGGAAGAGGCCTATCAAGGTGCATTAATCACACAAGCTGTATACATACAGCTGTCAGCATGGAAGAAAGGACAATAAAAATAATGCATAAAACACATAAAATAATACTCTACTGAGTACTTACTATGTGCTAAACACAGTAGAATAATTGTTTCACCTAATCCTCACAACTGCTATGACAAGACTATCATTATTTCCATTTTTCATTATTTCCATTTTAGGATTTAAAGGTGAAAAGGGAGGAGTCAGAACACAAATCAGGCTGGTCCTCCTCCAAAACTCATAGTAAATTGCTTAGCAACCACAATAAACTGCCTCTCTTTTTTTTTGAGACAGGGTCTTGCTGTATCATTCAGCTGCAATGCAGTGGTACGATCATGGCCCACTGCAACCTTGACCTCCTAAGCTCAAGTGAACCTCCTACCTCGGCCTCCCCAGTAGCTGGGAGGTACACACCACCATGCTTATCTGATTTTTTACTTTTTGTAGAGGTAGCCTCTGGTTATTTTGCCCAGGCTGTTCTCAAACTCCTGTCTTCAAATGATCCTCCTGCCTTGGCCTCCTAAAGTACTGGGATTACAAGTGTGAGCCACCATAGTGGACCAAAAAATTGTTTCTAAATAGATCTTTTATCTATCTTTGCAAAGTACTTTTACATCTGTTTCCTCATTTGCAGTAGTCAACAGTCTTGTATAGACAGACTAATTCTTAGGTTAATTTTCCATTTCTAGATGGGAAACTGAGTCATCAGGAGATTAATTCAGAGGTCTCTGTATCCAGTTACACACTGGAATCTCTAGTAGAGTTTGTAAAGCTACAGATTCCTACACCCTCCTCTAAAATCTGTTGAATCAAAATATCTAGGAATGGGGTCCTGGAGTCTTCATTATTCAAAAACTCTCCCAGCTGATTCTCAAGCGATTACACTGGGAGCTCCTGGATTGGTGGCTCTCAAAGCATGGGCATCATCACTTACTAGAAAGGCAAATTCTCAGGCCCAGCCCCAAACCTACTGAATCAGAATCTCTGAGAGGAAGCCATGATTTAACAAGCCCCCCAGGGACCCTCATGCTCACTGTGGTTGGAGAACCACCGCTCTAGATTAAAAGAGGTGACATAGCACAGTGATTAAGATGGCAGACTCTCAAGGCTACCAACTCAAGTTCAACTCTTACGTCTTCCACTTCCTAACCATGTGGTCTTGGACAATTGCTTAATGTTCCTGGCCTTGGTTTACAATACTGGCAAAGTGGAGATGATAGTAGTTTTCCCTTCATAGGGTTATTACAAGGAATAAATGATTTAAATTAGGAAGGAACTAATTACAGTACCTTATATAAAGCAAGGGCCAAAATAAAAATTAAGGTTCTTGCCTAGGATTAAAGCTGTGAGTGAAATGAAAAAGGGTGAAGAAAAGACCCAGGAACCAAAATCCTTGGGTTGAAGCAACCAGAGACCAAAATTCTTAGAGATAATCAACATGAAGGTTTCAATGTTGCAACGAGGCAAATAACCGTGCTCGCCTCTTTTTAATGATCACAGGAGAGAATGCAAAGCACAATTTGAACAACCAACCAACCCATCAAGCATCTGAAACATGCCCTTGATTTTGGGAGCCAGAAGAGCCCTGGACTGTTTTAGCTGTGTGGCCTCAGGGAAGCCACTCAACCCCTCTAGGCCTCAGTTCCTTCATTGAGATGATTCAGATAATAATAATGAACTGAATTTCATAAGATTATTGTGATATTCAAGTGGAGCGATTAGCTATCCTAATATTTCTAAAAAGTCAAAAGATACAGGCAGCCATTTAGAATTATTACCTTACTATCCTTTCCTAGTCCAGGCTTCTTTTGACATTGCATTAACTTTCCAGCCTGGAGCACTAAGATAGTCCAGCATGAGAGGATACAGAACAGTGACGCAGCCTTCCAGAATTTTGCACTGATGTCTCTTGCCTTCAAATCCCAGAGCTGCTGAAGCCAGCCATCAGCATGCTGTGGGCTAGGCCAGGATGTCTACCTGGTAGAGCTGTTTGTCCCAGAATGTGGATAAGTATTTGGCACACTTAAGATACATTTTTAGAATCTTTAGAAGCCAGATAAGTTGTAATCACAGCCCCAAAGGGAAGCCTCACCTATCTCTATTCCAGGACCTTTAAAAATATCGACCCAAGTTCTGAGAGTGTGTAATAGCTTGGACCTTCTTTCAACCCAGGGCTGGCTGTATGGCTTTTCTGGGATAAAGAAGGCAGGGCAAAGGAAGATTAGTCACTGCCACAAATTCTTGCTCTCAGGGAAGATGCTGGGGAACACTCTCACTGTCGATGGCCCCTGAATCCGTGGAGATTCTTCCTGCGCTGTTGGCCTCTGTCCCGTTAGAGGAAGCTGCAGATACTCCCTCCACGTGTCTCCTCCACGTCTTCAACCCAGCCCTTCTAGCTAGTCCTGGGCACCCAGCATTTCTGCTTCATCTGCACTCCACCGTAAATGGATCTTTCTGCTCAGATGGCTCCGTGCACCTGAGAGCTTGGTAACAGTCACTTATCACCAGAGATACAGCTGGCTTTGTCATGTGCTGAATCCAGGAGCTCAGAGGAGAGAAGCACCTGCTGGCATTTCGCTCCATCACTACTTGAGGGCCTTGCCTGCTTGGCCTATAGGCCTGTGCCAGGAATATTTCCCCTTCACTCATCTGCAGGGCCACACCCATGGTGGGTCTCCAGCCCTTGGCTGTGCAAAGACCATCGCATGGCCTTCCAGGGAGAGCTGTTTCCACTACAGGTTGGCAAACACCACTGTGTATCATAACTCAGCTTATATCAGGTTTTGATGGCCTCTTCCAGGGTTTTCTTCCATCCCTAGGGACCAAGCTCAAGCCCCTGTTTCTAGAGAAAATCAGTGCCTTCTGTCTGCTTCTCCAATCTGGATGAAGTTTTAAAGTTGTTGCCATATAGATTTTCCAACAATCTAGTCTGATTGGGTTGGTTCACCAAATAGAAATTCTTTTCAATGCCTGAAACACTCATCAAATATCTGTGATCATGAAAACCCACAAAGGTTGATAGCAATGTTAGGCTCTGTCCAGCACCCATCCATCCCACCAGGCCCCCTGCTAAAGCCGCTTAATCCACACATGCAGGCTCAGCTTCATGGAACCCAAAGGAACAATTCTGATTTTGGAAAAGTAGACTTTAAGCAATTTTAACTTCAGACTTTGATTACTTGCAATCACTTGCTGCTTCTGTGGCCCCCAAATTTTGTTCCTGTTTTGCCAAGGGAGGACATTTTTCTTGTTTCTGAGACCCAGCCCCTTCTTTTGCTGTAAACCAGGTAACAGCCTCTGTCTTGATCCTTACACCCAAGCCTCAGCCTAAAACCTGAGTTGTTCCCAGGCCCTCTAGGGCTGCCCTCCTGCCCTCCTCTGTGGGCTTCTCTTCTTCCTCTCAGGAAAGGTCCTGCTCCTGACCTGGTCTACAGCTGGGGCCTGAGTTGCTAACAGACTTCCCTGGATTGTGAGGCCTCCTCCACCTGACATCTTGCCATAACTGTTACCTCTGTTACCTTGTTCTTCTGATGCCATATTTTACCCACCAACCTGTACTTCCTAGCACCTGGTCCCTCCTGGTAGGAAAGCCAAAGTTCATTCCTGGCATGTTCCAGGCTAGCTGTCAGGTTGCTGTAAGTTGGGTCACACCCCACCATATCATGCACGTGACAGCAGATTATAGGTGATATGGTTTGGCTGTGCCTCCACCCAAATCTCATCTTGAATTGTAGTTCCCATAAACTCGATGTGTCATGAGAGGACCTTGTGGGGGGTAATTGAGTCATGGGGGCAGTTACACTTATGCTGTTCTCCTGACAGTGAGCGAGTTCTCCTGAGACGATGGTTATAAGGGGCTTTTCCCCTTTGCTCAGCACTTGTCTCTCCTGCCACCACGTGAAGAACATGTTTCCTTCCCCTTCCACCATGATTTTAAGTTTCCTGAAGCCTCCCCAATCATGCAGAGCTGTGAGTCAATTAAACCTCTTTTTTTTTTTTTTAATAAATAACAAGTCTTGGGTATTTATTCATAGCAGCATGAGAACAGACTAATAAAATAAGCTTCAGTGGGTATCTCCTGAGTAATCATACACAGAGTTACATTTGAAGACATTTGTTGTGGCACAAAGTAGGCACTGAAGAGGTGTTGGTGGAATAAATTAATGAATGGAGCTTGTCTGCCCATCTGAAGCTCATAATCACATAAGGAAGAAAGGGCAGATACTACTTTGTGTCCCCAAAAAACTTTTTTAACTTGCATTACACAGAATAAGATGGCCTGGAATACGTACAGGGATTGCACTGCTCAGGCCCTGTGACGGACAATTGTATGTCAACTCATCAGGATTAAAGTATGCCCAAATAGCTGGTAAAACATTATTTCTGGGTGTGTCTGTAGGGTCTTCCCAGAAGAGATTAGCATTTGAATTGGATAGACTGAGTAAAGAAGGTCTGCCCTCACCAGTGTGGGCCTGGAGTGAACAAAAAGATAGAAGAAGGGTGAACATGCTCTCTTTCTCTCTCTTCTTGAGCTGGGACATACATCTGCTCTTGACCTCAGACATCAGAGCTCCTGGTTCTCAGGCCTTTGGTTTTGGAGTGGGAGTTACATCATCAGCCACCCTGGTTCTTGGGCATTCAGGCTCAGACTGAATTATGCCACTGGCTGTCCTGGGTCTCCAGTCTTCAGAGAGCAGACTGTGCAACTCTGCAGCCTCCATAATTGCCTGAGCCAATTCCTATAACAAATATCCTTTTATATGTCTCTCTGTCTATCCTATTGGTTCTCTCTCTCTCCGGAGAACCCTGACTAACACAGGGTCCCCAGTCAGCCTCTGGATCGCAGGCCTCCTTGAAGACAGCCCACCCAGCAGGCAAAGCCAAATTCCTTCTGGCAATGAACTCAAGGACCTCAAGGTGAGGGCAAAAATGAGTACATAGGGAGATCGGAGGAATAGAGACAAAAATCAACCCAAAGACCTGGTATGTAGGCTTGGAAGGAGGAAAAGCGAGAGACCGTTTTTCTTAAGAAAATGAAAACAGAAAAAAATTAACTAGGAAAAAGTAACCCAGCCAGTCCCTACCCCACTGGTGTCAGAAAGCTCCTCTTCCAGCTGTTCTCACTCTTTCTGCTGTTTCTACACCATCGAGCTGCAGAATGATGAGAATATGGCTGAGGCAAGACAGAGCAAGCAGAGAGATTTCGGGTATGTATCCAGGAGCTTCCCAGACCAGGGGAAGGAAGCTCCAGAGAAATCTAATGCTGCCAGATGACTTCAGGTTAACCCTGGTGGTAAGCAGGTTTATGAGAGAAGAGGATGCCAAGGGTTTCTCTGCTTTTAATCCCAGTCTGAGGAAAGGGTACACAGCAGAGGGATGGGAAGCTGGGTTCTTTCCACTCTCTGGCCACACACACACACAAAAATCTATTTAGGCATTCTAAGTGAGCCATTGGTTAAGAAGCAGGGAACAGCCAAAGTATAATAAGATGGGGCTCCTGTCCCCTTATTGTCTATGCCCAGGTCCTGAGAGGTTCCCCCATAGCATAGAGTCTCCAGATAGAAAGCTGAAACTGGATCCCTTCCTTTCACCTTATATAAAAATTAATTCAAGATGGATTAAAGACTTAAACGTTAGACCTAAAACCATAAAAAACCCTAGAAGAAAACCTAGACAATACCATTCAGGACATAGGCATGGGCAAGGACTTCATGGCTAAAACACCAACAGCAATGGCAACAAAAACCAAAATAGACAAATGGGGTCTAATTAAACTAAAGAGCTTCTGCACAGCAAAAGAAACTACCATCAGAGTGAACAGGCAACCTACAAAATGGGAGAAAAGTTTTGCAATCTACCCATCTGACAAAGGGCTAATATCCAGAATCCACAAAGAACTCATACAAATTTACAAGAAAAAAACAACTCCATCAAAAAGTGGGCAAAGGATATGAACAGACACTTCTCAAAAGAAGACATCTATGCAGCCAACAGACACATGAAAAAATGCTCATCATCACTGGCCATCAGAGAAATGCAAATCAAAACCACAATGAGATATCATCTCACACCAGTTAGAATGGCAATCATTAAAAAGTCAGGAAACAACAGATGCTGGAGAGGATGTGGAGAAATAGGAATGCTTTTACACTGTTGGTGGGAGTGTAAATTGGTTCAACCATTGTGGAAGACAGCATGCCGATTCCTCAAGGATCTAGAACTAGAATTACCATTTGACCCAGCAATCCCATTACTGCATATACACCCAAAGGATTATAAATCATGCTACTATAAAGACACATGCACATGTATGTTTATTGTGGCACTATTCACAATAGCAAAGACTTGGAACCAACCCAAATGTCCATCAATGATAGACTGGATTAAGAAAATGAGGCACATATACACCATGGAATACTATGCAGCCATAAAAAAGGGTGAGTTCATGTCCTTTTCAGGGACATGGATGAACCTGGAAACTGTCATTCTCAGCAAACTATCACAAGGACAGAAAACCAAACACTGCATGTTCTCACTCATAGGTGGGAATTGAACAATGAGAACACTTGGACACAGGGCGGGTAACATCACACACCAGGGCCTGTCAGGAAGTGGGGAGCTGGGGGACGGATAGCATTAGGAGAAATACCTAATGTAAATGATGAGTTGATGGGTGCAGCAAACCAACATGGCACATGTATACCTATGTATCAAACCTGCACATTGTGCACATGTACCCTAGAACTTAAAGTATATATATAAAAAAAGTGGGAGCAAAAAGGAGGCTATCTAGTCTAATCAGGAGTCTAGCTGAGCTTTTCTTATAAGAAGCAACCTGATAAGATCCAGTGATACAAAACAAGGGACTGGCATATGCAGAGGTTTAAGGAATGAAACCATTCTGGAAAAAAAAAAAAGAGAGAATACAGGACACTCAGTTAAGTTTGAATGTCAGATCAATAAGGCATAATTTTAAAGTATAAGTATGTCCCATGCAATATTTGGGACTTAATGATCCTTTAAAAAATTATGTTGTTGATCTGAAATTCAAATTTCACTGGGCTTCCTATATTTTTATGTGCTAAACCTGGCATACTTACCCACAAGCTGACTGTTCATCCAGCTCCAAAGGCATTTGAGGATGTGACCAACACAGGAAAGAGGACCCTGGCCTGTGAAGGGGAGTGAAATCAGGAAAGTTTCTGCTTCTGAGGTCACATTTGCTGAATTCACTCCTCTCTCCATTCCTTTAGCCCACCCCTCACCAGTCCTCACTCCCTCATTTATATTCCCCCATCCTTGACCACTCCTCCCATAAGAAGCTGTACTACCTGAGCTCCCTTGGGGTTAGATGCTGAACTGTAAGTTTCTCCAATGATGTCATATGTGCATATTTTGATCTTTTCTGTTTCCAAAGACAAGGACTCTTCCTTCTGCCTCTTCTTCTTTCTACATCCTCCAAGCTTTCCTTCCACACATTCACCCCACAGCACAAAGGTTAGGTACATTGTGAGAGTTGAACTATAAACTCAGGAGTGTACAAAAATAAAGGAGCCTTAGAAATCACCAAGGCTCATCTCCCTCCCTGCATTTGCTAATAGGGCGATGATTGACACCCTAAAAGCTGAAGGGACTTACCCAGGAGCAAAGCTTGCACGTGGAGAAGACAGCACACAGTTCTGATTTCCTGGCTTCACTCCAGGAGTCTTTCTGTTATTATTAGTGCCTTGCACAATACCCAGCAAATACGGTTGTTCTCAGTAAATATTTAACTGAACTAATAAATGAATAAATAAATAAATGAAATCAGTGCCTTATGACTTGACTTGCTAATTGTATGATGGTTTCTCCTTCTGGATAAACTTCTTGGCCCCTGCAATGGTAAATGAAAGCAAGGAAATCCAGCCATCTTTCCAGAAGAGATGTTCCTGTGTCATACAGAATGTGTGGCAGGAATGCCATTTTCCTTCCACAGGGCAAAACTACATAAGTCTAGGCTGAGCTGGGCAGCAACAAAAAGCAACCTCACTGGGCAAAAAGCTACCCGAAATTGCTGCATGTATAACTACAAAAACTCAAAGAAAAAAATTGTTTAAAACATTTTAGTTGGCTATGTGACCCTTAACGATGTCACATAACTGAACATTTGTAAAAACATTAAAAAAATAGTGACCAGGAAAATGAATATGATTTCATTGTTCCAGTTACCTTCTCCTAGCAGATACTCAGTAAGTGTCCATTTGCTTTTTTTCTTTTCTCAAGGAGTATCCCACCTTCTTAGCCAACAGTGCTTTAAAGAGGCATTCTTTCTGTGTTTTAGTAGGACATTGGTTCTCAAAGCATGGCCCCTGTCAGCAGCAGCAGAAAGATCACCTGGGAACTTGCTAGAAATGCAAATTCCTGGGCCCTATCTCTGACCTACTGAATGAAAAACTCTGGAGATTAGACTCAGTAATCTGGGTTTTAACAAGCCAGTCAAGTGGTTCTGATGCATGTTCAGGTTTGTGAACCACTGTGCTGGGCTGATGTTTCCAAAAGTCTAGTTCAGTTACCACATGCATCAAAACCATTCCTGGTTCTTATTAAAATTGCAGACTTCTAGGCCCTACTCCAGACTTGCTCAGTCAAAACCTATTCTGAATCTCCCTTATAAAGTGCAACCCAGGCAATTCTGATGCACTTTTAGGTTGAGAACTACTTGACAAATTGGTGTCAAAATAGCAGGTGACGGCACTTGAGCATTTGTAGAGGTCAGGTCAGAATCCCTGTTTCCTTTTCTTTGTGACCCTGGAGAGCTGACAGGGGGGATAGTTGCATAAGCCATGGCAGTTGGCTCTAGAGGAGTGGCCTCTAATGGCTTTGTGGTTGCCTTCTCACCTTGGGAGAAGCATGTTTGTTGGTGATCAGTGGGAACAAGCCACACCACTCAACCTGCTCTCTCAACCCATCACAGCTCAGACCGTCATTTCCTAATGGCAAAACCCACCTTGGTCTGATAGATTAGTGATGTTTTGTTTTGTTTTGTTTTTTAAATACACAAACGCGAAGTCAAAACAGTCCTAAAAAACATTTCTCTTGCTTATGAATCCTCATCTTATCTGGTGAGAGATGGTTAAAAGAAGTCATGAAATATGTCTCCAGTGTTAATTCAGCAGAACTGATTTCTTTCATGGAAACTTGAATGTTGGGTGACAAGAACCTGGGCAAAATTTTTTATCAGATTCTCTCTACTTTGGGACCTAATTGTCTTTTTACCCTTCATTTAAAAAAATTATTTTTATTTTTTTATTTCAATAGGTTTTTGGGGAACAGGTGGTGTTTGGTTACATAAACAAGTTATTTAGTGGTGCTTTCTGAGATTTTGAAACACCCATCACCTGAGAAGTGTACACTGTATCCAGTGTATACTCTTTTATCCCTCACCCTCCTCCTACCCTTTTCCCCAAGGCCCCAAAATCCACTGTATCATTCGTAGGCCTTTGTGCCCTCCTAGCTCAGTTCCCACTTATGAGTGAGGACACAGCGATGTTTGGTTTTCCATTCCTGAGTTACTTCACTTAGAATAATGGTCTTCAATTCTATCCAGGTTGCTGCAAATGCCATTATTTTGTTCCTTTTTATGACCGAGTAGTATTCCATGGTGTGTGTGTGTGTGTGTGTGTGTGTGTGTGTGTGTGTATATATATATATCTCACAATTTCTTTATCCACTCTTTGATTGATGGGCATTTGGGCTGGTTCCATATTTTTGCAATTGCGAATTGTGCTGCTATAAACATGTGTGTGCCAGTATCTTTTTCATATAATGATGTCTTTTCCTTCTCATTTGGGTAGACTATGTCAGAGGAAAGACCTGGGACTCAAGGGCTGCTGTTTGGATTCTTTTGTCCCGGGGGTGCTCCCTTGATGTGGGGCTCTTTCTTTTCCCCTAGGGATGGGGCTTCCTGCGAGCAAAACTGCTGTGATTGTCATTTCTCTTTTGGATCTAGCCACCCAGCGGAGCTACCAGGCTCTGGGCTAGTACTGGGATGTGTCTGCAAAGAGTTCTGTGCTGTGGTCTGTCTTTAGGTCTCTCAGCTGTGGATACCAGCACCCACTCTGGTGGAAGTAGCTAGGGAGTGAAGTGGACTCTGTGAGGGTCCTTTGTTGTATTTTTGTTAGTGCTGTGGTTTTGTGTTGGTTGGCCTCCAGCCAGGAGGTGGCACTTTTAAGAGCGCTTTAGCAGTGGTCATACAGGAAGGATACAAGCTTGTCCTAGGGTCGCCTTTGGATAAGTATTCAGGTTTCTCAGGCAGTGGGCAGGGCCATAGAGCTCCCAAGAGATTATGACCTTTGTTTTGACTACCTGGTAGGGAAAGACCACCAGGTGGAGGCAGAGATAGGCATGTCTGAGCTCAGACTCTCCTCAGGCTAGGCTTGCTGTGGCTGCTGTGGGGGATGGGGGTGGTTCCTAGGCCAATGGAGTTCCCAGGGGATTATGGCTGCCTCTACTGCTCACACAGGTCACCAGGGACGTGGGAGAAAGTGGGCAGCCACAGGCCTCACCCAGCTCCCTCAAAGCCCGCAGCCCAAAAGAGGCTGGTCTCACTCCCACCATGCCTCCCCCGCCCGCCCCCCACCCCACTCTGCCAGAGCCCACAGCCCAAAAGGCTGGTCTCAGTGCCCTGTACCCCCTGAGTTTATCTCCAAGCAGCTGGTGAGCAGGGCTGAGAACTTGCCCCAGGCTACAAGCCTCCCAGCTGGCTACAATCCTCCCAACTGAGAAAGCAAACAGACTCACAGTTCCTCAGCTGTCCCACAGAGCCTGCAGTGACAAACCACTTCCTCCAAAGGTTCTGTGGATTCTCTTGGCTTTCTTGGTATGTTCCTGTGGTAGTTCTTGGAGAAAAAGTTCCAATTGTGGGTCTCCACACTCTGCTCTGTCCCTTCGAGTGGAAGCTGCAGGTTATCTGCCTCCTATCCGCCATTTTTTCACTTCCTTTTTTCCCCCTTTAAATTGTTCATCTTCTTGAGGGTAATGAGTAAGGTCGTGGCAACTTAGATAAGGTTCCTAAACCCAATGACATAAATGCAAATTTCTAATTTATGACATAAATGCAAATCTAGCTTGAGCAAAAGTCTATTCCAGGCTAAATGTGAAGCAACTAAAAGCTTTTTAAGCCTTTCTATAAAGGAACTTAACAATAAAAATATTTTTCCCAGGGTACCTTGAAGAACTAATATGGATATTTGAAGTAGATTTCTTATTCATTTCTCTTAAATGTATTTGAAATTTATAAGAACAACCATGTGTCCATTCCAATTAACTACAGATGTGACTAAAGTTTATTAATGACCAAGAGACCCCTAACCATCCAACATGTGGTGATAATAATCAAAAAGACAAGCTTTTCTTAAGTCAAAACACCCAAACAAATAAAACAAAAAAGAAGGAAAAAAAACAAAAACTTACTTTAGAGGTTCAACTCATACAGACGATATCACAGAAAGAGTTATGAAACACTGACTCCTGCAAGAACAGAAGGGGTTCTTTATTGCTTTTTACATAATTTCCTTTTGTAGATGGCATTCTGAGTAGTAACAAGCAACCAGGCTTCAATGCCATCTTCCTGTTGGAGCCTACATTCAGCTCTTACCCTGTAAAATAAAATGATAAAAATGAGGGGTTTAGGCATGCCATAATGTACTCACACAGACTCAGAAGTCAATACCTACTTGACATAATCCTCCTGGAAAGCACAGCATCTGCGACTTACTTGAATTTGGTTTTTAGAAGTCTGTGGAGGGGTTGCATTTGTAGATGAAAATGCAGGATGAAAACTGTATCACCCTTGGAAGCCTTGAAGCTCTTACAGTTCTCTGAAGTAAGTCTATCATGATTAGTAATTACTTTGGGAATACGGAGTGTCAGCTGCACCGGTATCAGTAATAGCAATAGCAGTAATAATAGTCACCCTGCTTAAGCATTCATTGACCAGCCTTGATGCTAAATGCAGAAGATTGGTCATATCATTTCACCTTCAGGACAATTCTTAATGTAGGTATTACCACTTTATAGGAAGTGTAAAAGTCTCAAGAAAAATGGATAACCTGCTCAGGTTCACATAGGGATAGACCTGGGCTTGGAGTCCCAGTACTCTATTGACTATTCTTTGATTAATTACACCTCCTCCATGTTTTTGGACTATCTGATTCTGTAACCTGATAAAGGATTTAGTAATGCAGTTTTCAAGTCAATACTCTGCTGAATCCAAAGTTAGGACTCATTCATTTATTCATCCACTGGACCCATTCATGTTGCCTTGACACCTTGGCTCACAGTGAGCTTGAAGTCACTCACAGGCTTCCATCACGATTTGATGTACAAGTGTTGCTGCCAATTGCTGGTTTGGGGGTTTTCAATTACATGAGGCATAATTGAGTAACTACATCAAAGATTTCTTACTTAAATATAAAACTTCAGGATAAAAATATTACTAAGCAGCCACTAGGTGCCCAATTTCTTATCGAGGAGGCCACAGAATAAAAACTCTTCTCATTCAGAGAAGAAAAAGTGTAAATGCTCATGAAAATCAAAATAATCTTTAAGCTCTATTTCTTCAGTTATTCTTTCCTGCATTTAACCCAAATAACTGTGACAAGTTCCAACCCAAATAACTGTGACAAGTTTTCCCCCTCTTTACCAACCTCCTACATGGTAAAATTACTTAACACAGTCTTATTTTAGTGGAAGTAACAGGGTTATGAATTGCAAGAACATAGAATGCATTTCATATTTTTTGAGTGGAAAACTAACTGCTAAACCCAAACTGGTCTGGACTTTTATAACAGGGCCCCAAAATAATGTGGGAAAAGGTGCATTTGTTCCTGGTTTTCTTGCATCCCACATGCTATCAATACGTTTTTATCTGGTTTACTATGGAGGGTCCCCACGTGCTATCAATAAGTTTTTTTCTGGCTTACTATGGAGGGTCCCTACAACTTAGGTCCTGCCAACTCTATTGAAGAGGGAAAGAAGATGGATAACTTAAAAAGTTAGAAGAGCACAGGGAAATGACAAGAACAGTAATAATCTAACTCCAGGGACAGGCTTTCCTTTCTTTCTAGGAAATTAAAAAACTAGAGTAGAGAAATAATTTGTCTTGATGGACACTAAAGCCAGAGGAAAGAGAAAAGTATGCTTTTCTTCCCTCATGGTCAATGTCTCTAGGCAAAACATAGCACAGCAACAGAAGACAGAGTAAGAGTTGGCTTTTTTTCCCCACCTAATTGGTTCATAGCAGCATCTTTGCTCTTTTTCTCCCCTATCCCCACCCCCCAACTGCAGTGATCTCTCAGATGGCTGGTGCTGAATGTTGCCTGGGTGACACAGCTGCTCAACAGAAACAGAAGAAAGAGCCTCCTCCCCTGAAGCTTGTGGCCTCCTGGTCCCCACAGCCATGCCCCTACCTGCTGCTACTGACCCTCTTCACTCCCTCTACATCCCTAGTGAGTCACAAAGGGCTTGACTAGGGAGAATTTTTACAGATCTTGTCTTTTCAATTTGGAAAAAGCTCCCAAGGTGATTATGCTGTGCAGCTGTCCTCCCATTCCCATGCAAAAGCCATTGACTTAGTTTCTCCCTGCTGCCCCAATCCCCATCTCCAGAAAGGATACAATTTGCCCAAGATCACACAACTAAGTATGGGGTAGGAGGAACCCAGGACCCCTGAATCTCAGTTGTGCTTTTTCTGCCAAAGCATTTCTCCCATTGTAAGACAGGGGCTTTTAGTAATGCCAAATAGACAAATATTGCACGTTCTCACTCACATGTGAAAGCTAAAAAGTGGATCTCATGGAGGTAGAGAGTAAACGGGTGGATATCAGAGGCTGGGAAGGGAAGGGTGGAGGAGGATGAAGAGAAGTAAGTTAAGGGGTACAAAAATACATTTAGAGAAACGGAATGAGTTCTAGTATTTGATAGTACAGTAGGTAAATTAGAGCTAACAATAATTTATTTATATTTCAAAATAGCTAGAAGAGAAGATTTGTAATTCTCTCAAGCAAAGATAAATATTTGAAATGATGGGTATACTAGTTACTGATTTGGTCATAAAACCTTGTATACAGCTATCAAAATTTCACATGTATCCCACTAAATATGTACAACTATTATATTAGAGCCAGGCGCAGTGGCTCATGCCTGTAATCCTGGCACTTTGGGAGGCCAAGGTGGGCAGATCACTTGAGGTCAGAAGTTCAAGACCAGCCTGGCCAACATGGTGAAACCCTGTCTCTACCAAAAATATAAAAAATTAGCCAGGTGTGGTGGTGCACACCTGTAATCCCAGTTACTTGGGAGGCTGAGGCAGGAGAATTGCTTGAACCTGGGAGGCAGAGGTTACAGTGAGCCAAGATTACACCACTGCGCTCCAGCCTGGGCAACAGAGCAAGACTCTGTCTCAGAAAAAAAAAAAAAGAGAATAGAGAGCTGTCCGCAGGGTTCTAAGAGAGGAAAACAAAGAAACAAAAAAGATTAAATATTGATTTAGCTTTCCCCTATCTCTGGGGCAATTGCAACTGCTTATAAAGACCTTGGAATAAAGACAATTGCAGCTGCTTATAAAAACTTGCAGAACTTGAGGACTGAAACTATGGGAAGAATGTGGTCTAAGCATCCTCCTCTGGGTGAAAAAATGCACAGAACAGAGGTCTCCTCTAGGTCCAGCCTTGAAACGTCTCACCTGGGCGACCAAAAAGTAGGGCCTCAGGATCCTGAACTTCACCCAGTCCTCCAAAAGTGTTGACCCACTTCCTGCGCCCTCCCTACTGCAGTTGTGTGTGGAAGCCTTTGAAGCTGGAAAGAAATGCATTAAAATATCAGGGAGTAGAGCTAGTGATAATTTTAATGTTGCAGAATACTTCTCATATTTTCTAAATTTTTTCCATAAACTTATATTGGTTTTATAATTAGAAAAATACATAAGTACTCTTCCCAAAATGAAGGCAACGGCCCTTAGCATAGTTCTTTACAAATGGAAGTGTTCTCTAGCCCTCAGCATTTCCATGAGCTCTTCCTGCATTGGGCCAATGGTTGAGTGATGGAGTGATGCCTTATCAAATCTAAAGTGAAGGAGCTGAGCTGGGCTTGGTGGTTCATGCCTGTAGTCCCAGCTACTTGGGAGGCCAAGGTGGGATGATCACTTGAGCCCAGGAATTTGAAACCGCTCTGAGCAACATGGCAGGATTCCATCTCTGAAAAACAAGATGGGTCTAAACAGACATGCAAAGTCTTCTCTGTTGGTAGCCTGGTTTCTTTCTGCAAGACATTTTTAGGATATCTATCTATCTAACTATCTATCTATCCATCCATCCATCCACCCACCCATCTACTCACTTACCTATTTATCTAACTACAGAATTGTCATTTTCTCTATATCTAAGTCTATTGACCCACTCTAAATTGTCAGGTTGACTTCTCAGAAAGATCAATTAATTTCCGGTGTTTCTTGAGGTGTGGGAGTGGGGTAGGGTGGGTGCGTACATTTATTTTAAGAAGGCAAACCTGTGAGTATTCAAATTGCTTAGAATGTGAAACAGATGCCACATCTAAGGGCCAGTACAGCTAAGTGTAGCTGACTTAACTATACTGGTCCTTCCTTGCAACTTGGCCCTTGAAACAATTTTAATCCTCCCCGTTTCAAGACCAAAAGCTGAAACAAAGGACATAAACACGCAAGGCAGTGAAACCTTATCAGCTACTTTCAATCTGAGTTAATTGTTTCTTGAGGTTCTGCAAGTGATTTATGCCATCTATAAGCATGCTCAACTGCCACTGGGCCCCCCAGGGGCAGAGATGGATCTGATTTCACGGAGGGGGTGGCTTTGGTTGTAAGCCTGTTCCCTCCTGGAGCTCCATGTGATCCTCCTTCCCAGGGATTCCCGACCCAGCCTGCTGCATGATCACAGTGTGTAGCAGGGCAGGGCTGAGTAGTCCAGGCAGATGCCCGTGAAAACTGCGAGGACTCCACACTCCCCACCCAGATCTGCACAAGAGCCTCCTAAGGGACCAGTGTCCTTTGTGTGTGAGGAGAACTTCTGCCCCTGAAATGGGAAGAAGTAATATGAATTAAGTGTGGTGTCATTTTCACCACGGTCTCTGTGTGCATTTAAGTAAAGAGACTATGTTTTTGTATACCTTCCCCAGCTCAGAAGAAGGGGTAATGATTTGGTAGCTTTTAGTTCAATATTGCTTTGCAGGGGGTGTAGAAAAGGGGTGGTGGGTCTGAGATTTATGAACATAAATTAGTCATCAAATGAATAAGAATAAGAATAGAAAACAGTCATAAAGGCAGGAGGCTTGGGATATGAATTCTTTTGTTTTGTCCCTATGGACACAGCCTACATGTAACAGAATATGTTCCCTCTTGGAGTCTACCCTAATTTAAATATCTATATTATCTATTGATGAAGTCCCAGTTTTCCATAACTGATACACACAGTATGCTAGGAATTATTGTGGGTGCATAGGGACATTGCTTATTCTGTAGACATACGTATTAGTCCCACTTGATAGATGAGAAAACAGAGGCTTCCACAAGCCAAAAAAATCCGTCACACAGCTAACTAGCTACAGGGCACCTGCTCTTTTAATTGACCCAGGTTGCCTAATTCTAACAGTCTTGCTGGAAAACTAACTGCTCTTTTCCATCAGCTCTCTTGAAGGTTATCATGTCTGTGCCCTAATGATCATGAGTCCCAGTCCCGTGTGTAGGGCACCCAGCATTCACCTCCAATGAAATTGTTTTCTCACTTGACTGTGACTCCTGTTTTTTATAAGACAAGGCATTCAGAGTTTCCAGAGCCCCCTACTCCAGTCATTCTCATCTGATCAAGCACATTGGAGTGGTGAGTTGGAGCCTAACAAGGAACCAACACAGAATGTGCAGAAGTGAATTGCCTCTAATTTTAATGCATGGTTAATGCAAGTGGAGCATGTGCTCAGACAGGGCTCTATTGCTTTTCTGGAAAATACCCTCCTGCACCAATTGTTTTTAAGTGTTATTTCTGATTAATTATGTGCTATCTTCTCTCTCTCCCCCCCGACCCCTGCTCCATGTCTTTCTCTCTTTCTTTTTTTCTCCTTCTCTCTCTCCATTTCCTTCTCCCTCTTCACAAAAAGCACCGTAGATAACCATGCATGTCTTTCTCCCTACATATTAATTTTTCAGCATGTCTACTGTTGAAAAGGATTAGGAAAAAGGACCAAGTCGGTAGTTAATATGATCTAAAACTCTCCCAAAGCCTGAAAGACACATCGCCACCTGTGCTCCAGCTTTGGCACGTGCTTGGCAGCAAATTGCATGACTGGGAGGTCATAATCAGGAAAACAGAAACACATTACATTTTAATAATCACCTACCTTTTCAATAGCTTTGAGCTTTCACATGTCACCTCCAGTTACAGGGAACTAAAATCAACCTTCAAGCCCTCTCCCTTTCCGCTCAGCAGAAAGAACAGCAGACAACTGGTGACAATTGTCGAAAGGAAAGAACCAATAAATATAAGCTGCAAGCTCAAAGCAATTCAGCAAAATCAAGCTAATCAACTTCCCAGCATGGATTTTGTTTTATTCTAAATCAGATACTCATTAATGGGGACCATTCTTTGAATCATCATTTTATTTACACTAGAGAAATGCAAGACATATTGCCTGGCCACAGAATGAAGTGGCTCTCTCGCTGCTCAGTTATAGGTATTTCCTTCTGTAGCCTTCTGAATTTTCATACTAATGGAAAACACCCAGGCCAGATGCTCACTAGTAACAAGTTAAAATGACACTGGAAAGTAAACAATTTTTTTTTTTTTTTGAGACGAATTCTTGCTCTGTCACCCAGGCTGGAGTGCAGTGGCATGATCTCAGCTCACTGCAACCTCCATCTCCCGGGTTCCAGCAATTCTCCTGCCTCAGCCTCCTGAGTAGCTGGGATTACAGGCACCTGCCACCATGCCCGGCTAATTTTTTCTTTTTGTATTTTTAGTAGAGACAGGGTTTCACCATGTTGGCTAGGCTGGTCTTGAACTCATGACCTCACGTGGTCCACCTGCCTTGGCCTCCCAAAATGCTGGGATTACAGGTGTGAGCCATCATGCCCAGCAACAATTTTTTATTAAAAAATAATAATAAACACAAAGAACGAGTGGCATGACAGGCAAAAAAAATGAAAAATCTTACCTGCCTCAGATGTCAGAATCAAACCATACAGATTATGCGAATTAAAAGGAGAACCACTGACCAGCTCCCTTTAGAGTTTGTAGCAGAGTCATGCCCTGGTTTGAGACAATGTCTGCCTTCTTGTCATCCTACTAGGAAATAGGTCCACAGAGATGCTTGCCCTTCTTCACAGCTGTGTCTTCCCAGCTCCCATCATAGAGATCAACACATACTAGATGCTCAATAAATGTTGGTGGAGTGAAAAAACATCTGTGTTCTGGGAGGTACCCTTTCTCTGTTAAAGGTTAAGAATACTTCAATTCACTAATAATTGACATAATTTTTAGTCTGTTGGCAAACAATTAACATTCCCCCCTAACACCCCTCTGATCTGATGTGAGAACCATTCAAGTGAAATCTTCACCACCCATTTCCTCCACCACTCAGCGCTTTTCCTCTAGATTTTTTTTAGCTGGACAGAAACCTCAACACTGTAGGTACTGGCTGCCTTCCAGCCATTTGCACTTGTGAAGAATCATTCCCATCTTCAAGGGCCCTAAGGAGATGCTCCTTAGAGGGTGGTGGAAGATTAGGCACTCTGCAATGGGTGGCAGATAAGTTATTTGCTCTTAGAAAGTTTTGTTTGTTTGGTTGGTTGTTTTTTGAGATGGAGTTTCACTCTTGTTGGCCAGGCTGAAGTGCAATGGCCCAATCTCGGCTTACCACAACCTCTGCCTCCCGGGTTCAAGCAGTTCTCCTGCCTCAGCCTGCCAAATAGCTGGGATTATAAGCATGGGCCACCACGCCCAGCTAATTTTGTATTTTTAGTAGAGATGGGGTTTCTCCATGTTGGTCAGGCAGGTCTCAAACTCCCAACCTCAGGTGATCTGCCCACCTCGGCCTCCCAAAGTGCTGGGATTACAGGCATGAGCCACCACACCCAGCCAGAAAGTTTTTGTTTTTTTTTTTTTTTTAAGATAACAGAGCCAGTCAGAACTGATGCCTGCTCTTAGCGGGGGCTGTACTGGTGCTTTGTACCTTCTGTGAAGTTATAAAGAGGAAGGCAGACCAAGAAGCCTCTTGCAAATCAGTTAACAGAATACCCTACAACAGGCCACGCATCTAGTTTCCACTCTTTCAGGAGGCTGTGCAGTTTTCAGGGTTTCGAACCTCTCTTAATCCTGTGTTATATTTTCAAAGTGTTTTCCACTTCATGAGCATTAAATGTAATTATCTCATGTTACCCCGAGATAATACTCTATGAGGTGGATATTATTCTCATCCTTCCAGATAAGGCAGCTTATTTTAAATCATTGCCTTTCTCAATAATAAGTGACTCTCTTTGCACAGCACCATGGTGTTCTCAGAGAGACCTTTGACCTTCTGATTAATTGCTCACTCTTCTCATGACCTCCAGGACCTCCTTCCCTTGTCTCTCCTATCTTTGGCCAAGATGCTTTCTTGATAGGTGGATTCCTTTTGGTGTTTTATTATTTTTTTTTCCTGTGATACTTTGACCTAATCAGAGAAAGCCCTCTGAATCTCTAAAAATAGACAAATATCTGATTTAAAAAAAAAAAACCCCAGAAAAGGAAGAGAGATGTTTCAGAACTTGACGATTTTGGAGAGCAACCCACATACAGATGGTGTGTTAATATTCACTAAACACCAAATGCTGGTTTCCATGCCTGGCTCCTTGTTGCTATTTCCTGGTCACTTTGAACTGACTTATCAAATAGAATAGATTCTTTGATACATATGTTGGTGTTTGAAGTCCTGGTGGGAACAAGGCCTTCCATTTGTTTCAAGTTTTACTCTTTAAAAATGTTTATAAAAACCCATCTTAGAAAAGGAATCTCAGTCAAAACCCACTATGACTTTGGTATTCACCCATTTCAAGGAATGATGCCAACCACTAGGATTCTTATTAAGAACAACTCCAACAGGCTCCATTCTCTGCGGGGAAATTGACTAAGATTCCTGGAGGTTCCAGCAGGCAGCTGCTGTTAATATAAGTTTCAGAAAGTAGAATGTTGAGACTTGAATATGAGGGCACCCAATAAATAATATTTTTCTTCCTCCCCCAAGTACTGAATCAAATGAAATAAGAAAAACCAGTTAATATTTGGAGGCTTAACTACCATCCTCATTGCTGAAAAGACCCAGGAGAAGGACATACTTTAGGGTGAGAACCAAGCACCTTTGATAACTCCCTGCATGTCCCTTTCTCTCTCCTATTTAGACCTGGGAACAGTTGACTCAAGGAAACTTTGCAGAGCAGACACCTTTATCCACAACCCTGTCTTAAACTGGTCTGGGTGGAAAGGGCAGTAGGAGAATAGACTAATTAAGCTCCATCCAGCCAAGAAACAAGAACCAATGCCTGCTGCCCACTAGTTCTGAATTCCCTCCTCCTCTGTGTGGGAAAATCACTTGACCTTTGTGGGCCTTGATGTCTTCAGCTTTTTAAAAAAAGGGAGTTAGGCTGGGAGACAGCTATGACCCAATCTAGGTCTGAAATTCTATGGTTAGCCCCCACAGTGACCCCGATGAGATCCAAGCCACATTGCACTTTCTCCCTTAAGGTGTCAGTTCCCTTTGCTGAGGTTCATGATCAAAGATCACACCCCTGAGACTCACCAATCACCTCCTAAAGGATGGCGATCGTGACGGTGACTCAGTGCCCATCTGTCTCCACCACCAGAAAGATCACTCCAAGTGCACAGGTCAGCAGGAGCATCTCAGACCACAAAGAGCACTTCATCATCAACACTAGTCCCTGGGAATATATAGGCCTGTCTGTTTCCTAATGATTCCAAGGCAATACTCAAGAACATTATTATGAAGATTATGTTGCAGCTGGCCGGTAAGAACAATGAAAAACCAAGGTACTGGAGATTGTGGATTCTAAATTTGGCTTGGCACTAGCAAGCCATGTGTCCTTCCTATCTCTGGGCCTCTTTCCTCGGGTACAAGGTGATGGCATTAGCAGTTTTCAAGCTTGTTTTCCCCTTTTAAAAAATATAAAATCTTAGATGGAATCTTAATATATGAGTAAAAATAAAACTGCTCTTCTCCTTGCGGAGGGAGAGTCTCCGACCCATGCCACTTTTCTCCCTCCCTCTGGGTATCATCTCCAACCCCAACCATGCTGGACCCTGAGGTCTAATGGATCACTTGCCTAAGAATTTCTCTGTGCCAGGCTAACTTTGGGGGCAACATTGCATTCTCATGTCATATCCGTTTGACAGCCCACCCAGTTTTCCTGAAGCTATATACCTGTTAGCTCTGAGAAACCACTAAAGAAAAACTGAATCGTGGCCTGGGCATGGTGGCTGACATCTGTAATCCCAATACTTTGGGAGGCCAAGGCAGGTGGATCATTCGAGGTCAGGAGTTCAAGACCAGCCTGGCCAACATGGTGAAACCCTGTCTCTACTAAAAATACAAAAATTAACCAGATGGTAGTGGCACATGCCTGTAATCCCAGCTTCTTGAGAGGTTGAGGCAGGAGAATCGCTTGAGCCTGGGAGGCAGAGGTTGCAGTGAGCCGAGATCGCACCACTGCACTACATCCTGGGTGACAGAGTGAGAGCCTGTCTCAAAAAAAAAAAAAAAAAAAAAGAAAAGAAAGAAAAACTGAATCATGTGTTTACAAGTGATGTGAGCCAAATATTATCAGAGTTAGAAAATAAAGACAGCAAACAAAATATACTTGAGCTCTCAGTGCAAGACTAAAGTTTGTCTCAACAGGGAGACCGAGAGAATAGGGTGGAGCATTAAGGGACAGCAATATTATTAAATAATTTAGCTAAAAAGATATTCTTCTCACTACTCCATGATGCACAGTCCAGACACACAGCGTGAGGCTTTTACCATGAAGAAGTGTGAGGAGGGCGAGGTTCCTCTCCTGAGAGAATGCCTCACTCTCACATGAAACATGAAGAGTTTTGGCCTTCAGAAGAGCTGGCCCCATCCCCATCTAGCTGGTCAGCCAGCCCCTCGTATATCTCCTCTGCATGTGTTAATTCTTTTGAAGGTGATGGGGGTTCTTTGCATGGAAGATATATGCAGCTCGATGGCGGGAAGTGAGATCCTAATTATCTGCAGCTGACAACCTTTCAGGGCCCATTATAAAAGAAACGTCTGCACCAGGCCCTCAGAGCCCTATATCCCAGCTCTAGGGAGTTTGAGGGAGCAACAAGGAGCGATTCTGAGAGACTGATTTATCAGGGAAGATTAGAAGAGTTACATCTATAGTCTGGTGAAACAATGACAGAGGGGGAGCAGGCTAATGGTTGACAAAGGGGCAGAAGAAAGAGAAGAGATTTATGTAGCCTGGTCCGAGGATGAGCAATCAGAGGCATGGAATGAAATGAAGACGGGAAAGAAAGTCCTGAGTAAATATCAGGGAAACTTTCTGCACTGATTTATTAGACAGATGAGCAAATCTTCCAAATGAGGCTTCATCCTCACCCAGAGAAAAAGCGAGCCTACATAAATGTGTCACAGCCATTCGTCTCTGTCACTGTGGGACCAATCATGATACCTAGCTTGGCTTTCTATCTTTCTCTTGACGAGTGTCCTTAAAAGTCAGAGTTGACCCTTTTCTGAGATCTCTGTGGGGGCTCTGAGAGGCTCTTAAAGGGAGCGTAGCACATGTCTGCAATTCTAGGCTCAGCCACTTGCTAAACATCGCCGAAACTTATCATCTACTTTACAGTTTTTAGAGGAGACAGAATGCACTTCTCCATGGTACCCAGTCCAAAATCTCCCTGGGGATGGAGAGTGGCTTATGCTTGGGAGAAAAGCCAGGATACATCAAGATTCCATTGATGTTCTGTCAGCAGGGGCATATGGAAATGTTCTGGTGAATTATACTACCTACTGAGTGCCTCCACCTGATTCTGACCTGGATGGAGAAGTTCTTATGTGCTCCTTCAGTTCCTCCCAGACTCTTCTTGTACCAAGCACTCCCATAGCAACCTGTTCTGCTTGGGCTCCACCTAACACTCTGCAGACTCCACCTGACCCACCTGGCCTCCTGTCTCAGGGCTTCCCTGTTGCTACAGAGAAGCAGGATGCCCAAGAGCCCACCAAACACCCACCTTATGCAATCTGAAAGTGATAAGGAGTTAATGTACAGTAGGGAAGAATTTGGCCCATGAGAGATGGGAGCTGACAGATAAATTCCTTCCTTCTCCTCCCAGATAGACTGTCTGGCTACACAGTTTGTGTGGCTTCCTGGGGGCACAGTCCTGCAAGAACAAACAATTAGTCAGACTTCAGTGGCAGCTAAAGGGGTAAGACATCCTAATACTGGCTCTCCTTCCTTCCCTGTCCCCTCACCCCTGCTCCCTGAGACTGTCCATCTAACAGAATAATAGCAAAACAACTTTGACTAAAGTTATGCTTTCTGGGGGATCCCAGGCTAAAATGTGACCAAATGATTGTTGGAGAAGAGTTAGTACACTGTCTGAATAATGGCATGAATGTCTTTGGTTATTTGGCCTGGGCACCTGATCCAGACATTTCTCCTAGGAATTCCATAGAATTGTCTCCTTCCAACCTCAGCCCCCTAATGGGGACCCCATGACTGACTCCCATTACAGTCCTGACATTGTGAGGTATTTTGGTGTCTCCACTGGCTTACTCTACTGGAGACCGAGCTAGAGGACCAAGCCAGGTTGGTGTTTCCTATGCTGTCCCTGATGGGAACTGAGATACAATACACAGGTAAGTCAGGAATCTGGGGTGCTGATGGTCAGCCCCTTGGAGGTCACCCGGGAGGTCACTGACTAGTCTGTGGCCTTTCCATTCAGCTGTGAGGTCCCCCTACCACAACTATCTTTGATTCTATTCTTTGTGTCACAGGCATTACAAGTCTGGTCAAGCACTGGCAAATTCAGAATCTTCAAATTATCTTAATCTCCATATTACCAAAAACCCAGTCTTTGGCCCTCCAAAGAGAGGCTCTGCAACTCTATATTCTCTGTAAATGCTGAGGACTTTTTCCCTTTGTTTTTAGTGTGTGTTTTAAGTTCAACTGTTTTTATGTCCCCCACCAAAAGAAAAAAAAATTCCTTCGTAACCCATTATGGGTTAGTGAATTCCCAAACTGTTCAAAAATACTTTAAAGTTCTTTTGGGACATAGCCAGATACTTAATATTGTATTACATTTTATAGTTGTCACTTAATCAAGCTATTTAATATTATAGTACATTTTAAAACTGTCACTTAATCACATTTTCTTGACCCTTTTATGGGAATTAAAGATCACTGTAGATAAAAAATGGCATGCTTTAGTTTAAATAGATTCAGTATGTCCAGTTTGACAGTTACTTCTGAGACATTAAAAGAATTTTCTGTGATTAATGTGACCCACACACGTTAAATGGTGTAATGTTCCATTTCTTCAGCCATTAGCGGAAACAGCATCAGACAGAAGGAGCCAAAATGTAGCCAACTGTATGTAAAACCGGGTGGTGGGGTGGGGAGGGGGGAGTCTAAAGATAATATAGAGCCAGGCAGCCTGAGATAAGAGGGAGATTTCTACTGATTTAATATTTGCTTTCTCTGGGCATCTCGAGAGTGAAGTCGGAGGAACACAAAGGTCAGACGCTGGTAATGGAGTGGGTGCCGGTCCGGCAACACAGCCCTGGTCGGGGACCGCTCTTCACCAAGGGGCTGCGTCTCAGGCAGGCGAGCGCAGTTCTTTGGTGCTTATTATAAATGATTGATGAACGTTACTTCTAAATTTAGAAAAGCTCTCTAAATGGACATTTACTCACAAGGGAAAAAAAAAAAAAAAACTCTTCCGAAAGGTCTGTCCCTGGAACTGTTTTGTTTATGGCACCGCGATAGTTCTGGGCAATTAATCCAGAATTGCGTCACTGAAAGATTTTATATTCTTAAGTGTTCACTCATGTAGTTAAAGTAAATTATGTCCGTTTTCAAACATGTTTCAAAGAATTGTACTAGGTTTTAAAAATCCTGGTCCCTAAATCCTACTTGTTTGTTTAATTAATCTGAAAATAGCTACTCCTGCTCTGTTTCTTAATCACGGATCAGATACACTGTATTTGTTAGCAGCTGTGAATGAAAGCATGTCCCAGTGTGTTTTTCTTGATTGTTTAATAAGAGTTGAATAATACCCTATTTAATCCATCAAGTAGGACATTACAATAACATTGATCTTTTGTTTGACAGCAAATTGTTTGATAACAGAATAGAATATAATATAACCAAATCAGTGTCAGAAATGCATTTCAGAGGATCCAATTAAAAACACCCATACACATGCCAGATACTGAGCGATAGGGCAGAGAAACCAGGCACAGCAAGACACAGAGGGGAGAAGGGCCCAGAGGGAAAATCTAGCTTTGCAAAATGCCCAGACCTTACTCAGATGATGCAAGACAAACTTCACTGCAAGGACTCCACATCCCAGGCACGTGGCCATTTTGGCTGATCAGGGTCAACCTACTCTAAGGTCAGAATGGGCACACCAGACCCTCAGGTAGAGGCCTATTGTGCTCCTCCTTTGTTGGTTCAAATGCTGTAATTCCTGGGGTCAAAGATGGCCAGATCCTGTATCACTTAGCACCCCTCCTTTGCCCTCCAGCTACCACATTGCAAGGGCTCCTTGGGGATGCTATTGTTCACAGCCCAGCATCCTTCCCCTGTCTCCAAACCTGTATGTAAGACATACATTCTTTTCAGCACCCTTTATCTCCAGGAAGGAACTGGTTCAGAGGATCATGCAAGAGCTCATCTTTGTGGACTTCATTTAGGAGGACAAGGGTCAGCCCTCGTGTTTATTTGCACACATGTTTATTCGATGTTTTACAATCGTACCCTTCCCTTCAGAACCCAGCATGGAGGTGTAACAAAGCCTCTCTAGATGCCAAAAACAGATAATACTGCAACGAAGAGAAAAGGAGGCATAGCAACAAACAAATTCTCAAAGTGCTCAGTTTTGAGAGTCATTATCTTGTCCCAAAAGTTTAGTCGGCTGTGTTTCACACAAAGCTGTTCATTACACACACACACACATACACACACACACTCACACACCCCACATATATCTTGGAAAAATAATTGTTGAGATCAACTAGTTGTGTACAAAATACCCAATAGTTTAAGTAAATTAAAACTTTTTTTCTTCAGGATGATTTATGTGCAGACACCAACTGGATTCAATGTGCTGTCCCTCTCCTAGACAAGGTGCTAGTACAGGCAGCAGTGGAGGGGATGCAGAGAATTCTCTTTATGTCACATTGGGGGAAGGACAGTTGTATTTGAATATACTCCTAGAAAAATAAATAGCCATTGGAAACACCTGCACTCTCTTTAGGAAATTTATTAATTTTCATAAAAGCATAAACCTCACCTTTTGAAGAAGACAGAATGAAAGATCATAAAAGTAGGGTCTGTCATTTACCGGTGAATATAAGGTGAGGAGGCAAAAAAAATACGTATTATCAAATTTCCTAAATCAACCTGAAGCTGTGCTGATGGCTTTCTGCTAACCCAGAGTGCAAGAGAAATTTAATTGTTACTACATTTTAAAAACATTTATACCTCACACCCGAATTTCTCTGTCACACTTCGTCTTCATCTCCTCAAAGAGGGGAAATATCCAGGTTGATCTTGTGGATCTAGAAAGTTGAGGAGTCTTTGTTTTAATTCCTCCTTAGTTTTTCCTCACCAGCCTCCCTCGTCTGACATTATTATAATTCCTTCCCTGCCTTTCCATTCGCTTCCTCCTTCCTTATTCTTTTGTTCTCTGACTAATCTTCCCTTTTGTATTAATGAAGTCCTTTGTAGTTTCTTTTCAAATCTTCAAGTGGATTCCTTTGTGACTTATTTTTTTTCTTTTTCTTTTTTCTTTTTTTTACCTGACAGGGCCTTTTTAAAAAAACCATGAAAATTATTAATACTTCCATCCTCTTTGGCATTGTACCACAGGCCTTAAAACATTCTATTACATTTCTGATCTGAAAAGGCTTTCTCTTGACCCAGAAGTATTGGCAAATTACAGACCCCAAGCCAATCTTTTATGGAGAAGGTCTGAGAGCAAGTGGTAGCCTTTCAAGTACTTATCCATGGAGTCATAATCTCTATGACAAATAGCCTCTTGCTTTGCAGTTACGGCTAGTTTACTATGCATATGGCTAAGAGAGCGCCCCTTAAAGTGGTCAGGGACTTTTTCCTAAACCCCCTCCCAGGTGTCACATCATTCCTTTTTACTGGTCTTGTTAGAGGGACAGCATTAGCCCCACAGATCACCAGAGCTTCCTGACCAGCTGCCAGGCTGTAAAGCACGTGGAATTGGGGTGGTCGATCCAAAGACATCAACATGTCACTCTTGATGATCATTCATCTGCAACAGAAATAGCCCATGGTGCCTCAGAAATCGATGTGGAGACCACCGCTCTTCAACATTATTGCCACTAATTATTAAGATGAATGCGGTGATTAATGGGAGCGATGCTTTTGCACTTTATGCAAATGGAGAGCTCATGCATATACATGGCAGAGGGGGCTCACCAACCTGGTGCCCAGAACAACGTTGCCGCTCAGCCCCCTTATTCAGCTGTCACTGTGACCCAGGTGCAACAACTTAGAGTGATTTAAAAAGAAATGCTAAAAATGAATTGTTGATCAGCAGCCTCAGGCAGCCTTTTGGAAATTCCCTTCTATGAGGGCCATGCCTTGATTAGGGAGAGCTCAATCAAGGAAATAAACAGGGTTGTTAAGGATGCTGTTAGCCTATGGTCCTGCATTGGCAATGTCTGGAGGAAAGAATGGGGGAGGAAGGAGAAAGTGCAACTTACTCTGTGATGAGATGGTAAACTGAGGCAAGCCAACCTCTCTGGGTTTTAGTTTTCTCCTTGGTAAAAATGAGGGCATTCAAATAAATACTATAAAGCTCCTTCAGGCTGGGAGCGGTGGCTCACGCCTGTGATCCCAGCACTTTGGGAGGCTGAGGCAGGTGGATCACTTGAGGTCAGGAGTTCAAGACCAGTCTGGCCACCATGACAAAACCCCATCTCTACTAAAAATACAAAAATTAGCCCAGCATGGTGGTGCACACCTGTAGTCCCAGCTATTTAGGGGGCTGAGGCAGGAGAATTGCTTGAACCCAGGAGGCGAAAGTTGCAGTGAGGTGAGATCGCACCACTGCACTCCAGCCTGGGTGACAGAGGGAGACCCTGTCTCAAAAAAAAAAAAAAAAAAAAAAAAAAAAAAACTCCTTCAAATCTTAGAATTATAGAATCCTACAAGGCACAAGATAAGTGGGATATAGGCATGCAGGCTTTTGTCTTCTACTAATATGAACACTTTCTGACACAATAACCTCTAATATAACAGATCTTTCATTGCTTGTTATATTCTACAAGCATATACTTCAGTAATTCAGCCAACCTCCTCTCATCCTCTATCTTTTAATCCTCTGAAAGATTTCCAGGATTCAAGGTTGGGGTAATAGTGTACAAAGGATGGGGCAAGAGTTCTGTAGTCAGGCCTGAATATGAGTCCTGCATCTTCCCCTACCGGCTAAGTGACAAACCTTCAGTACTGTCACTTGCCAGATGGAGAGAATAACTGCATATGCCTGATAGAGTTATATCAAGGAATGAAGGGGATAAAGTGGGTGAAGTACCTGGTACACAGAAAGCCCTAGATAAGTGAAACAGAAATACAATTTTTCCTCTGTCTGCACTGGCTGGCCTAAGGAGTAGAGGTCAAGGCTTAAATCATCATTCTTAAAGGACCATAAATATCTTCAGGTTCAGCTCTTGCTTTCCAAACAGGCAGGATACCATCCTTATTGTGATTATAATGACACAATGGTGACAACAGTCATTCATGCTCAGGTGCTATTTTTTTTTAATTTTATCAACATTTTGTTCTGAATTTCAGATTTCTGGATGGACTAAATTGCTCAACTTAATTTAGTAAAACATCAGTATAAATGCTACTGGAATATGCTGCACAAGGGTTTGCATTTCAGATGATACCATCCCATCTACTGCTACATCCCTTTGCTGAAACCTGTTTGCCTCCCACAGCCTGGATCCCAGGGCATGCTGGTTGACTCACATGGAGCACTTATTAGAATGCTGAAACCCACTACTGGTTGAAGGTACAAAGAATGTAGAATTGGCAAGCTCTGAAAGGGGAAAGGGAAATTATTTACTGTCAGAGTTGCTGTGATGGACAAAGTGAAAAGCAGGCCCAGATTTCACGGTCAGCTTCAGCCTGTGCAGACATCTGGCCTCTCAACAGACACTGAGGCTCACTTACTACTCTACATACTCTAGGCCTATCCCGGGCTCCCATTGTCTCCATACATTGAAATGCATTTTCCATTATTTAAAGGTAGCTTTTAAGGAAGTATTTGTGGGTATGATGGATGCATCCCCAAGGACCTGCTTCTGTATTCTTCCTGTAGGCACGTCCCCTTGCTGGTCACATCTGCATTTGTCATGAGAAATCCTGCTTTCACCAGCCTCTTCAGCTCATTTCGATTCCTGATACAGTCACTGCTTCTCAAAAGACCAAGTCTCCCAGGCCTCTGCTAGAGAATGTAGTTAAGTCCTCAATCCCTTGCTTGGCTTCACTCCTGGTAGCCTGACTTAGCCATATTGCTAAACCTGGCCTGCTCCAAGTGATGTTTGACAAGTGCTTTCTCTCTAAGGGTCTCCAGGGCAAGTCAGGGAAAAATAATCAGGTTCAGGTTCTTTTTTTACCCCTTCTTCATAAAAAATCTAGAGTGTAAAGCCCTAACTTTAAACATGTTGCATATTCAAAGGGTCCATCAGAATTGTGGAAAATTGCTGCCCCTGGAGAAGATCATGAAGACCTCCAGTCTGTCACCTCAGTCAGAACTGAGCATGGCGAGGCTCACAGAGGGGGTATCTACACGGTCCCAGGCTGGTCAGTGGTGGAGCCAAGAGGGCCATGACTCAGCCAACCCTTTCCTCTTCCTTTTGCTCCACAGCTAGACCCTCTCAGAATGAGAGAGAGCCAATCTATGGCTACTTCTTCCCTTCTCTCTTTATTTCTTTTATTCTTTCCTTCTTTTCTTCTTTCCTTCTCCATTTCTTTCTTCCTTTATTTTCTTCTTTTTTTGGTGGCAGGGGTGTAGGGAGCTTGGAATATATTATATAAAGGAAGAAATGCTGAAATAAGTTTAAATAAAATTTTATATATTTTATACATTTGTATTTAAATTGTGCTTTTTATAAGATACGTAGAAATTTGTTTACAAATAAGGCATAGTGCATTCTGAACAGGACCATATGTAGTCATGCCTTCTGCTATAGTTTGAACATTTATTGTCTCCAAAACTCATGTTGAAATTTAACCCCCCATGTGGCAGTATTGAGAGATGGGACCTTTAAGAGGTGATTGGGTCAGTTGCAAGCGCTCTACCATCATGAGTGAATTCATCCATTCATGGATTAATGGGTTATCATGGAGTGGGACTGGTAGCTTTATAAGAAGTGGAGTGAGACCTGAGCTAGCATGCTCAACCCTCTTGCTCTGTGATACCATGTGCCACCTGGGACTCTGCAGAGAGTCCCCACCAGCATGAAGGCCTTCATTAGATGTTACTCCTTGACCTTAGATTTCTCAACTTCCATGACTGTAAGAAATAAGTTCCTTTTCTTTATAAATTACCCAGTTTCAGGGATTCCCTTATAAGCAACTAAGACACCTTCTTTCAGTCCTTCGGTGTATCTCTGTGACATGTATATGACCTCGTCTGGGGATAATCTCTGAACTTAAGCCCTATGGGGATGCAAGGCCAGTGACATGACCCTCTCAACTCAGCTTCTTGCTTCCCTCCCAGACCTCCTGGAATGGGCTTTATCTATACCACAGGGTTTTCCATTCTGAACGAAGGAAGAAGTTAAGATGTCAGAGAAGGTGATCACAAAGGGAGTGGAAAACAAGATAAGAGAATGAAGAGGAGGAAAGAAAAGGAAAAAGATAGCCAGGCATGGTGGTGGGCACCTGTTAATCCCAGCTACTAGGGAGGCTGAGGCAGGAGAATTGCTTGAATCTGGGAGGCAGAGGTTGAAGTGAGTCAAGATCGCACCACTGCACTCCAGCCTGGGCCGAGACTCTGTCTCAAAAATAAAAAAGAAAGAAAGAATGAAAAAAGAAAAAGAAACACCTGGTTGCCTTGCTTCTTTTCTTATTCATTTAAAAAATTATTCACAGATAAAGCACCAAGAGGGGATTACAGGGAAAAGGGAATCTGGATTGAAGAGGAGCTCTGTGGAAATGTGTACCCTTCAAAAATGTGTGAAATAGAATTCAAGCCATGCAGATGAGGCAGAGTGTGTTTCTGGTCCCACATGGTCCCCCAGCCTCAAATGCAGCCTGGAGCTGATGAGTGCTGCTCAGGTCCTCAGCTCTTTCCACCCAGAGACAACCTTTCACTGCACACACACGCATCTTTATAAATAGATAATATGGGCTTGTTATATTATTGTAGATAATTGTTGAATCAAAATTAAAATGAACTGATAAATGAATTAAGCAGTTCAGCGTATTTTCCTTTTTAACAAAAGTTAATTTTAAATGAAATGGGACCACTAGCTACACCATAAGAAATCACAGGAAAACTCAAAAAGGGAGTAAAGTCCTCATTTTGAATAGAGTGGCTGCATTGCCTATGCAGCATTCCATATTTAGAGAGGTGTACAGTTGGTTGGATGGTAGAATGGTCAAGGAGATGGGGAGACAGGAGAGACCGTGGAAGGGTCTTCATTCCCAAGGAGGGTCCTGGGCGCACAAGAGCAGTGGACGAGTGATCCAGCTTTGCTGTCACAGAAACTCCAGGTCAAGAGAAAGGATTTTTTATGATCAGCAAGAAAGATGTGTAACAATGAACCCTCCAATGAGCAGAAGGTAATAACAGATGAATGTGTACAAGTAATTGAATATGACTCTCCAGTCAAGACATCCTGAAGGGAGGGGAGAAACACAATAAGAATTTGAAAAGTCTGCAATATTTGGAAACTTCGAAAAGGCCAACAATAGCAAAAACAACTTGGGAAAAATCTAAGAGGTACGTTCCATCTGGGAGGAGATATTTTCTCACACAGAACATACTTACAATAACCTGGCAACATATTTCAATCTGAATATCTAAGCCCAGAGTTCAACACAGAATTTTGTAGTTTCAAATAGAGAATTTCCCTTCAGTATGGTTTGTGACCCTATTCCTGACTGACATCTCTTAGAAAATAAGAAACATTTTACACTGCAGTTAGAAAAAAAATACATATATTTTTTACCCCAAAGAATAGGAGTTGATATTTAATGTCCCTTCTGACTCTAAACTCAACATCTTTGAAATTCTAGTGCTTGTCTCTATCCACCATCATAAGCAAAGGCTGAGACTGGAGGAATTTGTTAACAGCATAAATATTAAAACAGCATTGGTCTTCCGCATACCAACAGCATAAACAAAACAACCTAAGAATTAAGCAAAGCACATCTTGCAAGTCTATACAAATGTGCAAGAGTATATAAACTACTTTCTCTATTTCTGGAAGCTAAGAAATCTCACGTGTAAAACAGTTTTTCTTTCCTGCCCTTTTATTAGTACACCCCCTCCCAATAATTCCCAAACTTCAACTGTTGTTCCTCTTACTACTGCAAATGCAGTATTTTTGTTCATTGCTTTTTTTTTCCCTGTTGCAAAATGCCAAATCTATCTCCATCCCTTTTTCTCATAACACAGTTTGCACTTGATGAAGTGAAAAGGTTATTTTTTAAAAAGCTGAATGTCTACTTAAATTATTAAAAAGATATTTCTATTTCCCCTTGATGTGGTCGCTAAACAATTCCCAAGTTGGCCAAAGTTTTGGAAAAGCTATAACTGAAATGTTAAAAATATTTTGGAGAAGATCTCCAGAAGGTCCCTAAGAAGGGTGTCTTAATTTTGTATTCAGATAAGGTATGTGCGGTACAATAGTAAGCCTACCATGTGCCTGCATTCCATGGAAAGACTGAATGAATTTGTGGACTTTAAGTATTGTGTCTGATTATCCAGATTGTGAATTAGCAGGCTCTCTTGCCTTCTTTCATTTCCTCTTGGCTGACCTTTCCCTGCCCACTAAAAACCTCAGGTTCAGCAGACATTTTTGAGCAACTACTGTATATTGTAGGTACTTGCTAGGAACTGCCTAATTTGTCTTTTCCAAAAGTCTCTAGATTCTAAAAGTCAGCCTTTTCCCATTATATCACAGCAACCCCTGTCCCAGGTGGTCCAGAGGAAGGAAGAAAGAAGGTGACCCTGACATGAATCTATGTGCAGTTCTGGTAAAAGACTTGAAGAAGCCTAGGGCCAAACAGAAACTTATGGCCAAAATGAGGCTTCTGAATTAACTGTGCATCCCCAAGGACCTGCTTCTGTATTCTTCTTCTGTATTCTGTGTTCTTACTTCTTTCCTTCTTTTCTTCCTTCCTTCTCCCTTTCTTTCTTTACTTTTTTTTTTTTTTTTTTTTTGGTGGCAGGTGTGTAGGGAGCTTGGAATATATTACATAAAGGAAGAAATGCTGAAATAAGTTTAAAGAA
Organism: Hylobates moloch; assembly: GCF_009828535.3. NCBI lineage: Eukaryota > Metazoa > Chordata > Mammalia > Primates > Hylobatidae > Hylobates > Hylobates moloch. The sequence continues at coordinate 58,768,732 of NW_026652290.1, read as the reverse complement.
AATTTTATATATTTTATACATTTGTATTTAAATTGTGCTTTTTATAAGATATGTAGAAATTTTTCAAAAAATAAGGCATAGCACACTCTGAACAGGACCATATATAGTCATGCCTTCTGCTATAGTTTGAACACTTATCCTCTCCAAAACTCATTTTTTAACCCCCCATAGGCCGGGCGCAGTGGCTTACACCTGTAATCCCAGCACTTTGGGAGGCCAAGGTGGCCAGATCATGAGGTCAGGAGATCAAGACCATCTTGGCTAACACGGTGAAAGCCCATCTCTACTAAAAATACAAAAAATTAGCTGGGCGTGGTGGCGGGCGCCTGTAGTCCCAGCTACTCGGGAGGCTGAGGCAGGAGAATGGCGTGAACCCGGGAGGTGGAGCTTGCAGTGAGCCGAGATTGCGCCACTGTACTCCAGCCTGGGCGACAGAGCGAGACTCCGTCTCAAAAAAAAAAGAAAGAAATTTAACCCCCCATGTGGCAGTATTGACAAATGGAAACTTAAGAGGTGTTCCCCGATAATGGGGGAAGAGAAAGGTTGTATTTCTTCACTTAATAGATAAGACATTCTCTGCTGAGATAGTTCTCCATGAGAAGTCATTTTTCAAAGATTTCTGAAAGCAAACAGCTTCTAAGAAAGCTGTTTATAACAGCTACACTTGCTGAAATTCATGATTACATATGGATGAAATGAATCCTAATATACGGGAAAAGGACCAAGAGGCATTGTTCAAAAAGTTTAAGACTAGTTTACAAACAAGCTATAGCTTATTAGATTCTGTAGGTTAAGAATAAACATGGAAACTTCAGGACTAGATGCTTTCTAAGGTCTCTGGAAGCTCAGACCAGCCACAGTCCCATAAGATCAAGGCTGATATATGGCCAATACATACTGGTTGTTAAAATATTGAAGTCCTCCCATATCAGTTTTGAACAGCTGCTGCTTTGAGTCCACTGATGCCACCCCACCAAACTGACCTGGCACGACAGGAGGCTCCATGTCCTGTGCTGTGGCTGGCATCTATGCCATGATGGTTAATATTTTTAATATTGCCCCTGTATAAGACATGAATCACACATCTATCCTGACTCGAAAGTCTTGGATGCTTAAATAGCCTTTGATCATCAACATCATTGCTGTCATATTACAAACCTGCAAAAATATTTAGCACTTTCAGTAAAAGGGTAATCATTTATTCATTCATAGTAAAAAACCAAACATGTAAGTTTCAAAGACACTTCCATCAGTGAGTTAATTGCTTCCCTGCAGCCAGAAAGACCCTTGTGAGCATTGAGAGGGAAACAGTTGGTTTCCCCTTCTTTATTAAATATGTCCAGTTCTTACCCAGTTAACATGAAGAAACCACTGTCTCTAGAAGAAAGCTTTTTTTGCGGTATTAGTAAATCACTGAATAGCTTAAGTATGACTATCTAAGTTATAAGTTAGTCTTTAGTGGGTTTTAAATAGTTTTTCTGACCCTTCTGAAAAATAACTACATAAGTACTTCTTGTTGCTGGGTGAGAAATACTACTTTATAGACAGTTTTGGTTTTCTATTTACAGATATGATTGATGTATTACACCAAAAAAAGTATTTTTATGTTTATAAAGTGTAATTTTTAGGCTCACTTAGAATATATTTTATTTAATAAGTTAAAATTCTTTTGGCACATTGTTAAATGCAAAAACTCCTTTCAAAACAAAAAAAGAACTACCTTATATTCAACATTTAATGTTCTTGGTCTCTGCTTTTATGTCTATACAATATACTGAGTTCAGTATGGTCTCCAAGAGTGCCCTGTATGGATAAACACGTGCACCCCTTCCAGGAGTGGGTACTGATTCCAGACTACAGATGCCTATTATTAGTTAGGCTTCTGAGCTTGCAATCATACTGAATGTATGAAGAGCAAAATAAAACCAAATCCTTATTTTTTTACAGTTTTGAAATTTATACTTAGAATTGACCAACTCCCCAGCCACCTGGAGAGCTGTACAGTGTGTAAATCTGCCTTTACCTTGGATTGATTGGTACAGTATTTTTGCACCTGTGGGACCTACCTTTTCATTCAGTAGTTTGAACTGTATCTAAACCGTACAATCTGTGAAGTTTTTATAGAATAAATATTCATCTGTGAAAACTGGTTAAATAAAACTAATATTTCTTAACACACACATACACACAAAAAAGAAATTTGGAGATTCCCTTGCAGCCATGCTGATAGAATTCTTTAAAAACTATCTAATGGCATTGAACTATACACTTAAAAAGAGATCATTCCACTGTATCCCTTCCCTAAGGTTTCCCTGGGGTGCTAAGGGAGGGATTAAATCATGGCTTTTGTTTGTTAGATTATTCAGGGGGTCTGGGTATGGTTTGTACAACTAGATATCTTTTCTAAACTTATATCACAGTTGTATGCATGCATCTAAACGGACACATACCCACACATATTTGCACATACACACAGGTTGAGTATTTGCCTGTTAGTACACACAGGATGGCATTTTAGTTGTGACCTTACTATAGTAAGCTAACTATTGTGACTACAAACATGGCCATGGTTTCCAGCCTGCAAGAGAGAATAGGAAGGTATTTCCGCAGGAGATAAAGAACAGACATATTACCAAACCAATCAACAAATATTTACTGTTAGAGTGTCTATGTGTGCCAAGCACTTTTCTAGAACAGGGTCCCTACCCTTAAATGGTTACATTCTAGAGAATAAAACATAAACAAATCAATAAACAAAATAACTTTAGGTTCTGGGAAGTACTACATAGAAATATTTAGCTGAGATAAGAGAAAGTATTAATAACTGAGAGTGACCAGGGAAGAATCTGGAGGTGGAACATTTGAGCTAAGACCTGAATGGTTATAAAGTGCGACCATGTGAAGAATTGAAGAAAAGAGCCTTTTCAAGAAAACAAATAACAGGTGAAAAGGCTCTGAAGACAGCTGTGAGCTTTTACGTGTTTGAGTTATAGTCCAGTGTGGCTGGCATGAAGTGAAGAAGGTGAGGGTCCAGGGAGATGAGGTCATAAAGTTAGGTAGAGGATTTTGCTTCCAGTGGTGTGGCAGATCAGCTACTCTGAAAATCCTCCTGCTGCAGAACCCCTGGTGCAGAATCAATTACAACCTATTTTTTAATGCATAGCTGAAGTTGCCTAAAAATAAGGGAGAGCCACATGAGTGAAGAGCCACCTGGTGAATTGATGGGTTCGCCTGGTAAGCTAATGGTGAAGCTGGGTCTGCCCTGAGGCAAACACTGTTAGAAGTCTAGCACTTTGGGGGATTAGTGGTCACAGGGGGCACAGGAGACTACACTGAGAACACACAAGATTGGGGGAAGACACACAAGATGAGGTCCCCACATTTAGTGAAACAACAGGCTAGAAAAGCAGCCACCATGAAAACTTGTATTCTGCAATTCCAATTCCAGCTGGAGAAAATACTAGTCTGGGGTTCAACATTATTCTATCCTGGAGAGTAAGGAAACTTCAAACTGAGAAATGAAACTAAAATGGCACTCGGATCCCCATAAAAGGAAACACAAATTTTCCTGGAGAGATGTACCTTTTATACAGGTCTATCTGGATCTTACTTCAGTGAAATAGGAGATCTCGATTAAAAATTACTAAGTTTGTAAGAAAGCAAGCTACCGAAAGAGCCATCAGAAACAACAGACATTTAGACTTCCATGAACTTCAGATGATGAAATTCTTAGACACAGAATATACACTAACTGTGTAAAATATTTAATCAAGGAAAAATAGAATAGAAAAACATAAGAACAAGCATTTCAAATGATCAATTTGAAAAAAAAAAACAGTGTTTCTGGAAATCAAAAAATATAATAGTTAATATTAAAAACTCAGTGGATGATTTTCCATGAAAAAGTCACCTGGATAATTAAAAAATAAAGGCCAGTATCTCACACACACACACACACACACACACACACACACACACATACACACACACACACACAAACAATAAAAGGAGAGAGGAATGTTTTAGATTAAAAGAATCTAAAAAGGGATGATTACCAAATGCAATTTGAGAACCTTGATTAGATTCTGGTTTTTAAAAAGCGCTATAAAAACATTTTACTGACAATCGATGAAATAAGAATGACTACAAATTAAAGTATTAAGTTATTCTTAGTGTTCTTATTGGATGATGTAACCAGTAAGATGTTGTAACCAATTTTTTATATATCAATTTGTAGTCCCAGAAGAAGAGACTAAAGAGAAAAGGGGAGAATAATTTTCTGCAATAGCTTTATAGAGATATAACTTGCAGACTATAAAATTCATTCATTTAAAGTATGCAATCAATCGTTTTTAGCATATTCACAGATATATGCAACCATCATCCCAGTCAATTTTAAAACACTTTCATCACCTCAAAAAGAAACTTCATATTCTTTAGCTATCATCTCCCTGTCCTTCTAATACCTCCCCACCAACCCTAAGCAACCATTAATCTATTTTCCATCTTTATAGGTTAGTAAATTTTCAAAATTCTTTCATATTGTATCATGTATCAGTATTCATTCCTTTTCATGGCCAAATAATAGCTTATGGTTTGGATATGCTAGATGTCATTTATCTATTCATCAGTTGATGGACATTTCAGTTAGTTTCATTTTTTAGCTATTATGAATAGTGCTCCAATAAACATTCATACATAAGTTTTTGTGTAGATGTATGATTATATTTCTCTTGGCAATATACTTAGGAGTGGTAACTATGTTTCAATTGAGGAACTGCCCACCTATTTTCCAAAGTGGCTGCACCATTTACATTCCCACCAGCAGTGTGTAGGAGTCCAATTTTTCCTTATCCTTGCCAATACTTATTATTACCAGACTTTTTGATTATAGCCATCAGAGTGGATGTGAGAGAATCAATTTTTGAAGAGAAAATTTTCTAAGGTTAATGGCAGAAATTAATCTCCAAATACAAGAAGAATAAACATGCTCTTCAAAGGAACATGAAACATTCGTCATTATAAGCCATTTTCTGGGCAATAAAACAAACTTGAATAAATTTAATTGTTCAATTGAAATTGTATAATGGATGTTCTCTGACCACAGTTAAACTAGAGGCCAATAGAAGAAAGATATTTGTAAAACTCCTAGAGTTTGAGCATTAAACAATACACTTCTAAATAACTCATGCTGGCCGGGCACGGTGGCTCGTGCCTGCCATCCCAGCACTTTAGGAGACTAAGGCAGGCAGATCACCTGAGGTCAGGGGCTCGAGACCAGCCTGACTAACATGATGAAACCCCGTCTCTACTAAAATTACAAAAATTAGCCAAGCGGGAGGCTGAAGCAGGAGAATCGCTTGAACCCAGGAGGCGGAGGTTGCAGTGAGCCGAGATCACATCATTGCACTCCAGCCTGGGTGACAGAGCGAGACTCCATCTCAAAAATAAATAAATAAATAAATAAATCTCATGCTTCAAAATGGAAGCACAAGGGAAATTAGAAAATATTCATAATTAAAGGAAAACATAACATAAAAAAAATTCTGAGATGTGCTTTACCAGAAAAGATACAGGGATGGCAGTGAAGCACATGAAAAGATGCTCAATATCATCAACCATCAGGGATTTGCAAGTTAAAACTATAAAGAGACATCCCTAGTCACCTATTGGAATGGCTAAAAAATAAAGTCCTGAAAATACTAAGTGTTGTCAAGTATGCTGAGCATTGGAATCTCTCAGTCTTTGGGGGTGGGAATGCAAATATTACAGCCACTTTGGAAAACAATTTGAGAATTTCTTATAACCTTAAATATGCACTTACTATACAATCCAGCAATCTTACTCCTAAGTATTTACTTACCCAGGAGAAATAAAATGTATGTACACATATAAATCTGTACGAAAATGTTTTATATCAGCTTTATTCATAATCACTAAAAACTAGAAACAATCTAAGTGTCTGTTAGCTGGTAAGTGAATAAACAAACTGTGATTGTCTTAGTCTGTTCAGATTGCTATAATGAAATACCATAAACTATGTAGCTTATAAACAACAAAAATTTATTTCTGAAAGTCCTGAAGGCTGGGAAGTCCTAGAAAGGAACAGATTCAGTGTCTAGGGAAAGCCCACTTTTCACTGTGTTCTCACATGGAGGAAGGGATAATGGGTCTCCCTCAGACCTCTTGTATAAGAACATTAATGCCATTCACGAGGGCTCCACTCTCAAACCTCCACCTAATAACCTTCCAAAGGCCCCACCTCTTAATATCCTGAGCTTGGCATTCAGGATGTGAACATATGAATTTGGGGAGGGATCACAAAGATTCAAGACACAGCAGTAGCACATCTATATAATGGAATACTTATATGCAAAGGCATGAATGAATAAATCTCAAATGTATTATGCTAAGTGAAAGAAGCCACATTGAAAAGGTAACATTCTCTCTGAATCCATTTAAGTCATATTTTGGAATAGGCAAAATTATAGGTACAGGAAACTGATTAGTTGTAGCTCATTGTAGTTTACATCATTATTGTGGTAGAGCTTCCAAGACTTTATATGACAACTCATAGAATTGTATACTTAAAAACAGTGAATTGTACCTTAATAAAACTTACTTTCAGAACCTGTTAAGGTGACCAGACATAGAGTAGATAGCTTCCAAACAAGAAAAGGGAGAAAATGCAACAAACAAACAAGCAAAAACAACTCAATCAAAGAAAAAATATGCATAGAAAAATGTGGACATATAAAAGGCAAAACATAAGATGACAGAAATTAATCCACATACATTTATAATGATAAGAAGTAGAATAAATGAATCTATTTTTAGTAGATTTGGTCAGATTGAATTTTTTTTAAAAAGAACAAAATCCAGTCATATGCCATTTCCAAGAGACTCACTTAAAATATAATGGCACAAAAATTTTACAAGTAGAACAGGAGAAGGTTTTCTTAAAAAACAGTCTCCAAATACAGAGGAAAAAAAAAAACAAAAACTAAGAGGTAAAAACCAGATTAGGCTGGGCGCAGTGGCTCACACCTGTAATCCCAGCACTTTGGGAGGCCGAGGCAGATGGATCACCTGAGGTCAGGAGTTCGAGACCAGCCTTGCCAACATGGGGAAACCCTGTCTCCACTAAAAATACAAAAATTAGCCAGGCATGATGCTAGGCACCTGTAATCCCAGCGAGAGGCTGAGGCAAGAGAATCACTTGAACCCGGGAGGTAGAGGTTGCAGTGAGCCGAGATCACGCCATTGCACTCCAGCCTGGGCAACAAGAGTAAAACTCTGTCTCAAAAAAACAAAACAATCAAAAAAAAAAAAACAGATTATGTAAAGTCTTATAAGTTATGACAAGAAACTTGGATTTAAGGCCATGGGAAGGCATTGAAGGATTTAAAGGAAAGGAGTAATGTGGGTCTGATTTACATTTTAGAGAGATCCCTCTAGCTGCAAAAGGAGAAAAGGGAAGCAGGGTCAAAGGAAGAGGCAGGGAGAGCAATTAGGAAGCTATTGCAATGATTTAGGAAGAAGATGATGATGCCTTGAGCTAGATTTGTAGCAGTAGGGATGATGAGAAATGTTCTGATTTGGGAGATGTATTGAGGTGAAGCTGATTAGATGTACTTATGGGAGGTGTGAGAGAATAATGGAACTAACCTAGATTTCAGGTCTGAGATTTTAGAGAGTGTGGTGGTTCTGTTTACCAAGATGGAAAAGGCTTGAGTGGGCGTGTGATGAGGTGGAGTACTTTTAGAATTTAGAAAGGTCACAAAAGATTTGGGCCATATTAATTCTGAGATGCCCAGTAGGTAACTAAGTGGAGTGTTGAATAGGCCACCAGACATAGGAGTTTGAAGCTCAGGGATTTACATTTGAAAATCATTTACATACGGCTGGGATTTGTACTTGAGGGAATTGAAGATTTCCAAGGAGACAGTGAAGAGAAAAGAACTAAAGACAAAGCTATCCAGCACTTTAATAGTAAGAGGTTTGGAATTTGGGAGGAATGAAAAGAGTAGGAAATCAATGAGGCAGAAGGAAAACCAGGCGAATGTGGAATATAGATAATCTAGAGAAGAGAAGCTTTCAAGGGAGACAGCGTGGCTTACTGTGTCAAAAAGTATTAAAAGTAGACTAAAATAAGAATAGGTAACTGATTATTAGTTTTTTAAAAAGTAAGTTACTGGTGACCCTAATGTGAAAAGGAGTGTTCTTTTTTTAAAAAAAAATATTAATCCTATGAAGGCTTTTATATGCTAACGGGTATAATCTAATACATAGAAATTGATGACTGAAGGTGAATCATAGTACAGTCAACCCTTGAACAACACGGGTTTGAACTGCGTGGGTCCACTTATACTTGAATTTTCTTCCACCTCTGCCACCCCAGAGACAACAAGACCAACCCCTTCTCTTCTTCCTCCTCCTCAGTCTACTCAACATGAAGACCATGAGGGTGAAAACCTTTATGATGAGCCACTTCCACTTAATGAATAGTAAATATATTTTCTCTTCTTTATGATTTTCTTAACGACATTTTCTTTTCTCTAGCTTGCTTTATTGTAAGAACACAGTATATAATATATGAAACATACAAAGTAGGTGTTAATTGACTGTTTATGCTATTGGTAAGGCTTCTGGTCAATGGTAGTGCTATAGTTGGATGTTTATCCCCCAAACCTCATGTTGAAATTTGATCCCAATGTTGGAGGTGGGGAACTAGTGGAAGCTGTTTGGGTCATGGAGATGCATCCTTCATGAACAGATTAATGCCCTCCCCGGAAAGAGGGAGAGTGAGTTCTCACTCTATTAGTTCTCATGAGAACTGGCTGTTTAAGAAAACCTGACACCTCCCCTCTCCTTGCTTCCCCTCTCTCCATGCTGGCTCCCCTTTGCCTTCTGCCATGGATGGAAGAAGCTGGAAGCTCTCATCAGAAGCTGGCACCATGCTTCTTGTAAGGCCTTCAGAACCATGAGCCAAATAAACCTCTTTTCTTTATAAGTTACCTAGTCTCAAGTATTCTTTTACAGCAACACAAAACAGACTAAGATAAGCAGGCTATTTATAGTTAAGTTTCGGGGAAGTCAAAAGTTGCATGTGGATTTTTGACTGTGCTCCTAACCTCTGCATTGTTTAAAGGTCAACTGTAATTGCAGAATTGAAATCTCTTAAGTAGATAGCTGATAAAATGTACAAGAGGAGAAGTAGGCCTTAGATGAGGTCAGGCACTTAAGATGGGAGCTTGTCAGTGTTTATGTGAACTGTCCAAAGTGGCTACAGGCAAACCTAGAGGTTGGCTGGGGGCATCTGGGGCAGGACATCCACAGCATCTCCTTACATGAGTCTTTGCTGCAGCTGAAACCACTGCATCTCTGGCCCAGCCCTGCTACTCTGTATGTACCAGTTCCACTTTGAGGTCCATCAGCCCTGGGTCATAACCGGGATAGAGGAGTTGACTGTGGGCCTCAATGATGCCAATCTGAGCAAACCAAGTGCTCTCCCCTTCTTTGGGGAATCTCCCCAATACTCCTCCTCCTCAAGCTGCTTTTATTCTTCCCATGGCCTAACTTGCAAACAAGTTAATTCCATGTCCTGCCCTCCCAGAACTATCCCTCTTTCCAAGGGTGTGTGTGTGTGTGTGTGTGTGTGTGTGTGCATGTGTGTGTGTGCAGAATGAGATCCTAAAACCAGTTTGTTTCTTCCTAATATATGAATATATGCCAGATATATATATATATATATGCCCAAGCCTAATGACTGGTAGGGCACCTGTATCACAGGCTTGGACTGACCATGGAATCCTTGGCCAAGAAACATTTAGTGTTTGCCATTTCTATTTTGTTAGAACTAACATCTGACCCACCCAACGAAACCAGTTGTGATTGTTGAGATCAGCAAATCTAGTTTTGAACATTATCTCATGAGAACTCCAGCTTATGATGTATTTTTCTCAGCCATTCTCTGGAGGATAGAGGTCAGATTTTCAAAGATGGTGTCACAGGGACACAGAGACAGGGCTCAGGGGTGCTTGCAACAGCTGAAACCTCGTCTCCAGCTGACTCACAAAGCATCTCTTTTATAACAAGGGCTCTTTAGTGAAAAACAATACGGCCTTTTTCATGGACTGTCAGGTGGGTGAAGGGTTACCTTTGCTTCATGAAGGAGTGAAAATGGTTCTGATTTTAAGCACCAGGAGCCTAGCAAGAATGAGGAGAGGAGGCTTGTGTTTTTGGACAGGGATCCCATTCTCTACCTTAAATGGCAGTGGAGAGTGGGGTGGGAATCTGGCAGAGTTGTGCATCTTATCAAGTTTATTTCTTTTGTCTATTAGGATGCTGCAACAGATTTGTTTGCGAAATGCATTCCACTTCAATATAAGCTTGAATATCTCTTGACTCTATAATCTCTAAGGTTAATTTTTTAAAAAATCATTATTTGTATTAATTTAAAGGTAAATTTTGGTTACTTTTCAATAATCATTATTTGTATTAATTTTATAAGTACCTTTTCCACAATTGTCTTTCTTAAACCCAGTAAGTTTAACTAGTTATATTCAAAATAATCATAGTGCTAACAGATGCCAGGCATCAATTTCCTTGGATTTTGAAAAAAGCCTAAAGATGTTAGAGGATTGATCACTGTCTGACTGGAGTTATTTAAGTCAGTGCCTTGCAAGTGTTTGCAAGCAAGTTCTCCTCTATCTATCTGCAACAATGCCCTTCTCTGCTCCATATGCCCTTTCTCTGTGTCCTTGAGGCCCTTTCTCTGTGTCCTTAGGGTTCTGGTAAACACGATTTGCAGAGCCCTAATTTAGTCATTTTATCACAGAGAGATTCTTTGCTATCAGCAGGTAGATCCCAGCCACCCAGAAAGACACTTTCTGCAGGGCTTGCTTCTGGACACTTAATAGAAAATGTAAATGGATCCCCAGAGCCCTAATTTTTGCTTCTGTAAAATGGGGATGTTTCCTACATAGCAGGGATATTACAAGAATCAAATGAGATACTGCAATATAAAATTAGAGCTTAGTCCCTAATACAGAATACATGATGTTGTTGGGTTGTGCTCCTTGTATCCTCAAATTGAAGATTCCAGGGGTCTAGAGCCACATGATTGATTTAACAAAAAGTAAATGCTCTATTTTATTAACAAATATTAGTATATTTATTGGCAATGACACATAACTTTAGTGGTGCAATTTAAGTTTGAGTCCAAGATTTTTTCACATTAGGAATGAAATAAATTTTGGGACCCACTCTTGGCCACATGCAGCCATGCTTAGTATCACAGTGAAATGGGGCTTTCCTAACCCGTGCTAGTGCCTTTGACCTCTGCATCCTCAGACTTAGCAGGAATTGGAGGCAAACCAAGCGAAACCAGGATTTCATCTGCATTTGTGACTTGGGTAAACTCATAGTTTTGATATCTCACTGGACGTGAAACAACATCTCTGGAGTGTAGTTAGAAACTCTTCATTGAGAGACAGTCACCACCTGGCTGAGACTCCTGTTCAACCCACAAACTGGTTAAATGACTTTTCCAAGCTTTGAGAAGTCTATGATGTCTCATAAGACATGTGATGATGTCTCCTTTACATTGCCTGATATGTACACAATAATGTATTTCTCTGTGGTCTGTAATTCATGATCATTGTGAAGATACTGACACACAGTGACTCTCAAAGTTTGTTGTGCATTAGAATCATCCGGGGAGAACAATTGCATCAGAATCTCTGGGTCTGAGACCTAGGCACCGATGTTTTTAAAGCTTTCCAGATGAATTCAATGTGGAAACAAGTGTTTTATGAAAGTATTAGTGAGGAAATTTGACCTCTATGTGGTACCCCAGTACAGACAACTAAGGTGACAAATGGATAAACAAGTTGTACAGACCACACATTTCACACGTCTTCAGGCAACAACTCAGATGTCACCAATTAATCTTTGCTTAGTAGCTATACAATTTTTTAATATGATTGCTACACACCAATTTCAGAAAAGTGAACATGCGAAGAAACATGTAGCTTAGAATTTGAGAAATGCAGTATTAATATTGGTACACAGAGAGTAAATGTCCCTGACACCTTTTCAGCCATAATATTCTTATTTTAACTTAAAATTTGGATTCTGACTTTAAAAAGTTTGGCAGGCATAGTGACTCACCCTGTAATTCCAGCACTTTGGGAGGCCAACGCGGGAGGATCGCTTGAGCCCAGGAGTTCCAGAGTAGCCCGGGCAACATGGTGAAACCCTGGCTCTACAAAAAATTAAAACATTAGCTGGCTGTGGTGGCGCTGTAGTTTCAGCTACTTGGGAGGCTGAGATGGGAGAATTGCTTCAGCCCAGGAGGTTGCGGCTGCAGTGAGCTGTGATTGTGCCACTGTACTTCAGCCTCAGTGACAGAATGAGACCCTGTCTCAAAAATAAAACAAAACAAGCTATCGCTTAGTGAGGTCCAAGAACTGACAGCCTTGCATTGCCTGAGAGCTTGTTAGAAATACAGAATCCTTTCACTAGGTGTGGTGGCGCATGCCTGTGGTCCCAGCTACTCAGGAGGCTGAGGCAGAAGAATCACTTAAACCCAGGAATTCAAGGCTGTAGTTAGCTATGATCATGCCACTGCACTTCAGCCTCAAAAAAAAAAAAGATTGCTGCCCTACACCAGACCTGCTGACTCAGAATCTGTATTTTTAACAGCATTCCCAGGTGACTCAAATGTACATTTAAGTTTGAAAGGCACTGATTCAAGGCACTACAGGGAGAAACAAAACCAAGTGTTAAAATTTGACAACTCAAGAGGTTTAGATATTTTACAAACTCACTAATCAGACCCTTTAAAAGAGTGTTTGGATTTCGCTGCTTAAAAAGAAAAATCATTTTGTTGTGGTTTCGTCTTCTACCTCTTACCAGCTGTGTTTACAAGACACATCTTTCTTGGAAAGCTTGGAGAATGATCGCATCGAGCAGCACAGCGGAGGCTGATGTGCCAATGTCTTACATTATATGTCTCTCCTTCAGTAATTTTGGTTACTAAGAACATTTACATGATAATGGGATCTTTGTTGCTTAGAAGTCAGTCTGCTCCTTCAGTTGATTACCCACCTGAAGTCATTGTGCTTGGCTTGTGACATCATGATTGCCTCCCTGGCAAATGACTATGATTTCATAAACTGAGACTTAAGATTGCAGGTGAAGGGTTAGCAGCAAGAGCTGATGTGCTCTTAAACAGCAAAGCCCCTGTGTTCATATAAATGACCTAAGTAAACAGGCAAACATAAATACTAAGCATTACACACACACACGCACACAGGAAAAGGGGAGGCCAAGGAAGAGTTTGAGATCATCATGATTCAACAGGGTGTTTTTCCAAGTTGCAACTCATCTTTAATGCTTCTAGGCTTATAAAACTTCTAAAACAATGAGACAACATATCATCCCACCTTTGCACATGATTATTCCAACCCCTGCTTTTTGCTTTCTCTGGGTTTGGAGGATGACAACATTTAGCTGAAAGCACACAGCCATAGGGTCTTCAGAAGGAAGCAGGCTAAACTGCCAGAAGAATTGTTTTATTTTTTCAATATCCTGGAACAAATGGAGCATACCCACCTCTCCAATGACCAAAACACACATGCATGACTGTGCATCTGTGCCTTCATATAGTACAACTCCCTAAATATTAACAGGTTTTGCTCATTTCAACAGATATTCCTCAGACACTTACTATGTGAAAGGCACTCTGCAGGGCTCTTCAGGGAGCACCCAGATGAGTCACAAAAATACCCACCGATATCTCACAGTACATTACATTTACATGATGCCTGCCACATTCAATAAAATCCTTGAGCTTCAAAAGAACACTGTGAGGGAGAAAGGGAATAATAATAGCAGTAGGTAAACAATATGGGAGGCATGTCTTCTATGTGTTGTTGCATTCGACCATTATGACCAGTTCTATAGGTTCTGGTTTTCATCTCCTAATTTTGCTGATTCTGTTTTGAGGACAAAATGACATGCCCAAGGACTCACAAACAGAAATTGCCAGAGCTGGGATCCGGACCCAATTCACAAGCTCTGTCCATAAGCCCCAGAATTTATAATCCAGAGAGTGACTATAAGATCTAGAAACATATATAACTTGATTATGTATCTTAATGTAATATTAATAAGTCATTTATTATTTATTTACCTACCACCCTGTAGAGTGTGTGTGTGTGTGTGTGTGTGTGTGTGTTGTGTGTGTCTGTGTGTGTGTTGGCATACAGGAGGAGGGTATCATAGAGAGTAAGGCAAGTGCCAAGAGAAAAGAAAAATAGTAAGATTTCCCACACTTTGGACCACTTTATGGAGAAATGGCATTTGAGCTGACCCTTTATAATAGCTGAGATTTTAATGAGAAAAGGTAGAGCAAAATAATCCAGGTGAGAAGAGAACACAGACAGGAAACAGGGAGACTACTGAGCTCACATAGTGGGTTCAATGTACATCTGATTTCCCTCCTTTCGGAAACCCTAAACCATAGTAAAGGAATATGTTTTGCAAAGGATGTAAAGGAAGAGGAGACAATGACAACTAAACTCTGAAAGCTAGAAAACCAGTCAGCAATTGAGCAGATCTAAAACAGGCAGAGGGGAACGCTGAGACCCAACCCCATTTATACTGCAAAATCGTCAAAATATTCAGCAAAGTGCAGTACCAGGTCCCTCTGGAACTGAGGACGAAGAGATTAATGTAAGGAAGACTGGGGAAAAGCTGTTCGATGAAATTTTTTTGTTTTATTTTTTGAGTTAGATTATAATCTCTAATTTCCTTCCAATACTCCAAGGTGCTGTAAGGATCCCCTTCCCCAGCTGGTGAGACACACAGATGATAGTTTTCTGGGGAAGGTTTAATAGAGGGTCTCTGGATTGTGAGCTGCCATGGCAGCTGAGGACATGGGCGCTGGGCCAAAAGAACCACATCAGTGCTGCTGCTGAGACCCACCCTTCCTCCCCTACTGGATCCCAGAAGCTGGTAGCCAAACTCTTGTCCTCCATGCAGGAAATTAGAAAATCCTCTGTGGGGAATTGGATCAGCCCAAGAGGAAAGATCTACAAGATACTGACTTCAGGTTTTCCCTCAAAGAACAGGCCAAATTACTCTACAGTCAAACTCAAAGTGCACAAGCCACACCCACATGCTCAGAATTGTTATCATCTGTTTAGCTCCCCAATCTTAGGCATGGGCAGATAGACATGAATTACCAAATTTCTAAAGAAAGCTTGTAATACGAAAGGTGGACACACACACACACACTCACAGACACACACGCTAGCATGTTGAAGAAACTTCAAAAAAAATCAATAATATCTTCAGACAGATAAGACGGTATATTGTATCTATGAAGCAAAACTAGAAAGTTATAAAAAAAAGAACATTTATAAAATTTAACAAAGGTTCTTGGAAATTAAAAATATATGAGCAGAAATTTTTAAAATTCAAAGTAAAGGCTGGAATATAAAGTTAAAGAACTCTTTCAGAAAACAGAGCAAGAGTTGGAAAACAGACAAAAGGCCAATTCTGGGAATTGAACGTGTTAACAATGAGAGTTTCAGAAAGAGAGGAGAAGTAAAATAGATGAGAGGAAATCATCAACAAAATAATCACAGTATAAAATTTGTAACTCCAGGATATGCGTTGTGAGACTAAAAGGGTCACTAAGTCCCAGGCACATAGCGGCAAAGCAGGTCCACATCAAGGCACATCACTAGAAAACTTCAGAACACCAGAGATAGAAAGTGGATCCCATAAGCTCCCAACAAGAAAGTTCAGGAGGATGATGAAGGAGGATTCTGGGATAACAGCTGAACACTAGATACGATGGCAAGCAGCTCAGATAGGAGCACTTTGACACAAGAAAAAAAATTCAGGGCTTTCATCACCAACATCTCCTATACCACTCTACTGTCTTTTTAACCCAAGAATAGAGTGCCAGGTGCACTTGGCCCAGATTCTGATCTGTACTTGGCTTGTCTTTACCACGTGCAGGTCAAGTTTCTGCCATCCACATCCTGCTGCCAGATCGGATGATGATGCCCATTTCACCCGTAGAAGACTTGCTCCTGAGAGCTGGAGCTAAGACAGAGCATAAAGGGCATCCTCTCCTGTGCTAGTCTGCTCAGGCTGCCAGAACAAAATGCCACCAACTGGGAGGTGTAAATAACAGAAAGTGATTTTCTCACGGTTCTGGAGGGAGGAAGTCCGACATCAAGGTGTAGTCATCAGGATTGGTTTCTTCTGAGGCCTCTCTCCTTGTTTTGCAGATGGCTGTCTTCTTGCTCTTTCCTCATGTGGTCTTTCCTTTGTGTACTCATCCCTAGTGTCTCTCTTGTGTCTAAATTTTCTTTCCTTAAAAGGACACCACTCAAATTGGATTGGGTGAGCTCCATAAACGTACTACATACTTGACATGTGTGATCTCACTATCTCTGCTTTGACAGTGAGCTAATGGAGCAAGTATTGTTATACCTCATTTTATAGGTGGGGAAACTGAGGAAACTGTCCTCAGTTTCTTACCTAGGTTCACAAGGCATTTCATGGTGGATTCAGGAGCTACACCCCTTTTGTCTGACTCTGAAGTCCATCCTTTTTCTATGATGCCTTCTCACATGGAGTGATGAGGAAATGCAGAGATGATCTTTTACACCACATAGCAAACCCATCTGCAGCATCTCTGAGCCATGGCCACCACCCACCGCCTGGAACTCATCAGTGATGGCAGCTTTCTCCGCTGTGCTGCCCAGCTGTGATCGACCCTCCTGTAAGTTCATTTACTGGTCTTTGCTCTGTGCTCAAGAACAATTCAGAGCAGGTTCATCCATCTTCCTTGTGGTAGCCTTTAGATATTTGAAGGCAGTCATTTCCATTTTGCTTGGGCTTCTCTCCTGCATGTTCAATGCCCCTATTTCCTCACAGAGAACATCCTCAGGCTGTCTTCTTACTTAGCAATAACCTTCTAAATATGTCACAGGCAGAATGGACCACAGTACTGCAGGTGTGGGCTGGCCACTGACTGAACACCATGAATTGTTCATTAACTCCTCGTGTATGTCTTATGTCCCTCACCAGATTCTGGAAGATTCTGGGAGATTCTCGATTCTAAATGACTCATCACTCTTTTTATTTCACACTGAATTGTGAATAGAAGATGCTCAGTGTTCAGTGGTATTTCTTGATCATCTGACTCATTTGTTCAGGGATGTTCTTTATGTTTTGGAGAGAGTTTCACTCTATTGTCCAGGCTAAAGTGCAGTGGTCCCATTATAGCTCACTGTAGCCACCAACTCCTGGGCTCAAATGATCCTGTCACCTCAGCCTCCAAGTAGCTGGGATTACAGGCATATGGCACCAAACCTGGCTGATTATTTTTCTAATTTTTGTAGATAGAAAGTCTTGCTATGTTGCCCAGGTTGGTCTCGAACTCCTGGAGTCAAGCAAAAGCACCCTTTCAGCCTCCCAAAGTGCTTCAGCCCAGGAATATTCTGTTCTCATTGTTCCTTGGAGCCCTTCATATGCTCTACATTTTCCAAAGAACAGGCTTGAGGAGTTAGGATCAGCATGGTCGGGCTGCTCCCTATAAGCCATGTGCATCTAAGAACCTCTTGAGGGTGGTGATAAATGTAACAAGGTCTGTGAAAATGAAGGTCTATGATAAATCATGAAATGCTTGTCAATAATGCACATATTTTATGTAAGTATTTATTGTACTTAAATGATAATCTATCAGGAATACACTCTGAAACACCAGTCTGAGTCAAATTCCTTGTGTATTAGTTATCTATTGCTGCATAACAAATTATTCCAAAATTGAATGGCTTACAAAAATAATAATTGTTTTTCTGGACATTGCTCGCAGTTTCTGAGGGTCAGGAATTCAGGTGTGGCCTGGCTGAGCAAGTCTGCTCAAGATCCCTTTGGAGGTTGCATCAGACATCAGCCTACGCTTTACTGGGCCTAGCCTACCTTAACTGGGGCTGGTGGATTTGATCCCAAGGTAACTCACCTACATGGCTGGCAAGTGGTGATGTCTAAAGCCAGAACGCCTCAGTTCCTCTCCCCATGGACTTCTCCACAGAACTGCAAGGATATCTTCACAACTTGGTGACTGGCATCCTCCAGAGCAAGCAATCTAAGAGACCCCAAGGTGTAAACTCCAATATGTTTTCTTTTTATTGTTTGGACTGGGCCTTGAAAGTCACATACCGTTATACCTGCCATATTCTATTGGTCACACCAACCAGCCCTGATTTAAAGTACAAGGTTTACAAAGGGGTCACAAGAATCCATGGAGATCATCTTAAAGGCTTTACTGGGTATTTTATAGGTAGCCCTCAGCTGCAATTCCAGTTGTGAGGCTGTGCACCATCTTCACACAGACAGTTGATTGCCCAAGTATAGGGCTTCATTAGAAAAAGACAAGCCACTTACATTCATGAGGTATGATCATAATGAGAGCCATCCAGAAGTCTACAGTTCATTCATTAATTTGACTAAATACTTATGGAGCCTTTACTGTATGTGAAGCACTTTTCTAGGTGCTAGAAACACATCAGTGAGCAAAACAAAATAATAAGCAAGTATATTGCTATGGTCTGAATGTATCCCCACAATTCGTATGTTGAAACTTAATCACAAATGTGAAAATATTCAGATGTGGGGCCTTTAGGAGGTGATTAAGTCATGAAGGCAGGGCCCTCATAAATGTACTTAATGACCTTATAAAGAGGTTGAAGAGAGCACTCTTCCCTTTTTGTCCTTCTCCTGTTCATCATGTGAGGACAGAGCAACAAGCCACCATCTTGAAAGTAGGAAGGATGCCCTTTCCAAACACCAATTCTGCTGGCACCTTGATCTTGGACTTCCCAACCTCTGGCACTGTGTGAAATAAATTTCTGTTGTTTATAAATCACCCACTCTAAGGTATTTTATTATAGCAGTGCAAATGGACTGAGAAATATCCATTCCTCAGCTGTCCTCTCTCTAGATTTGGTACAGAGGAGATTGACATTTTCTGATTTCTGAATTTCTTGAAAGCCACTCTGCTCATTTCAAAACCTGGTCTCCATACATGTGAAACTAAAACAAAAATAACAACAACAATTATTATTATTAAATAGTTAGCACTTGTTGGACATTTGCTGTGTGCTAGGTATGTGCCAAGCAGTTTATATTTATTATATCATCTGATACTGTTAACAGCTCTATGAAGTAAGTACTGTTATTATCAGCATTTTTTTCTTACAAATGATGAACAATCCGAGGCTCCAAGAGGTTACTAACTTGTCTAAAGTTATTACTTACAGTTAGTAAGTGGGAGATCGAGGATTCACATCTAAAACTGTCTTACATCAAAATCTGTGTTCTTAAAGTTGATGAATCATCCCCTAGCAGACACTGAAACTCAAATGCCTCTAGAGGCAAGGTAAGTGATGTAAGGGGAGAGAGCTAATGAGACAATAGGGAGTAGTGAAGACATTGGTGAGCTATCAACTCATGTCTGTCTCAAGGCATAAAAGTTCACGTTTCCAAAACACTGTGTTAGCCAAATAAAATACATCCCAGGGCCAGATTCAGCTAGCAAGGCTCAGGTTTAAAGTTTAGGTGTCTTGTTTTATGTTACATTAAGTTCTCAACCACAAGAATCGTTAACAATCTTGCACAGCTTGGTTTTCATCCAAAATTCAGATTTAAAATATTGGTTTCTTATGACGAATAAGACAGAAAAGATAGCAAATGACTAAGGCTTCATTCCTCATTTTTTCACTCAAGAAATACTGATTGAGAGCCTTCTGTAGCCTAAGCTCTGAGGTTAAAGGAGTGAACATAACAGACACGGTTCCTGCCTTCTTGGAGCTTACTCAGGTCTAGTGAGTGAGTGTGGCATGGACACTTTTCAAGAGCGATACTCATTGTTTCTCAGACTTATTTCAATATTTTGCAAGACCCAAGTGTTCCAAAGGAAAAGTGTTTGGGAAGCACTTTGCCCTAAACCAGAAGATGCAAGATGGCGGCACATATGCTGCAGACATGCCTTGTTCAGCCAGCACAGTGATTGACAGAGCATTTGGAAATGTCTTTAGGAAGAGCCTGTACTCTGCTGTTGTCTAGTGTCACCAGGCCTGCTTCAAACATTAATATTGCCTCATGGCACCTGAATGTATTTGCATGTACAGCCCCTTTTCACAACACAGAAACTCTGATGCTCTGAAATGTTCACGGTACTCAGGAAAAACTAAGAAAGAACAAAAATTGGTAATGTAAACCTTTCAGGTAGAAGTGAAGCCTAGGCAATCACTGGGAAGCAAGAAAGTGCAAGTCAAGATAGGGAAACAGCAGCAACTCCAGGCATCTCTGTGGAGTAGGAGGAAGCTGAAATGTTGTCATGGGAAGATGACTTGGGAGACAAACCCACAGGGAATAAAATGAAATCTCTGATCCACATTGCCCTGGGGTGCAGTCAAAATGGGACTCCTCAAGAATAGGATTGCCAGATAAAATACAGAATTTCCAGTGAAATTTGAACTTCAGATAACCAAGGAATACTTTTTTAGCATAAGTATGTTCCAAGTATTGCATAGGATATACTTACACTAAGAAATCATTCCTTCTTTATCTAAAGTTCAAATTTAACTAGTGCTAAGGATTTTTATTTGCTAAATCTGGCAACCCTACTCAAGGGACAACTAACCAGTGATTGGTGGCAACCTGTGGGTTTTATTTTTTTCTTTTCTTTTTATTTATTTATTTTTGTTTGAGATGGAGTCCCACTCTGTCACCCAGGCTGGAGTGCAATGGCATGGTCTCGGCTCACTGCAACCTCCGCCTCCCAGGTTCAAATGATTCTCCTGCCTCAGCCTCCTGAGTAGCAGGGATTACAGGCACCCACCACCACACCTGGCTAATCTTTGTATTTTTAGTAGAGATGGGGTTTCGTCATGTAGGCCAGGCTAGTCTCGAACTCCTGACCTCAGGTGATCCACCCACCTCTGCCTCCCAAAGTGCTGAGATTACAGGCGTGAGCCACCGTGCCTGACCGAGTTTTATTTTTTCTAATGTGGAGGAAATAAACTAGAGGTCACCTCCCACTTTAGGGGCTCCATCAGTGGCCTGATTCTGGTAGTAAAGACCTCAGGCTACTGCAACCATCAGAAATGCAGGGAGGCTGAAGTCAAACCATTTGAGAATAGAATCAGTGGCTTTAGGGCTGGAAGTGAGCCTTGCAAGCCATCTAATCCCACACTCTGAAGGAATCTTATGGAAATGGTCAAAGTGGTGGCTTAGTTATAACAAGATGGAAAAAAGTCTCCACTCCAGGGCATGGACATAGTCCCCTGGATATGTATGTATCTTGTTTCTGGACAAAGAAGACATGTCCAGAGGCTGACCATACAAAACACCAGTCCCAACACTGGCCAAGAGTCAGAAGAAGAAAAAACACCTGTCAGATCACTTTCTTTCAACATCACCAAAGTTTGCTGTACTTTCTTCTAGGTGCTTGGAAAAAAGAAAAAGCTTTTCATTCATTATTGTTGTTTTGTTGTGTTTTGTTTTTTCCTGTTTGTTCATTTGTTTTGAGAGGAAGTCTCACTCTGTCACCCAGGCTGGAGTGTAGTGGCATGATCTCAGCTCACTGCAACCTCCACCTCCCAGGCTCAAGCAATCCTACTACCTCAGCTTCCCGAGTAGCTGGGACTACAGGCATGTGCCGCCATGCCCAGCTACTTTTTGTATTTTTTGTAGAGACAGGGTTTATGCCATGTTGCCCAGGCTGGTCTTGAACTCCTAAGCTCAAGCTATCTGCTGTCTTGGCCTCCCAAAGTGCTGGGATTACAGGCATAAACCACCATCCCTGGCCTTTTTTATTCATTACTTTTAATATAAAGTATATCAAATTCTGTAAAGACGTATGTGTCTTTAAGGACACAATCTTCATCATTTCTTAGACCAAGTTTTACTTCCTTGGAAAATCATGGAATTGGAATGAGGACCACTGTTGTACTTTAACATTAAGTTGGGATTCACTGAAGAAAATTCCCATTATGGTGATCCATCATTCTCAAAGACTCTCATAAACAGATGGGAGTATCACTGTGCAAAGCTTTCTTCCCTGGACATACTGATATTTGAGCTGCAACAGTTTTCTAAAAAATCAGACTTTCACCTTAGGAAATTCTAACAAGAAAGAGAGAAGGTTGTGAAGAGTTTCCAGGGCCAATTTTTCCATTTCTTAGCCATACTGAGGAAATGTATGAGACGTAGGGGCTGTGTACCTCTGATTTCCTTTATTTCCAGATTGCTTTTTTGCCCCGATGCTCATTTGCACTTTTAGGTGGATGTGCTTGGGGCACATGGGTGTGTGTGTGTGTGTGCATGTGTGTGTATGTACGTGTGTATGTGTGCATATATAGATGTGTGATAAATGCATTTAGTTCTACTGCCTCCTCTGATAAGGAGACTTCTTTCTTTGCATCCCAGTTCTTTTGCCTCAAGGAAAAACACAATATAAATATTCTTATGCTAAAGTTTTGTGATGGTTAATTTTATGTGTTAACTTGGCTAGACAAAAGTAGCCAGATTAAGTCTAGATGTTGCTGGGATGTTATTTTTTCCATGAGATTAACATTGAAATCAGTAGACTTTGAGTAAAGCAGATTACCCTCCATAATGTGGATGGGCCTCATCTAATCAGCTGAGGGCCTTAAAGAGAAAGAGGGAATTCTACTAGCAGGCTGCCTTCAGACTCCAGCTTCAGCCTCATCTCTTCCCTGGGTCTCCAGGCTGCCAGGCTACCCTGTAAGTTTCAGAATTGCCAGCCTCCAAAATTGCATATACATATGAAATACACACACACACACACACACACACACATATACACACAGACATATATTATATACACATACACACATCCTACTGGTTCTGTTTTTCTGAAAAACCCTAATATAGGCCTCTTCCCCAAATTTAATCAAATAAGATAGCCAAATCCTACTTGATATTATTTAATCCATTCATGGTATCCTCCTAGAGTCTTCTCTGAGTTTTACATGGTTTTCTGGGCTCTTTGTCTTGAATGAGAGGAGGCAGTGGAAGCCCACACGTACACTTAGCCCTCATCAGAGATCTCAAGGAGCAGAACGACCCCTCCTTCCTTCTCTTTTGCTGCTTCATTCGGGAAAGGTGAATTCACCTACAAGCATGCCTTCTACCCCACAGCTTGGAGCTTGAGTTTCAGTATCAGAGATGAGACAGGGAGTTTATCTGAAAAGCTAGCCAAGAGGCAACTGCTGCTGCTCTCCTGGCATGTGTAAAATTTTTGCACAGCTGCAGGTTTCAAAGACCCTGAGTGTGAGGATGAAGAGCAGCAGGCTGGATCCCAAGCTTTCCAGAAATTTCCGAGATATGAATCAGAATTCAGCTGAGTTGAGGAAACTCCATGAAGATCATGGGGACACGCTGTGGGATGAATAGGAGTCTGTGGCCAGCCTCTACGGACGACGTCGCTGTCACTCAGAAGACATTAAACAGTTAGGCTCAGCTTCAAGGGGAAGCTGAATCACGTATGCCCCGGGTGTGTTAAAAATCCACCAGTGAGGTTAGCCCAAACGCTCACATTTTGCTTTCCTATTCATAAGTATCAAAGTGAGTGCAGGCCCTTCAACACCATAATCCATCATCAAAAACTGAAAGCAGCTGGTCAGATTTTTAAACTTTCTACACAGAGAAACGCATCTGGTCCCAGTTTGCTGCATAGAAATCAGTTTCATTCTTTTACTCAGCCCAGCTACAGAAACCATCGGGGTAGCCTGGACCTCATTCACGTGCAAGAATTTGCAGCCCTTCCCCACTGCTGGTGCCATTCTACCTCCAGCTTGGGAGCCACCGCAAAGCAGGGAGTCTGAAATTCCACCAGTTCAGAATGACGAGACTGGGAATTAGCAAAGCAGCTCTGGTTCCTCAGAGAAATCTCTAGACAGATCATATGTATGAAGGGAAAAAATCATTTGTAATGGATTGTCTCCGAACCAATTTTTTAAGATTGTGCAAAGTTGAAGTATTGACTAACATTCTGTTCATTTCAAAGGAATGCCTTGGCCATAATTTATCTCTTTGATTCCACTGACCATCAGCAGTTGTGGCCATTTTCTGCCCGGCCGTGGAGAACAGTTAAATGATGATGTCCGTACCCCCCTTGACTTCCCTTCCAGCCTGTTTCAGCAGTCTCACCAGGCACTTCCTGTCTCCCCAGCCCCACTGTCTGGCACTTATTTCAGACAAGTCAATATGTTTAAATTATATCTGAACTCAACATAATTAATCATAAAGCTTTATGCTTTGTAATGTGCTTTTTTTTTTAAACTTCTGGTTGGCATTCCACTGAATCACAATTAAAAAGAAAAAGCTATCCACAATACATTGTGAATATCACCTCAACCTTCAAGCTGGGAATCCTTTCTGGACAAGGTTGCACAAGGAGCATGTCAAACACCTCTGTTCTTTTAGGGATCCAAATAAGAGAGTCAGGATGGCATTTCAGGAAATGTTAAGCAGATCAGAAGAAAAACACACATGCGCTAGCTGGGTCCCAGTGAACAGAAACAATCTAATTTGAAAACCTGAAAGTCAGGTGATGGGTTTTCTCTTTAATGCATTTTGCAAACAGAGCAAAGGCTTTGAAGTTCACCACATAATTATGCCACGGGACTGTATTGGATACATGTTATTGAAGATTGATAGGTGCTTCCTTTAAGTGGATTGCAGCCTTCTTCAGTTTTAATGGCCATCTTATATCACATGACCTTAGTATTCAGTTTCATTATTCCTATCTAGTCCAGAGCTAGTATTCATAGGATGTAATCATTCTTGACTCTGGAAAGTAGACTGGCTCTCAATCCTCAGTGAAAAATTTCCCATCTAGGAAGTGAGTGAGAATTACTATCTATTATGATTTGTTTCTACCCACAGAACACTCTGACACCAAATGTATAAGGTTTTTTTTCCCCACACCAGCTACTTCCCTGACACCAAGTGGGTGTCCTATAATTCACTTGTACTCAATTTTGACATTATCTACCTGGAGTTAGTGTTAGATCCCACAAGTTAAGGGCTTAGTGCCACAAGACTGCTCCCATTTCAGACATCAATTACAAGTCCCAGGCCTTTCATACTTAGGACCAACTGGTTATGTATCAGGAGTTCCCATGACCTCCTCTCAGATTTTGCTAAACTGGCTCATAAACGTCAGAAAAATAGTTTACTTACATTTACTGGCCTATTATAAAGAATACAATTCAGAAATAGCCAATAGAAGAGATGCATGAGACAAGGTATGGGGGGATTCATGGAGATTCCATGCCTTCTCTGGACATGCCACTCTCCCAGTATAATCAGCCCTCCATGGGTCCTGCATCCACAGATTTAACCAACCTCAGATAAAAATATTTGGGAAAAAACAATTAAAAATAATACTACAACAATAAAAAATAATGCAAATTTTTAAAATACAGCATAACAATTATTTATATAGCATTTATACTGTATTAGGTATTATAAGTAATCTAGAGCTGATTTAAAGTACATGAGAGGATGTATATAGGTTATAGGCAAATACTGTGCCCTTTTATATACAGGACTTGAGAATTCTACATTTTGGTGTCTGAAGAGGGTCCTGGCACCAATTCCTCCAGTGGATACCAAGGTACTACTATACTTTGATGTGTATACCAGCCTGGAAGCTTTCCAACCCCTTTATTTAGAATATCTGTGTAGGGTCTATCACATAGCCATGATTGATTAAGTTGCTGGTCATGGATGATTAACTCAATCTCTAACCCCTCTCTCCTCTTGGGGGGGTCAGGGGATGGGGTTCAAAATTCCAACCCTCTAATCACATGGTTGGTTCCTCTGGCAACCAGCCCCCATCCGGAAGCTATCTAGGGGCCCACCAAGATTCATCTCATTAGCATACACTCAGGTATGGTTGAAAGAGCCTATTATGGATAATCAAAGACACTCCTCTCACTTTTATCACTCAGGAAATTCCAAGGATTTTAGAAGTTTTTGTGTCAGGACATATGTTTATTGCGGCACTATTTACAATAGCAAAGACTTGGAACCAACCCAAATGCCCATCAATGATAGACTGGATAAAGAAAATGTGGCACATATACACCATGGAATACTATTTAGCCATACAAAAAGGTGAGTTCATGTCCTTTGCAGGGACATGGATGAAGCTGGAAACCATCATTCTCAGCAAACTAACGCAAGAACAGAAAACCAAACACTGCATGTTCTCACTCGTAAGTGGGAGTCGAACAATGAGAACATATGGGCACAGGGAGGGGAGCATCACACACCGGGGCCTGTCAAGGGGTGGGGAGCAAAGGGAGGGATAGCATTAGGAGAAATACCTAATGTAGATGGCGGGTTGATGGGTGCAGCAAACCACCAAGGCACATGTATACCTATGTAACAAACCTGCACGTTCAGCACATGTACCCCAGAACTTAAAGTATAATTTAAAAAAAAAAGTTTTTGTGTTAGGAACCAAAGAGAAGACCAAATACACACACACACACACACACACACGCTTTTATATATATATATGTTTTTAATTTGTTTTTTTTTGAGACAAGGTCTGGCTCTATCATCCAGGCTGGAGTACAGTGGTGTGATCTCAGCTCACTGCAACCTCTGCCTCCCCAGCTGAAGCTATGATCCCACCTCAGCCTCCCAAGTAGCTGGGATTACAGGAATACACTACCACACCCAGCTAACTTTTGTATTGTTTGTAGAAATGGGGTTTTGCCATGTTGCCCAAGCTGGTCTCAAACTCATGAGCTTAAGCGATCCATCCACCTCAGCCTCCCAAAGTGCTGGGATTACAGGCATGAGCCACAGCTCCCAGCATAATATATATTTATTATAGCACAATGTCACACCATACAAGACACTCAAAAGAGATGGGGAAAAGGTAAATCTAAAGCTCAAAAAAATGGAGCTGGGGACTCATTTAGAGACACAGCCTTCCAAAAAAGATAACAACTTTACATGCATTTCAGAATTTAAAAAATTAATATATGCTATAGCATTAGTCAGGACTCAGGGTAGCAAACAGATACTCTGTGTGTTTTAAGAAGGAAGAAATATAATACAAGGAATCAAGTGATTTCAAAATCACTGGAATGGCTGCAGGAGCAGGTTCTGGACAGGCCTTCTGGAATGACTCCCAGAACCATGTAATGCTGATACCGAGGGAGAATGATGAAAAAGCATTATAAAGGCTATTGCAGGACAGTAGCCATTTATGTAAATAACATCTTAAATTAGGATTAGTCCTACTAGTTGAAGTACCATCATCATGTAACATAGGTCTTGATGTAACAACAAAACCAAAACCAAAAATATAAACAACTGGCCAGGCGCAGTGACTCATGCCTGTAATACTAGCACTTTGGGAGGCAAAGGTGGGCAGGTCACTTGAGGTCAGGAGTTCAAGACCTGCCTGGCCAACATAGCAAAACCCCCTCTCCATCTCTACTAAAAATACAAAAGTTAGCTGGGTGTAGTGGCATATGACTGTAATCCCAGCTGCTTGGGAGGCTGGGGCAGGAGATTCGCTTGAACCTGGGAGGTGGAGGCTGCAGTGAGCTGAGATCATGCCCCTGCACTCCAGCCTGGATGACAAGGTGATACTCAGTCTTAAAAATAATAATAATAATAATAATAAATAAAATAAAATAAATGTTTTAAACCTTCCTCACCCTGATACCCATGCACATTCTCCAAGGCCCATTTTTTTCTATGATTATTGCTATTCTGAGGTGGGCATTCTAAGACATATGCACAAGTAATAATAAAATAGTTTATCTAATATTGTGAGGAAGTTAACAGTATGTATTTATCTGGGCAGATCCCAAAGGAGACAAATTGAAAATAGCTGGCTGTCCACATTATAATCACGACACCATAATGAGAAAGCATTAGTTCATCTTAGTCAATATATTAATTGCCTTAATCAAAATTTGAGACTTGAGGGAGTCACTAAATGTATTCTAAGATGGGGTGGGTAAACTATCACTATGCCTATTTTGTAAATAAAATTTTATTGGGGCATACCTACATCTGTTTACCTGTTGTTAATGGCTGCTTTTGGACTCCAGTGGCAAAGTTGAGGAGTTGCAACAGAGCTAGTATAGCCTACAAAACTTAAAATATTTACTATCTACGCCCTTTAGAGGAGACTCCACTGACCTCTGATTTAGAGTAGCAGGGACCACCTAAAAGATTCACAGATGCCAGTTCTCAATATTAATACATCTTGACACATACTAATTGTCACCAAACCATTCAAACACTGAGTCACAATGGAGAATCAGGTTTTCCACAAGAAAAGATTATTTGACAATACAGACTTGCTTTTTAGTTATCTGCTGGACAAAGCAGGAAGTACTGTTCTTAAAAATTCTGGCTACTAAAGGAAGGTAGCTTTTTTCAAAGATTCTACATTCAAAAGAAGAAAGGTGCTTTCTAGAGCAGAGCTGTCCAATAGAACTTCCTGCAGTGATGGATAAGTTTTATATGCAAGCAGTACAATACACCTGAACTGAATTTTTAATTTAATTTAATTTTAATTAGTTTTAGTTTAAATAACCACATATTTCTAGTGGCTACTATATTGGACAATCAATTCTAAATCATAACCTTGAGTCTTTTATATTCTCCTCTTTGTTATGTCATTAATAAAACTTGTTTAAAGAAAAAAGATTTCAATGTAACTAATAGGTATATGGACAGACTCACAAATCAATAAAGATCTAAAAAATATGTTACAAAATTCATCTGGAAAAACTTTGTATAAATGAAAAATGCCCTCTTATTTACTGCACATAAAAATCTGTAAAGGCAGTGAAATTTGGTAGAGTGAAAGGGTGCCATTAGGCCTCAAATGTTGAAAACATTTTCAGCCTTTGGGGGACTTTCGTTTCTAGGACTGAGTCTCTTTTTGCATGAACTAGAGTTCAAGTCTTTAACTTAGTTCATAAAGAAATATTTTAAATCATTGATCAGTTCCAAATATGCAGATTTACTGCTTACATTTTCCTTTCTGGCTCACATCATATTTATTTGTTAGATTTGTTTTTCTTACTAACTCAAATGCTGTTCTTTCTCATTTGGACAGCCAATTACTTTTGAGGAAGTTACATCATATCTGCTTTTCACACTTAACCATCACCGCAATAGAAAACACCTAGAGTACTACCTCAAATTATGTCTGAGTATGAACATTCATTTCTCTTCTTCCCTATTGCATCTCTCTGGGTGTGAAAGAAACAGATTGGAAACTCCCAACATACCCACTACTGACCAACTCTAAGGAATATGAGGAGTGACAACCCAGCTGCCAACTTCCCCTGTTCCAGACTCACATGTCTGTCAGATTAACAGGACATGGGCCACATTTCTCCAGCTGGACATCTGGGCTCTGCAGCTGCTGCAGGGACCCCATGTGGCTAGGAATGTCAGCCTAACTCTGAGATCGAGTCAAGGAAAGGAGAAATGGCAGGATTCTGTGTACCTGAGCCATCTCATGTGACCACTCCTACCCCATACCTTTGTCAAATCTCAAAGGATACAATATACAACAGAGGCAAAACTATGTCACAAAATGCCAAAGTGCCATGTTTGGGAAGTAAGCAATAAAAAATTGCCCCTGTGACTTGGAATAAGTTCTGTGGCTATATCCAAGCTTAGGGGCAATTGTTCTTTTTGAAACTTAAAATCTAAGAAAAGAAAAATGACTTGAGGTCTATTTGATTATGTCTAACACCCTTTCTTCTTCTACGCAGAGACACTGACAAGGTGGGCTATATTCAACACAGCAGTGCCTAGTGATTCAGTTTCTCAAACTTCAGTTGACAATCTTTGTAGCATTCTCCTTTCAAGATGATAAGCACTTCTCAAGGAAACCTCATGCATTTAAGTCTCCAAAGGAGAAATCTAGAAAGTTCTAGAAAAGAACAATGGAAAAGCCCTCAGCAGCAGCAACCTTGTTCACTAGGTGTTACAAGGGAGATTTCTTCCTCCACTACCTCAATTAGAAATCTAAAGGAGACCTATTACGCCTGTCACTGATGGTCTTATTTCAAGACCATGACATGGCTTTAAGGCCCTCAAACGGATGTTTTCACTCTGCAGCAGGCTGGAACTCTCGCCTTAGGTGTAATGATAACTGCGGAAAGTCAAAACCACCAGTGCATTCAGGTTCCAATCGTAAACAAAACGTCTGTGTGATGGATACAGTTTCTGACTGTGACTGTTTCTACATTCGCCACGGCAGTGCAAGTTTCCAGAACGATTGTGGTTGGAATTTTGGTCTAAACTGATCAGTCATGGTTCCCAAAGTCACTGTAAGCAGAGTAACCAATACTCCTGTGTTTCTGCCAATTGTGCTACTGTGTAGACAAACCATGGATGATAAGATTGGCTTAGCTGAAACTGGAATGGTCTCCAGTGGGCTAAACTGCCACATGCAAAAGGCCTTGTAATTTTTGTCAAGGCAGAGGTGGCTGCTACATCCCAGAGCTACTGTGCTTGAGTATGTTGTTCCTGGACTTTCAGGGGGAAAGTCCCTCAATGAGGGCAGAGATGAAAGAAGAAAGAGTGCTGGATGTCAGAGGCCCCAAACCTACAAGTCTCCTAAACCTCTCTGTGTATCAGTTTTATTATTTGTAAAGTAGGCATATGAAAAGCTATTTTACAACTTGTTTTAGGAATCAAACAACATAACATACATGTCATTGTCAAATGGTAAGCAATAAAAAGTACCAACTATAAAATGCCTTGATTTTACTACTGAATGGGAAATAACTGTATGATGCCAACCAAAAATTTCTGCCAAAACCAATTGTTTTCAACTTCTCTTCTATCTGGAGGTATAATTTCGTACCTCCAACCCTATCCTTGAGCCATAGAAGCAGTATCTATTCTGGCTGCCCCATCTTACAGTGTGTATACAAAGTCAGCCTTAATACTCTGATTGCAGGGATAAGGCTTGTCCCTGTGGCTCACTAGAAACTTATTTCCTGCTGTTGTTGCAGTAACTCCATTTTTCCCAAAGGGGTCATGATACAAAGGAAGTCACTATGTAGCTAAATCAGCCTGCAGCTAACAGACAAAATCCCCAGATGAACATTCAAATTCCAATCCATTATATATAATTCCTTCCCCAATGAGTGTCATACCCACTTGCCCTGTGTTATGGGTTGAATTGTACTCCCCCCACCAAATCCATATGTGGAAGTACTAACTCCCAATACTTCAGAACATGAACTTATTTGGAGATAGTATCTATGCAGAGGTGATTGATTTAAAAAGTGGTCATTAGGGTGGGCCCTAATTTAATAATGAATGACATCCTTATAAAAAGTGAAAACTTGGAGACAGACACACAGGAGGAACACAGCATTAAGATGAAGGCAGAAAGCAAAAAGAACAAATCTGTAGGCATCACATTACCCGACTTCAAACTATAATACAAGCCAGAGTTGAGTTACCAAAACAGCATAGTGCTGATATAAAAATAGGCACATAGACCAATGGAACAGAGTAGAGAACTCAGAAATAAACCTAAATACTTACAGCCAACTGATCTTCGACAAAGCAAACAAAACATACAGTGGGGAAAGGATACCCTGTTCAACAAATGGTGCTGGGATAATTGGCAAGCCACATGTAGAAGAATGACACTCTCACCCTATATAAAAATCAGCTCAAGATGGATCAGAGACTTAAATCTAAGATCTGAAACCATAGAAATTCTAGAAGATAACATCAGAAAAACTCTTCCAGACATTGGCTTAGGCAAAGACTTCATGATCAAGAACCCCAAAGCAAATGCAATAAAAACAAAGATAAATAGATGGGACTTAAACTAAAAAGCTTCCACACAGCAAAAATAATAATAATCGGCAGAGTTAACAGACAACCCACAGAGTGGGGGGAAATATTAACAATCTGTAATCCAACAACAGACTAATATCCAGAATCTACAAGGAACTCAAACAAATCAGCAAGAAAAAAACAATCGCATCAGAAAGTGGTCTAAGGACATGAAAAGACAATTCTCAAAAGAAGATACACACATGGCCAACAAGCATATGCAAAAATGCTCAAAATCACTAATTATCAGGGAAATGCAAATCAAAACCATAATGCGATACCATCTCACTCCTGCAAGAATGGTCATATTCAAAAAATAATAGACGTTGGCATGGATGCGGTGAAAAGGGAACACTTTTACACTGTTGGTGGGAGTGTACACTAGTACAGCCACTATGGAAAACAGTGTGGAGATTCCTTAAAGAACTAAAAGTAGATCTACCATTTGATCCAGCAATCCCACTCATGGGTGTCTATCCAGAGGAAAACAAGTCATTATACGAAAAAGATACTTGCACACACGTTTATAGCAGCACAATTTGCAATTGCAAAAATATGGAACCAGCCCAGATGCCTATCAATCAATGAGTGGATAAAGAAAATGTAGTATATATATACCATGGAATACTATTCAGCCATAAAAATAATGACATTCACAGCAACCTGGTTGGAACTGGAAACTATTATTCTAAGTGAAGTAACTCAGGAGTGGAAAAACCAAACATCGTTTCTCACTCATATGTGGGAGCTAAGCTATGAGGATGCAAAGGCCTAAGAATGATACAATGGACTTTGGGGACTGGGGGAAAGGGCAGGGGATTGTGAGGGATAAAAGACTATACACTGGATGCAGTGTATACTGCTCAGGTGATGGCTGCACCAAAATCTCAGAAATCACCACTAAAGAACTTATTGATGTAACCAAACACTACCTGTTTCCCAAAACCTACTGAAATTTTAAAAATTTAAAATAATAAATAAATAAAAACAATCCAATACCTTTAAAAAAAAAAAGATGAAGATAGAGATCGA
The DNA here is from genome assembly GCF_009828535.3 of Hylobates moloch. Classification (NCBI taxonomy): domain Eukaryota; kingdom Metazoa; phylum Chordata; class Mammalia; order Primates; family Hylobatidae; genus Hylobates; species Hylobates moloch. Next base: position 58,735,714 of record NW_026652290.1, on the reverse strand, counting down.
GTTGATGTTTCTATAAGCCGAGGAATACCAAAGATTGTCAGCAAACTACCAGAACTTGGGAAAAGACCTGGAATAGATTCTTTCTCACCACGAGAAAGGTGAGGTTATCAACGTGATGATAAAATGGCTAAAGAAGGAGCCAACCCTGCTGACACCTTGGTCTTGGATTTCTAGCCCCCAGAACCACGAGTCAAATCTGGTGTTTAAGCCATTAAGTTTGTGAGATTTGTTATGGCAGCCCTCACAAACCAATATACTCTGAGGGGTTATTCTCTAACCGAGAGATGTGGGTTATTTTATAGAAGAGAGGAAAAGCAATGAGGGGAAGTGTAGTAAGCCATTCTCACATTGCTATGAAGAAACAATTGAGATGGTGTAATTTATAAAGAAATGAGGTTGAATTGGCTCACGGTTCTGCAGGGTATACAGGGAGCATGGTGACATCAGTTTCTGGGGAGGCCTCAGGAAACTTACAATCATGATGGAAAATGAAGGGGAAGCAGGCACATCTTACATGGCTGAAGCGAGAGGGAGAGAGAGAGAAGGGAAATGCTACACACTTTTAAACAAACAGATCTCACAAGAACTCACTCACTAACATGAGAACAGCACCAATGGAGAAATCCACCCCCATCATCCAATCACCTCCCACAAGGCCCCTTCTCCAACATTGAGGATTACAATTTGACATGAGATTTGGGCAGGGACACAGATCCAAACCATATCAGGAAGGATCTAACATTGCTTGAAAACATACTTTATTTCAAGGGTTTTGCATTGTTATGTTACACCATTTGATCCTCATCAAAACCCTGCAAAGAAGGTATCATCTCCATTCTGCAGATGAAGAAACTGAAGCTCAGAGAATTTAATTAATTTCATAATATGCAGCAGGCAGCAAATAGCAAAAGTAAGCTCTGTCTCTCTGTCCCCAGGCTTGGCTCTGAAGACCTACATGGTCCCCATTTCCTCACTGTTCCATCTGACCCTTGGAGTGGAGTCTCACATCAGCTCTAGACATTTTGGAATTTCTTCTGTCTTGTATTGTCCTGATAAAAATTCAATTCCTTCCTCTAGTAATTGAATTTTTATTTTATTCAACTCCGTACATTCACACTACCCAGAAGCTAAACCAACTGCAAAAAGAGAAGATGTTTTACATTTGACATTACCTTCTGGTTGTGTGATCATTTTCCAATCTGCTCAACTGTAACCAGAATTTTCTTTCTTGAAGAAAGTAAGATTGAGTTTTTCCTAATTTTCCTCAGAGTTTGAAATGCAGAAGGTGAAGTTGTCACTATGACAGCACAACAGCTAAACCATGAGAAGAGAGTTGATATCAGTTTCTGATTGGCTGGAGTGGCATGAGGAAATCTGGAAACCTTATACATTAAACCCAGTTTCCTGTCAGAACTCACCCAGTCTCCACTTGGAATTCAATTGTTTTTTGCACTGACCATCCAGAGAAATACGCTTGATACTGTTTCTGCTCTCATTTTTATATCTTAACTTTTTGGAGGCTGAGGGGTAGCGGAGGGGAGAAATGTATTAGCTTTGTTTCTAATGTACACAATAAGAATTCCTACAGGACCTGTTGGAAGCCAATCCAGAGAAAATATAAAAGATGACAACTCCTCTCTGCCATTTGCAGTCTGTGCAACATCGGTGGCATAGCCAGCATCAGTTTTCTGGTTTTTTTTTTTTTTTAGAAAGGAAGTCATGGAAAAATAAGGTAGCTATGAAGATGTCTGTCCTAAACTCTTTGAAAGATATATTAGCTTTCAAAGTGATGGTGCTACACTGGGGAGCAGCATGGAGAATGAAGTGGGATGTTAAAGTGGTTAAGAACTCAGGCTTTGGGGTTAAAACTGGGTTCAGATTCCAGCTCTTCTTTATTATCTGCAGGAAAAATACTTAGTTCCACCAAGTTTAATTACTTGAGCTTTAAAAAATGCATGGGGGAGAGGGGAAGGGTTTTTAATTCAAATTCCACAAGACTGGCAAAAACGATTAATTTAAATGACACAAAAGTGTGAGGGGCGTGGCATGCATTAGGTGCTCAAAAATAGTAGCTTTTAAAATGATGAGATCAGAGAGTGTGTTCCTGGGCTTCCTCCCTTGTCTGAGCCAGGGTGGACAAGTCATCCTCCCTGTACCACAGATCCTGACTGTAAGCAGGGACTGGCACCTCCTTTGCTCACTTAAACCACGATGCATTTTGGGAGGAATCCCTAGGTGAATTTTGGCCTTTGTAATCTGTGCTATGTGGCAGTTATGCAGCAATGCACTATATATGCAAGTTGGAGCACTGCTGGCAAAGACTGCAGTGTATGAGCTCGAGCTAGACCCTAGCCTTGACAACAACCAACCAGCAGCAGCAATCTGCCCTTCGGTCAGGTACCCAGTATGAAAAAGCAGTCAGAAATACATCTTCCCTCCACACCCTACATTTTCCCAGCAAACTACAAGGAGTGAGAGCACCGCCATCCCTCCCAAGAGGGCAAACGGGGAAGTCTAGGAGGTCTGGGTTGTTGGCCTAGAGTTATAAAGCAAGATGTTGGAACAGTTGAAAAATGGAACTCAAGCCTCAGAAATGGGGAAGGAGGGACAGCGTCCTCCTCTTAGGGAGAGGCTGAAAACTCCAAACAGATGACTCCCAGGCACTCCTCCATCCCTGAGTAGACCTCCTGAGGCCCCAGTTACACAAGGACCCGTGGATTTCCCAGGGCTGTCATTGCCATTAAGAGATTTGAGCCTGGAGGCAACCTCCCTGGCATTGCCAAGGGTGAGTCTGTCTCTGCAGCACAGAAGGAAGAGGATGTCCACCAGACATGTGAATAGATGTCATCCAGACACCCAACAAAACACAGAAAATAATGATGACAACGCAAGCTGAATGGTATGATTTAATTTCTAAATTGAGATGATTTTGGAAACTTACCAAATCTCCAGTGTCCAAGCATTCATCTATTTGTTCAATAAATCTTTTTTCTGTACCAAAGACACATCAGGCTCTGTGCTAAACACTGGAGATATAAAGGTAAATGATACAGATATGTCCTAACCCCATAAAGGCTGCAATCTAGTCAGCAAAGATGGACAAGTGCAATGTTAGGACAGTAGAAAGTGACATGCTTTATTTATTTTGGTTTCCCCAGTAAAGGCTGCTCAGTGATGGGCACAGAGCAAGAACTCAATAAATGATGTATAAGTGGCTGAAAATAACTCATATTTATTGAGTATATACTATGCAGCAGGCATTGTTCTAAGCACAATGTATGAACTCATTTTATACATGTTATATATACTTAATGAATTGATATACATAATTAAATAGATTTAATTCATTCATTTAGGAAATAAAAGTAGTAAATGAACAAGTGATGGACACTCAGCTTCCAAAGCTTCCATCCTGAGCACATCTTGAATCCATACAAGAAAGGACAAGAATAAACAATAATGCAGATGAGCTTTGGGATAGGCATCAAGAGACCTGTGTAAGCATGAGAAGGAAAAATGGCTTTTGCAATTGCCACAAGAGTAAGCTGGGTTCAAATCCTAAATTCACCCTAAAGCTGAGTGATCTCATTCGAGTAATTCAACCTCTCAGACCTCCAATTCCTAATCTATAAAACAAAGTTAGTACACCTACCTGATGGGGCTGTTGTGAGGGTCACATCAGGTTCCATATACAAGAAAGTGATCCAGAACTGGGAGGCACACTCAAAACAGTAATTGCTATTATTAAGGCCCTATTGAGAGGCAGCAGAACATGGAAGAGAAACAGAATGAGAGTCCCTAGTTCTAAATCTGGTGTCCATTAGCCAGTTGAAATATGTAAACAAAAGGATTAATTGAGATGATGTGGGTGCCTTCGGACAGAGCTACTGTTGTATAATGGATAGGGGGGAAAGCAAGTCCTTCCTTGGGAACGAGTCACCAAAGGCCTTCTAAAGCTCTCTGGATAATCTCTGTGAGCCAGTTTAAAAGAACCGAGTGAACTGGGTGAACTACCAAGCCCCTCCTCTCCTGGGAGCCAAGGATCATCCCATGTGGGTGTGAGAAGCATGTGACTGACTCAAGATAAACAAGACCCACCTGTGCCTGGATTCCTGGGGCCAGCTGTGGCTAACAGAGGCGTTAATGCTTGCTTAACAAGGAATTGAGAGGGCAGAGAGGTGCGGTCTTCTTCATTGTCACAGAAGGGCTGTCTATAGGTCCAGGGCAGGTGTGGGGCAGTCTTTTCAGAGGCAATCCTGTTAGAGAAGCCTTCTCGCACAGTAAATCCCCAGCCCACATGGCTAGAGGAAGGATAGTGCTCTTAACTGAGAGGAGAAGTAGCCAGGAAGTTCAGTTAGTATCTGGGTGGGAGCTAAACACACTAAATTGTTAAAGAAAGAAAACTACCCATTTGCACAACAACATCAGATTTTGGAGGGGAGAATTAACAGAATGTCCTTGCTGTGAGCACAGAGTCTCTCCCTTGAATAAATATTCACAAGGCATAGGCACAGTGGGTTAAAAGTTCATACAGGCAGCATTGTGTGAGCTTTACAATAAATTCTTACTTGCTTGTCCTTGACTCACTGAACATGAGACATGTTTTGTATATATTATTTTTGATGTTTTATAAAGTGAATGCAGACTCAATAAACCTTCAAATGCACTGCATGAGTTAATTAGGTGTGTTTGACCCTGCACTTTTGAATGCTTGCGTATTAGAAAAGAACTACGCTACATCTGCGGTTGGGTTTAAAATTAATTCACTAAGGCCTTGGTTCAAAAAGAGTTAATTGATGTCAAGAGCCATCTCTTCAGACTTTAAGCTTCTTTTGAAAATGGACTTGATACCACAAGAATTTCAATTTGGGGTTTCAAAAACTCTAAACCTGTGAGGTTACAAACTTGGCAGAACCTGCTCTGCCTTTGCTGTGAACAGAACATGTGCTATTTTGAAATATAAATCTACACAAGCAGACTGTGATTTTGATCCACACAGCGGAATTTATAACTCCTTAGGTTAACTGTTAGAGAAGTTATAACAAACTGGAAAATATGTACAGCAAGTAATTGTTTGATTTACAGGGGAATATTGTAATGGGGCCCCACTAACCTAGTGTTTTAGAAAGCTTATTTTTAATTTTTTAAATGTTTTTGGTCTACAAGCCCTATTGCTACTGTCCTGGTCAGGTGAGAAGAGCGTAGAACTGAACACCTGGGATCAATATAATGACTCACCTGATGTTAATTTTCAGCCTGTGCCTGCTAAAATTCAAACCAAACCACAACTGCAGAAGTTCCAAGACACCTCTGCCTGCTACACAGCCCTTCATCACTTATACTGATGTACTGTGTTACAAATTCTATCTAATCAACTGACAATTTAAGGAGTGGAGAAGTCAACAAGAATAACAACGTGGTGACAATTTAGTCTTCTGCCCCTTCCTTCGTAAAAACAGCGTCTTCTATTTGTTCCCCACCCAAGTCAGGGCATTTCACTAATTTGCTAGTCATTAAAAAGATATTTTTATACCCAGTCTGTAATATTATACTCTTCAGTGAGTATGATAGCTCCCAACAGAATTACAGACTCAAAAATGAAAGCCAGGAAGCTGAATTGCAATTATGATACTTCAAATAATCCCACAAAAGTAGAACCACTGTTAAGTCATTTATGGTCTTTGATCTTGTCACAGATCTACTGAAATCTTCACATCACTCGAGCTAAATATTTTCCATCAGAAAAAGGATAGTTACTTTCCCCTCTACCACCCACAACCCCAAGCTGAAGATACAAAAATACAAAAAGTTTCCAGATGTTTGTCTTGTTTTGAGGTCAGACCCCAAGACAGGCATTTCTGACAGCCTTGTCAGATATCTGCCAGAATCAAGTATTTTGGTCAACATTTGACTCAACTTGTCTGATTTAACCATCTCTAAAACAGAACTGAGAGGAGGTGAGAGAACACATAACTTTCGATTGAATTTCTCTGAATTTTTGGAAGAACTAGATGAGGGCTGTCCAATGTTTTGGCTTCCCTGGCCACATTGGAAGAAGAACAATTGTCTTGGGCCACACATAAAATACACTAAAAACAGCTGTTGAGAAAAAAAAAAATACTAAAAAAAAAAAAAAAAAAACACCTCATATTTTAAGAAAGTTTACAAATTTGTGTTGGGTTGCTTTCAAAGCCATCCTGCATGTGGCCCATGGGCTGCGGGTTGGACAAGCTTGAACCAGACATATGGCTCTCAAACCTCACTATGCATTAGACTCACAGAGCATCCGGCCCCAACTCTAGAATTTCTGTTTCAGGAGATCTGGGGTGCACGCAACAATTTGCCTTTCTCATAAGTTCCCAGGTGATACTGATGCTACTGGTCTAGGGACTGCATTTAGAGAATCCATGAGCTAAATCTATGGCTTCTGTTTCCTTAGACAGAAGGAAAAAGAAATTATGACCTGAAGGACTTTGAATTCTTAGGCTCCATCAGGGCTGTCTTGGGATAAGTCTCAGGAGGAAATGGGGCGGGGCTAAGTCTCTCCAAGGCCAAATCTAGAGTTCATTTAAAGAAGCAATCCTGTTAGAGGAGACTGCTTGCATTGTAAGCCCCCAACCCACATGGCTAGGGGAAGGATAGTGCTCGTAACTGAAAGGGGAAGTAGCCTAGAAGCTCAGTTAGTACCTGGGTGGGAGCTAAAGACACCAAATTGTTAAAGCCAGCAAATTCATAAGGAAAATACAATCTCATCTCACTAGAAGAGAGAAAATCAACAAAACAGGAATAATAAATCAAGATGGCTGTGGCTCAAGCCCTTCCTGTGACCATGTCTTTTATCCTTAAACAACTCTTAGTTATGTATTTCAGCCACTTAACTTTTACAAATATGATATAAAAATGAAGTTTACAAATTTAGTTTGGATGTTCTTCATTTGCAGACATTGGCCAGATCTTGCTTGGTAATTCATATGACAGCAATGGTTGCATGGAATTTGTTTGCTGAATTTGCTTTCTTTACAAACATTTTGGGGATGGGAATGGGGATGGGTGCCAAAGAGATTATCAGGACATTATTTAGCTTTAGAAACAAAGAGATCTCAAACCAGATGGAATTTCACAGGCTTTCTGTTGATTTGTTTGCAAAGTCTGCACTAGGAATCCTAGCAAAGAGTTCAGTGATGATATCACTGTTCCCTGACAATCCTCCTGAGTAATTATTCCCATTTTTGCCTTGGGGATCTACAGAACACTGGCTAAAGCAGGTGGGTTGTTTTGCAATAATTTTCCAGATAACTATAGCTGAGTGTATCTGGACAGAGTAAAAAAAAAAAATACCTATTAGAACAGAAAATGTTGAATTCTGTTTGAAGGACTTTGAAAGAATATCACAACTGTTAACTTATAAGCAACCTTTAAAGGCAGTCTCTACCTAGGGTAGAGGGAAAAAAAAAGGATAACAATCGTTTTTGGCTTGTTTTTATTATAAAGGAAATGTTATATTTTAACATTTCCAAATAAAAGTAAACTACCAGGAGACATCCAAAGCCTATGAAACCAAGCTGGTAATAGTAATAATATCAGACATTTACTGAGCACATACTCTGACCTTCACCACAATCCCAGGAGGAAACACAGACCTGGAGAGATTGGGTAATAAGCCCAGGGTCACGTGGCAAGTGGCAGATCTGCAACCTGTGTCTTCTGACTCCAAGTCTCTGGTAGGCTAAAGAGCAGTTCAGTATTTGTAAAATAAAACCATTTGTTTTCCATAAAGAGTGTTGTTGCTATTTGGGGGAAAAGTGAAAAGATGCATATAGAATATTTTTTTGTCTTCTAGTTGTGTACACAGGTGGAAGCTATCACATAAGAGCTCCAGTCACTATGGAGACAGCAAATATCAGTGGTCAGGTGCAGGGGAGCTACACCCATGTACCCAGACCTCAGAACCCAATTCGGCTCATTTCCATTTGCTGTCATTCGGGCAGTCATTGTCTCTAATGCTTCGTTGTGTCACACAATTTGCTGAAGGAGCTGGGTGCTCTGCAAACCATGGGCTAAACATTTCGTCTTCCTTGTGATCCTACTAAATCTCTTTCCCAGATCTTGATAGCCCCAAATGAGAAGCCACTCAATTATTAACATTCTAAACACTCTTGGTTTAGTAATTTTGATCATTTTTCAAAAGGCAGAAAATATATTTAGCATTTGGCAAGTATGATGTAGCTGAAGTTACCTGTGAGTTTCTCAACTCAGCATATGGCACCTCTCTTTACCAAGCCATAAACTTAAAAGTCATTCTTGTCTCCTCCTTTGTCTCTCTTTCTCTACATTTGACCCACCAGCCACTCCTAAAAACTATCTCCAGACTGTATCTTGATTGCATCCACTCTTGTCATCTCTGTTGCCACCTCCTTAATCCAGGCTGCTGCCCCTTCCCATCTAGACAAATCCAATCACCTCCTACACAGTCTTCGTCCAGCAGCCAGGGGCATTGTTTTCCACTCACCCTTCGAAAAGTACTTTTTCTTTTTAATTATACAACAAGCACATAAATGCACTGTGGTCGTCTGAAAATGAGCCCCCAAAAGATAATCCATGTCTTAACCCCTGCTCCTGTAAATGTGATCTTATTTGGAAAAAGGGTCTTTGCAGATGTGATTAAGGATCCTGTATTGGAGGAATGACCCTGGATTACCTGGAGGGCCTGAAATGGCATCACAAGTGTCCTGGTGAGAGAAAGGCAGGGGGATATTACACACACATAAGAGGAAGCAGCAGTGTGACCACAGAGGTAGAGATTGGGGCAATACAGACCCAAGTCAAGGATGCTGGCAGCCACAGGAAGCTGGAGGAGGCGAGGAACAGATTTCCCTACCAGCACCTTGATTTCAGCCCCATAAAACTGATCTCAGACCTCTGGCCTCCAGAACTGAGAGAGAATAAATATGTACTGTTTCAAACCAACAAGTTGTAGTAATTTGTTACTGCAGCCACAGGAAACTAATACATGCATTATGAAGATAAAATTGAAAAATCACAGATGAGATTCAAATACCTCTCAATCATCTTCTCCCCTCCCACCTCATTCCATTCCCCTCATCTGTGGTGTCCACTCTCCTAAGTTTTAAGGTATTTTCTTATCAGCACAGTCCTTTTGCTCTGCATTTATATCACATGGAAATACTAAAGAAGGATGCTATTTATTGTCATATTTTAGTGAACCCAAATTGCTCCTCCAAAATGTATAGTTTACCTCAGTCTGCTTTTGAACTTTATATAAATGAGATAATGCTGTGTATCTTCTGTGACTTTTCGTTTTAATTTTTTTTTTTTTTTTTTTTTTTTTTTTTTTTGGAGACAGAGTCTTACTCTGTTGCTCAGGCTGGAGTGCAGTGGTGTGATCTTGGCTCCCTGCCACCTCTGCCACCTCTGCCTCCTGGGTTCAAGTGATTCTCCGGGCTCAGCCTCTTCACTAGCTAGAATTACAGGCACACGCCACCATGCCTGGCTAATTTTTTTTTTTTTTTGTATTTTTAGTAGAGAGAGGGTTTCACCATATTGGCCAGGCTGGTCTTAAACTCCTGACCTCAAGCGATCTACCTGCCTCAGCCTCCCAAAGTGCTGGGATTATAGGCATGAGCCACTGTGCCTGGCCTTGTTCTTCTGTGACTTGTATCTTTCACTCAAGGATATGTTTTTAAGATTTATCCATATTGCTATGAATACAGATTTATGGCCCATTTGTTTTCTCTATCATATATTCCATTCCATGGATACATGATAATTTGTTTATCCACTTAAAATCTGGATTGATTTTAAACAAAGATAAATTTCACCATCATGCTTCCTGCCTTGAGCCTCCACTGCTTCCTACTGCAGTTGCAGTAAGTTAGACCCTTCCCAATGGTCCACCCTGTCTTTCTCTCATCTCATTTCATCCCAGTCCCCCTGATTCTCTGGCTTTCTCTGGGTTCCTTGAACACATCAAACCCACTTCTACCTTAGGAAACTCCCTGGTGTCCCTCCCTGGACCACTCTACCCAGAAATTTGCATTCCTGGCCGTTTCTTTTTATTTAAATCTTCTCAAATTTCATTCATATCACCTCTGCAGCCTTCCCTGAGCGCCACCCCCCAATCCAAATTAGCACCATCTCCAGTCATTTGTTCTCATATCCCTTGTCTTACTTTCCTCTGTGCACCTCTCCCTATCTGTATTTGCTTCCTGGTCTGTTGTCTATCTCTCTCCCTAAACTACAGATCTGTGAGATCACAAACCTGTCCTATCCACCACTCTATCCCCAACAGCTACAACAGCACCTGGCATGGACTATATGGTTAGCATATATTTGTTGAATGGATAAATAAATGAGTGAATGAAGCTGTGAAAAAATGAATATCCTGAGAGTAGATTAGAGTGAACCAAAATTCAATTGCCATTCATTCCTCGCACAGATTTTACCAAGTGCTTATTTTATGAAAGTGCCTGAGTTGGTACAGGCCCTAGGAAGACACAGTGTGCTCACTACAAATGATTTCTTGATCAACAGACCTGGTCAGTGAGGGAGATCCCATGGAATGTGGGGAGCTCCCATGGCATTTATTGAAATGGAGTTTTAACTTCTTCTCTAACAGCATGCTTTTCCCCTTTCCTATATTTTCAAGTAGGGTAGAGTGTGTGCTCCAGAGGTGACTAAGCCACCTATTATAGGCAAACCAGGAGGTGCTGGCAACCACACCAACCAGGCCTCTCCTTAGGCCAGAGAGAGAGGCTCTCCCCAAGCCTGTCTGTTGCTGTGTGCAGGATTCCACCAGTGGAGAGACTGTCCCCCAACTAACCCTGCCTCCAAGGAAACAAAACATCATGAGAGGCCAAAGACCAGTCAGGGGGCTGGGAAAGAAAATAACAAAAAATAATTTGCCTTATTATTCACTTCACAAGCTTTCAGAGCCTCTTATTACACTACACTCCATGAATGTGATTCCAAAATGTATCTAGTTTTATTGTGGACAGGTAACATTGGTAATTCCTTCTAGACAGTCCACCTTTTAGACCTTAATTATTTCGTCATCTGTACAGCCAGAAAATACACTCACTGAAACCTGTGCAGGAGAAAATTACGGCAAATGATTTTAGGGTATCTCTCATGCTCCCCCCTTTCTCAGCAGTGTTTTTCCTCTTGCTTAAAAAGCAATTCTTAACTATTAGGCTTTATTTCTTTTGATGTTAACTTCAAAACCCAAACACCAAATTAGTATAACGAAGAAAAGCAAAGGGGACAAGTAGTTACAAAATGTATTAACTATGGGGGCTCTAGGGGAGAGGATGACTCAAGAGACTAGGCACAAATAGCAACACCTCTCAAGCCTGAACCACAAGTGTGAGGCCAAATCTTCATGGACAGAAGCCACTTGGAGTAGTTGGGTACATTAGGTAGGGGAGACAGGCTTGTAGCGGAGCATTTACCTTGTGGATGAAGTAAGTTGGGTTCTAGTCTTCTCAGCACAACTTACACCATGCAGAACAAAGAGAGATGACTGGCAGCAAGGTCACCTTTACTAACAAGTCACCGTGTGTCTAAGGGTCAAAAAGGTAAATATCCATGGGCACGAGACAGACACTTCAGTGAGTCAAGTTGCCTAGGTTAAGGCCATGCTGGATTGGAGAGCTGTTGTGCCTCCAAGGGGGATGGGGCCACCAAGACCATTCATAGGCCCTGTATTTCTGGGTTGTCAGAATCTCCAAGAAGTCAGAAATGCAGATGTTTTCTGAAGAATCTCTAGTTCTGAATGTTGGCAGCACATCTGAATTCCTTTCAAAATATTCTGGAGCCCACACCAAGCATATCTACAGGCTGAATTGGCCTTGGGAGCCATCTGTTGGCAACCTCTCACCTGAGAGTGGTGGCCTCCAGGGCACTGTGAATTTGGTCACAGATATCAGTAGCAACCCCTTTCTTAACAAATATTTTGAAACATCTTCCTTCCCATCATAAGCTAAAATTTAAAGATAACATAACCTACCTACATACCTAATTCAAAAATTTAAATACAATGTTCTAGCTATAATGTAAAGGAGAAGTAAAGATTGGTACTTTATACTAAAAACATATGTATTTCAACGTGTAAATGCTGGGACACAACCACCTTGGAAAACACAGTGAGGTTGTCAGATGCTTGCCCCATAGAGCAAACTGCTGAGGATGTGACAGCAACAAATGCAGTGATACAGATATATTGGTTAACAACTCAAATATAATCATGAACAAATGTTTCATTTACAAACATCTACATCCAGTAGGATGTTTATAAGACATGCAGGATGCAGGACAGTTCCCTGTAGCCTAGGACTGTCCCACAGGACTGTCTTCACATTGCAAGCTGCTCCTGGCTGCTGATCACTGTGACAACCAGAAAGCGTTCCTGCAAAATTCCAAAGGTCCCTTAGAGGGTGGTGCCACCTCTGTTAAGAATCACGGACATAGACTGACCAAACAAAGTGACCAATAGACTTGAGTTGGTATCAGATGATACTCTGTTGTCATTGGGTTGGTATCAGATGATACTCTAAGTCATCATTCTTCAGTCTGAAATGATTGCTAATTCTGATTATTCTTTGCTAGAGTTTGTTAAGCAAATGCGGGCAAAAAGGCAAGTCCTACAGAGATGCAAAGCCTCATTCATGACCCTGAACAAAGTTTTCCATCATTTTGCTGACTCAAATTCTACTTCGAGGAAAGTCACAAAGATAGTACTGTGTCCATTTTTTTCAAGCTATTTTTGTTTCAGCACTTTCTGTTTTTACTGTACAAGAAAATATAAAGTGATATTGCTACCATATCCCATGTGATAAATCAATTTTCTCATCTTGGCTCATGGTCTCTTCAGGGAAAGGCCCAAGTATTATATTATACTTTTTATGCCATTACCGGTACCTAACATGGGACTAAGGACAGTGAGGGTTCTTAATTAACACATGACAGTCACATACTGGTGGAAATTTTCTGTCCATATCTATCCATCCATCTACACACACACACACACACACACACACACACACACACACACACACAGAGAGAGAGAGAGAGAGAGAGAGAGAGAGAAACCTGAAGCTTGGGGCTTCTATTTCCTGTCTCCCCACCCCCACCCCCAAGATTGGATTGCACATTCCCTGGGGTTTATATGGGCACTGCTGGCCTGAGTGCCTTCTCCTATGAGCTGATCACCCTCACTATCACACCAGCCCTGAGTCTACGGCTGAACCCTTCTCTACCCTTTATATCGACCCTGGTAGGGAATTCAGCACTGTTCTTGATTTCTGCAAAGCTTAAACAAAAAAACAAAACCAAAAAGCATGCACACAGAGAATTTGTATCTATTGCAGAACTTACTGAAGATCTGTAGCAATAATGGATGTTTACAGCTCAGAGTTGCAAATAACACAGTTGAACGTGAGATCCCCATTGCTTGAAGGTTTTTTGGCCACCTTCTCATGATGCTTTACTCTCCTCTCTCCTTCCAGTCTCGCCGCATCTCTAGTGACCCCCAGAATCCTTTCATTTTGTTTTGCAGAATAACTCCATTGTCTGTAGCCCCTGCCCCATGCCAGACCCTGTCAGACCCCAAATCTCTGCACATACTGTAAAATCTGCTCCAGGCCTCCCCCTTCCTGCCTCCCCATCAGGCTCAGCTAAGGGAATTAAGCCACCCCCGCCCCCACAAAAGACAGAAGAAGCCAAAGCCAGCATTGGCTTTAAATAATCATTTTCCCCCGCTATTTTAGAGGGCGTTTGTCACTAAGGCACAATGTCTTCATCTCAGAAGATGAGAGAGTTTTCAGGTTTTCACTCTATTGTGAGATACTTACGTGGTATGGTAGGTTCTCAAAACATAACAAATCATCATCCAACTATTTGCTCTAGATAATAATTCTATACTTGATTTGTGAACAGAATTTGTCAACCCGACCCTGTTGCCCCAGGAAGGAGGTGGCTGTCTGTGAGCCAGGCGTTGATACTCTGCACCTCAGGCTCACCTTCATTAAAGGGTGAGGAGGAACTAAATGAGCCCTGTAAACTTGGAGATGCATCATGTGGTACAGTGGACAAAAAGGCTGAGAGGCACTAGGTACGTTCTGATAAATACCAGCAAAACTAAAATCACGTTTTTCAGGACATAGCAAATTAAAGGTGTTTTTATAGCTCTATATTTATATTTTCAACATTTCTGTTAGTTTATATAATGGACTTAAGTCTACCAAACTAAGAATACAAGCTAGGATAAAATACAGCAAACACAAATATTAACATTTTCAGTAAAGTCACCAACTGAAATATTTTTTCCCCAGAATTTAGGCCCAGTGCCATAAATTGATTCAGTCAGTATTAACCTTATATATTTTTCTCATATTATTGAACCAGAAATGTATGAAACAACAAAATATGCTTTGAGCTAAGCCTAAAACAAGCTAATAGTTTATTTAGTTCAACTCATGGATTTCCATGTTAAGAACAAACAAAAACAAGCAACATTGAACTATTTTTCTTCTCTAGAGGAAAGTAAAGTAAATATTCATGTTTTTCCTTCACTTAAGTTCTGTTATTCAGTGATTAAAGTGCCAAAAGAGAGAATGATTTTCCCTGGTCCACAAAAGGTTGATTAATCATAACTCAAGTTTTATTTTCTCCCTACCCTTCTAAAAAAGGAAGAAAAGTGACAACTTTTTAAGTAACTCAAATGTAAGAACTATAGATATGCAAAACTAAAAATTTGAGGCAAAACCCCAAAGTAAACAGACACAATTTAAAGATCTAGACAGAATATAGCAAGAAATCTCTTCCAGCCTTGTGTTCCTTCTTAGTAGTACAAGAGATACTTTATATTTTCTTGGCTGTGTTTAAGCCATTCAAGCACTACTGCTATAATGTTTTTGTCACTTCATAACCTTTATTTCACAGTTTCAACTTTTAAAAGAACTTTATTCATCACCCCCACTCAAAAAGTTGTAGGCACATTTTAAGTATGCTGCCACCAAGTGGCAGTCCCGCTACAGTCACCTGATCTAAATAATAAATACTTTGGCTTTGCCTGTCATTCAAAAGTAGATCTCTACTAACACCTTTCTCTTTAGAGACTTATTAGGCCTCTTTACTAACTCATTTTCCCACCATGGACACATCAAAAATAGCTACACTTGCAGTTACCTAATAATACATTTCCTTGTCCTCTACTATAAATTCCTTCAGAACGAAAATTCTAAGGAGAAAGAGAATTGTCTTCCATATATGAGACACGAATAGCCACGTTTAAACAAATCATCACAAAGATTATATTTTATACCAACTTTTAAAGAAATGAACATCTAAAGTATAACTAAGTACCTTCTCCACAAATTCTTAGCTTTTTTTTAAATTGCCTTGTCTGAATTGCTAAGCTTGGCACCAAAATCCCTTCTCAGCAATTTGTTGAAAACTTCTGAGGTTCTTTGAATTCAAATAGCCCTGTGGGCCTTGCTAACACCCATATATTCTCTTTCTGTACCACTAACAGATACTCTATGCACCTCATCCAGGCTAATGGAATGAATTCAGTGCTCAAAGCCTATTCTTTTTTTTTTCATGTGGCAATAGAGAGTATGCAAGCTTGCTTTTTTTATTTCTCTACAACTACAAGTAGCAAAGTTTTCACTTTATTCATTTTTGTCCCAAATTTCCTAATCCCCATTCAGCCATATCCAATAAGGGCATCTGGCAGAACTTGCTAAAACTAATTTCTATAGAGGACTTAATTAGTTACATAAAGCTCTCATCTAACTTAGCAAAATACGGTTAGATCTCTCAGCCTTGTGAACTGTCTTAGTGTTTTTTTTAAAACAAAAACCTCAAAAACTGTTTTCTGGAGGCATTGATATCCCTTAACCAGAGCAGATATCTTCTACAAAAAAAATGGTATCTTTTTTTGAGCAGAGACTTAACTTGTGTCATGATAGAGGAGTTTTCCATATTGCTTTGGGATATATTTTACAATCCATTCAAACTCAAAACAACTATATGCTCAGCTGCTAGAAGAAAATGAAAATGGGATGACTTAAAAAGTAATATTAATAAATTGTCTACGGAGGTAATCTTCATCTAATATAAAATGTCTAAACCTTTTTATTCCTCTTCTACATTCTCTCCTTTCTCCACCACCTCGCCCTTCCTCCTCTACCTCCCTTTCCCCAGTCTCTCATCAACCTCTTCTTTCTGTTTAATCTTTTCTCAAAGCCCAGTCTTGCCTGCAATTCTTTGGACTGGGCTCAATATCCAGCCACATTTAAGTCATACTCCCAGTTGACAGCAGCTCACGTATTCAGCACCTCTAAAACCCCTACCTCTTTCCCGCAATTCCAGCCAGTCCCATTGACAGTCCTGCCCCGATAAGAGAAAAACCCAACTGAGACACAAATTTGTCTTTTTATTGCAGAGAAATAAAGGTTTGATTCATCCACCAATAAAATCCTTACATTTTGTTCCCTCTCCTTCATTGCCATTTCCACAGATCTAGAAGCCAAGAAGCCTGTTTCTGATACAAACTCAACCTCTCTGGAGTTTTTTGCCTGTGAAGTTAGACAATTAGACTAATTGAACTGGAAGAAACCTTCTAGCTTAAAATTAATAGACACATCCTTAACAAAATGAATTCCAACAATGTCTGATTAAGAATAATAATATATAACATAATATCATTTTTGGACTGCCTCTATGTACCAGGCACTACATAGTCTATATAATCTCAATAGCCATTAGCTTCTATTGTGTGATCACCACATCAAGGCACTTTTTATTCATTATCTCACTTGGCCCTTCAACAGCATTGTGAGGCATGTACTATCATTATCCCCTTTTTTGCAAATGAGGGAACCAAAGCACAGAGAGATTTTAAAACTTGCTCAAGGTCACACAGCTAGTAAGTAACAGAGACAGAATATGAGCCCAGTCGGTCTGACTCCAGTATGCAAAGTCTTAATCACTGCACTCTACTCAGAACAAAACCGTGAAGGTGTTATTACTACCACCATCTTGTAAGTGAATAAACATTCACACCCTGAATTACCTCCCAGGAACTATCATCAAGTCATTAACTGAGACCATGCATAAGTTGTCACTGTGATTGGAGAGTGTCATGTTCATGTATGAATTTATAGCTAAATGGAAACGTTAGCTAAAAAAAGAGAGTTGCCTTAACCAAATATTGTATCAACAGAATGTTTCACACAAATTAAGACCTTATAATGGAAATGGTATAAAAATGTGTCAGTTATGACATTCAATGTAAAATGGTCATTAGAATATTATTATATTTCTTACTCCTAGATATTCTTTTTACCAATCTGCTTACTCTTTAGTAATATTTTATTCCATCTTATAAAAGATATTATTCTGTATCCTGTGGTGGATCTTTCCAAAATCTGAAGGTTTTTAAAAGGTCTTGTTGTGCTATCTGTTGTTTCTGCTGGCTCTTGCTAATGTCTTCTTTGTAAACCTTGCTTCATGATTTTTGACTGTAAACAGCTAATTACTCTCAGAATTTTACCTGTGAAAAAATTTTGAGCCCTAGAATTAAGATGAAATTTTCAAATAATGATTTATATTTGTTCTCTCATTGAATGGAAACATTATCACTACTGGAAATTTTTTTTAAAATTTCATCAGCTTGAGAGTTTTAGGCCACTGACGTGATATCAATTTGATCTGTAAAGCTTCATGAGAGATGGCTTATGGTTATCAATTTTCAAGGAAATTTTTTCCCTTATTAGTTCAGTGCCAAGGTTTGTGACAGTTTTTTTGAGGTCCCCTGAGTGAGCTGAGAGGTTGTTTTATTTTTAATGTATCCTGGCACTGAGAGTATAGCCTCATGGAGCCCCAGCTTTCCAGAGGGTCTTCTATTAGATTCCTACTTCTAGTTGGTCATGAGCTTTGTCTTCCAAATCTTAAGCCCCGTGAGGCCTCAAAACACACACTCAGTTTTACCCAGAAAAGTGACCTCATGTCAGTAACTGGACTTTACTACCTCTCTGGGCTCCTATTTTCACCCAATTTTTGGTCTGAGTATTCTTTACTTTCTTGCAAGCTCATGGAAAAATTATAGAAATATTTCTTAAAATTTTATTCTGTATATTTTGTTGTTTTCAGTGGAGGATCAGTTCAGGCATCTTGTCTACCATTTTACCATCTGGAAAAGTTATTTTATGTGATTGAAACACAATTTGCGTATATACATATGATGGATTCAAATTAGTGATACGATTAAGTTCATAGCTTGTTATTAAGATTGAATGAGATTAGCTATATGAAAAACACTCTTAACATTGGGTGTTACAAAAACATTAGCCATGCATTTACTCATTCTTCTACTCATTCACAAATGTTTATTAAATGCCTACCATGTGCTCAACATCATCCTAGGTGCAAAGTATACAGCAACGATAGAGAAAACAAGAGAGGGAAAGATAGGGTGAAGAAAAAGACAGATAGAAAGTAATAGTATATTTTAATCTTTTAAAGTTTCTGAGGCCCCACCTGCACAGGGGAAACTAGAACTATGCATTCTGATTAAACCCCATTGATTTCCCTTGGCCAAACAGGACTTGGGTAGACAGCCTAAGAGCATCTTTGAGGTACAGGATGTTTTATGAATTAGCAAGTCTAAATCCACAGTCAAAGGAACCTCCATGGTAGGGCTGAGGGTGCAGGTGCAGGGTGGGAGATTGTTGCTTTTCATCATAATTCTGAACTCTCTGATTTCTTGCTATGTGTAGATATTGATTTATGACCATTGGCTAATAAAATCTAATGAGTATGATGCACATTTATAAGCAGGAAGGGCCTGGAGGCTGTGTTGGTCACTATCTCCTGAAGATTTCCTAGAACTGGGCATAAACCCTGAAAGCTCCCTATAGATATTTGTGAATGAGTCAGTGGGTGAGCAACTTGAGGAATTAATGAAATCAAGTCATGTTCAGAATGGCAACATAGGTAATGGTGAAGCCTGAAAATCACATAGTCCACAGGTTGCCTACATGGGAATTACGGAAACACTGTTCCTGTAATAGCAAATATACCTGTGCCAGAGTAGAGACTTGGTGAACTGAGCTTGGGCTGAATTTCAGTTCCCACTAGCCCTCTAAGCTGAACCTCTTTAGGCAGTGAAAAACCTGCTCAACTGTACAAGGCAGCTCTGAGTTAAGAGTGAAGGTTTGAAACCAGATGCATCAAATCCTATCTTCTCTTCTTACTAATACTGTGACCTTGGACAAGTAATTAAACATCCAGTTTCCTTGTGAGCAAAGTGGAAATAAAATACTTCTCCAATAGACTGCATTCCAATGAGTGAATGCATATAATATAGTAATGAGAACATTGTTTTTAGATAGTACTTGGTCAATCAATGCTTGCTATCTTTCATATTCCTACCTTATTAACTTCGGGTATATTTGCAAAATATATTTCAGTTTGTGCAATGACTTAACTATAGTATATGCATGGGCTTTGTCTTCCAGTGGATAGAGCATCGAATGTGGAGTCTAAAAACCCCTTTCCCAGTGACACTTCTTTCACACATAAACTCAAAGCTAAGTGACTTGGATCAGCTCACTGCGCCTCCTTAAGTATCAAGTTTCTTCAGCTCTTAAACTGAAATCATAATGCCTGATAGTCTTGCTCTGAAATTTAAATGAGACAGTGTATAAAAAAAAGTGTTTTCATTTTAAAGCCCTACACAATCTGAAGATATTGGAGGTAATTGAAGAGCATAAAGCATAAATCCATTCCTACTCTTCTCCAGTAGCCATAAACATGGAAGGCATTCAGTACATATGTCTGAATAAATAAATAAATAAATTTGTCAGTGAATGAGAGTTTAACAATGTTTTCTCAAAAGGGGATCACCTGCATCAATATTATCTGGAGAACGTGTTAAAAAATATCCTTGCAGGAGGGCTAGACCAGAGGTTCCCAATCTTCACTGCACACTGCACTCACTAAGGAGCTTTTAAAAATGGCATGTATCCCACCCCCAGAGACTGGAATGAAATTTGTCTGGGGTGTGGTTTATGCTTTAGGATTTTTAAAGCTCCCTTGGCTGATTCAAATGTGCAGCCAAGGTTGAGAATCGCTGCTCTAGTTTATTGAGCCTGATTGGTAAGACAGACACTAATATTTGGCAACTCAGAAGTCATTTCCTCATTCCTTCTTCCTTACCACTTCCCTCCATGAAGCCTGGAAAGAGAAAGAACTCATTTCCTCAACCTTCACTGAAGGCAGGGTGACTGTGTGCCCAGGTCTGGACTGAGGGTTGGGACCCTCAGTGTGGGAGGTAGAGGCTCCTTCCTGCTTTTACTCTTCTGATCATAGTGCCAATGTGTCTCCTCTCCCTTTACCCACTCCTGCCTTGAACACCACTGTATGGCTGGACCTGCCACAGACCATAAGAGAAAGGCCAACCAAGTGGACCTCAGAGATATCATCCTTGACACTGTAGAGCCTCTGAATCACCTTCAGCAGTCACTCACTTCTGACCTTCTTGTTGTGTGAGAAAATCAAACTTCTAATTTGTTTAAGCCACTGAAATCCAGCTTTCTGCTGCATGCAACTGAACACAATCCTAACTGACAGAAGAAGATCCTGTCTATTTTATTTTGCCGCAATCTTCAGAAATGACGCCAATATATTAAATACTTTCATGTAAACATGACTACAAGTTTATTTACAAAGTGAGGAGTTTGCCTGAGAAGGAATTTGAAGAGTAGCTTAGTTGAAGGTGTGGACTCCTGTAATTAAAAACACTCAGAAATTGTCTTAACTGTAGAAATACCCATGACGGAAGAGGGACTTTCATCAAATGATTTCCTGGAAATTTTTCTCTCTTACTTGTTCCTTTACAGGACTGCACAACATTTGGATTAAGGACAAGTACTAGAGAAAAAGTATACTCTCCATTCCCAAGCCACCATCCCTTCCCAAACTTGGGTGGCTACTCAAGCAGCAAAAAATAGGTATCCCTGGCGGCTCTTTCTGGACTGCTTGAAAGAGCTAGCTAGTCCAGTGGTTCCCCATGTTCCCAACAGTTTCATTATGCCACTAAATATCCAGGCGCTATTCACACAGGTGTGTCACTCCTCTAAGCAGCTGGTATTAACTTCAAGATGCCCCTAGCAGGGCACCTTCAAGATTTCAAGAGCCCCCGTTCTCAGACTCTTGGTGAGGGTCTCTATACTCCCAAAATCCCTATAAAAAGGGAAAGAAACAAGAGATCAGAGTTCCTCTCCTGGAGTATGACCCATAGAGTGTCCAACTGTGCTTAGTTCCCTGTAGGGCTCTACACAGGATGGCAAAGGAAAGCAACTGTGCTTATCCCATTGTTGACCCTCTGCCTATGAGTTCCATCCTTTGTCTTAGGACATCTGCTGTTCTTTTGTGGGCTCTTCACTCCACACTAAAGCAGATATCTTCCCACTCTGATATGAGGTATCCAAGCCTCTTTCTCCTGCTTCCTGTCCCTTCAGTTGGAGTCTCTATCAGACTAGTCACTCAAACTCTACCGCATAATAATAAATTATCTTGACCTTCCCTTGCTCAAAGTTTAAAGGCACTCTTGAATCTACAAAATTCAAAATTTATGAATTGGCATGGAAGACTTCTCATATTGTAAGCCCTCATAATCCTCCCATGATGATCCCTACCACTCTTGAGTGAAGTCTTCGTACCATATTGCTTTATGTCCTGCTTCTCAGATAAAATTTGAAAATCTTAGTAAGATTCCTGCAGTCAAGATAAAGGGCAGTACTTGGCAAAATTGCTTAACTAGTGGAATTACCTGGGCAGTTGTTTAAAATATAATTTCCCAGAATCTGCTTTGAGAAAACTTGATTCTATTGCTCTGGGATAGAGCTAGGGGATTTGCCTTTTTGAAAATATAAAATGTCAATTTTAATGACTCAACAAATTTGAGAAATAATAATGAATAATAAAGAGGAAGAAATGTATCTCTTCTATCTTGATTCTGTTTGAAGCCTACCCCTACCTGTCCTTCAAAGTCCAACTCAAACCTCTTGTCTCCAAGGCCTTCAGAGAGTTGGATCCATGGGCTTTCACTGACCTTCACAGGGCACCAGGCGGTCTGTCCTACGATCCATGTTGCTATTTAACCTTTCACGTGACTGTGCACCTTATCTCATTCACCCATGGGCCTTAAACAGAGCTGTGCATCAGAATTACTTGAGAAGTGCTTTCAGAGTAAAGACATCAGGGAGTCTTTGCTCCTGTTGATTTTATCCAAGGCAGCTATACTATGAAAAAAGCTCTTCAGGTGCTGTGGTTTGGATGTGGTTTGTTTGTCCTTGCCAAATCTCATGTCAAAATTTGATTCCCAGTGTGGTGATGCTGAGATGGTGGGATCTAGTGGGAGGCTTTTGGGTCATGGGCGTGGATCCCTCTTGAATGGGTTGGGGGGCTTTCTCACAATAGTGAGTAAGTTCTCATTCTTGTGAGACTGGATTGATTATCAGCAAAATAAATTAGTTCCCACAAGAGTGGGTTGTTATAAAGTCAGAACACCCCATGGCTTTTAGTTTCTCTTTGTGAGTACCTGTTTCCCCTTTGACTTTCTCCACCTTATTTTGACATAGCACAGAAGCCCTCACCAGAAGCTGAACAAATGCCAGTGTCATGCTTCTTGTATAGCCTGCAGAATCATGAACTAAATAAACCTCTTTTCTTTATGAATTACCCAGCTGCAGGTATTCTTTTACAGCAACACAAACTAAGACATCTGGTGATTCTAATGAGTGTCCACTGCCTTTTTAATCCCACCTCACACCATATTTGTTTGGGAATTCCTGTACTCATCATACTATGAGGTCCTGAGGATAAGAACAGTATCTGACACTTGTTTCTAGTATGCACATGGCTTTACATTACCTTGAGTTTTGTGAAATGAGTGTTCATCAAGATGTGTGGATTGTTTAATTGATTGATTGACTGCGAAGGGTAAGAAATGGCGTCTGCAGTATTCAATAATTAATATTCATTCTGCTTCTATTCCTAGTCCCTATACTCATAGTATGCCTGTTAGCTACAAATTCTAAAATGTCTCACGAATCCACATGTGAGAATGTAACCACTGATACTCAAAGTCATTAAGAGGAGCCATACACGTTAGCATAATGGATGACCTCTTGCTTTTTCCTAGAGCAGAAAATCAAGGGCGCCCTCACCCATCCTAATGTCATATACACTGGGAACCCTGGGGCCAATCCAGTGGCACTGCCAGTATGAACATCTAACCTCCATGGAGGTTTTCAGCTACCTCAAAGGCTGCTCTGACGTTCTATAAAAATCTTTCCAACAAGGCTGAATTGAAATTGCTTTGACTCTTACATTGAAACAGGTGCCATCCAGCAGGTAACAAAACCAGCAAACAATAGCATGTCACGGGGGTCAATCTTAGCAATTAGGTAAAATAATATGGCAGCCCAGATGGTATACTCTATAATCCTGAAATTGTATAAAGGCTTTTGCATGCTGAAAAATCCCTTTACTCTTTAATTGCCAAGGAATCTGTTGTAGCAGTTCCTTAAAATGTAGTGTGTTGCTAATTAATGGCAACCAGGCATTCACAGTGCATAGTGATTGATTTGTCATATTGGTTTTAGTTACTGATTAGGACTTTGAGGACAAAAAAGTAAGACAGATAAGTTTTGATTAACTGGGAGACACCGGCAAGGGCAATAGGGCTAATTATGCCAGGGAAGGTTCTGGTTGGCTAGGACATGAAAATGCTGAAAACCAGAAAGGGCTAAAAGAGGGGAAGGGAAAGTACCAAAAAGAAGTGATTTAAGAGCTGAAGGGGACATACACTGACTCTAGGTATCATCGTTCTAAAAAGCACTGCGAACGTGGATGTACCATGTTTGGGATTATGAAAGTAATGTTTAGGAAGTTGTATAAATATAATTTCCAGGATCTAAAAGAGACCATGCAATGTAAAGCTCCAGAAACTCACACACACAGACCATCCACTGCACACAGACCATCCACTACAGATGGGGGTCACCCAGTGGACATGTCTGCTTCACTCCAAACATCAGCCAGCATTCACTCCTCTGGACCACTGAGACGCTCTTAGTGTAATGGGTTCTCTCATAATTAAACTGTTCATTAGTGGACCCATACCAACAGTTCCACTTCTCATGGGCTGAACTCTCATCACTGGGGCTGTTTATGCAGGGACAAACTATCTCTTCAGTGTGGAATTTTAAAAACAAGAAATTCTTGAAAGCCCAATGAAATTAAGGAAGCAGGAAAAAGAGAAAGAGAAGGGACAAAACCGGAAACTGGGCAAAAGGAAAGGAAAGACAGTAGGAAGGGAGAGGGAAGAGAGGAAGAAAGGGAGGAGGGAAGGAAAGGAGGAGGGAAGGAGGGAAGGAAAGGAGGAGGGAAGGAAGGAAGGGAGGAGGGAAGGAAGGGGGAAGGAAGGGAGGAGGGAAGGAAGGGGGAAGGAAGGAAGGAAGGAAGGAAGGAGAAGGGGAAGGAAAGGAAAGGGGAGGGAGGGAGGGAGGGAAGGAGGGAAGGAAGGAAGGAAGGAAGGAAGGAAGAAGAGAAGGGAAGGGGAAGGGAAGGGGAAGGGAAGGGAAGGAAAGGAGAAAGGAAGGGAAGGAAGGGAAGGAGAGAAGGAAGGAAAGGAGGAGGGAAGGAAGGAAGGGAGGAGGCAGGAAGGAAGGAAAGGAGGAGAGGAAGGAAGGAAGGAGACAGGAAGGAAGGAAAGGAGGAGAAGAAGGAAGAGAGGAGGCAAGAAAGGAAAGGAGGAAGGGGAGAAACAAAAGGAAAAAAGAATTCCAATACTTTGGTCATAGTGTTCATATGATCTTGGAAGTCTCCATGGGGGAGGTGTGGCCTGAGTTGAGCAGAAATTGATAGCAAGAGCCAAGAAGCAGAACGACGCTGAGGGACACAGTCCTTCTCACGGCCACTCTAAGGCCCTAGCCTCGAATGGCTTCCTCAAATCCAAATCGTGCCTCTCCCAGTGTTTGTTAGTTTCTTGAGTTGCTGCCAGAGCACTACCTCTGTCTGCAAGGTCTTTACAGTGGATGTGGTTCAGTCTGCCTGGGGTGCTGGAAATTCACACAATTCTAACAGTAGTCCATGTTTTAACATAAACCAGAATTATCTGTGAATTCTGACTTCCCTGTCAAAGCAGGATCCTGTGTAAAATACCAAATTTATGTGGCTATGTCAGATCCCTTCCAAAGAAAGCCAGAGTAAGTGAAGAATTCTGCAAATGTAGAAACATGGAACCTCTAAGATTCCTTTCTGTGGGAAAAATCTCCTGGGGGATGAGGAAGAACAGAGTCTTTAAAATTACCTTTATTTATGTACATACAAGGAGTTCTAACTGGACTAATCTTTAATTGTATGAATTTCTACAACTCTTGTCCTTAAAACTGTTCCTTCACATTCTACTACAGTCATGATCAAGCATATATATTCTAAAGTATGAGGCCTAGAAATTAACAGTAAAATTGAGCAAACGAATTGTGGTGCTCATTTTATCTAGAAGCCATCATCCACATGGACACACAATGACGCAGTCCCATGAACAGGCTTTAGGGTCATTAGAGGGCATCAAAGTCCAGGCTCTGTAGTCCATCAGCTGTGTGACAAAGGGAAAGTTCTATAAGATCGCTAAACCTCAGTCCCTCTTCTGTGCAATGAGAACTACCTTCTAGGGCTGTTCTAGGGATTCGATCATCTAAATGATACTTATTATGATTGTGTGATAGTTAGGTGTACTGTTTCAACTTGACTGGGCTAAGGGATGCCTAGATAGCTGGTAAAATATTATTTCTAAATATATCTGTGAGGGTGATTGGAAGAAATTAACATTTTAATCAGCAGACAGAGTAAAGAAGATTCCTTTCACCAATATGGGTGGACATCATCCAATCCATTGAGGACCTGACTAAACAGGACCTGACTAGTCAGGAGGAAGGGTGAATTTGCTTTCCCTGCTTGAGCTGGGATACCCATCTCCTCCTGCCCTTAGACATCGGCATTCTTGGTTCTCAGGTTTTTGGGACTCAGCTAAGACTGAATGACACCACCAGCTTTCCTGGTTTTCCGGCTTGCAGACAGCAGATTGTGAGGTTTCTTAGCCTCCATAACTGCATGAGCCAATTCTTATAATAAATCTCTTCTAATATGTATCTCTCTATATCCCATTGATTCTGTTTCTCTGAAGAACACTGACTAATACAGATGGTGACCACGGGGTCTTGCCAGGTGCTGGAAGCCCCTGTGATACACTGAGCCATGAGTCAGACAGCCTAGTTTATGCCCAGGAATGTGGCCTTCATTTTGTCTAGTTCCCCATCTGTGAAATAAAAGTCTTTGACTAGCTGATGCTGTGCTAGCTAACTAGAAACACATTGATTCTTCTGAAAAATTGTTTGTTTTTTTCTTTTTAAGATGTTGGGGAAAATAGTGGTAGCTATAGAGAGGTCGTGTGAGAGAAGTGACACCTCTTGGAAGCTCGAATAAAGATGATCTTCATGGCCTTCCTCAAGGCACAATTAGACATGAGTTAGATACTCCTAAACTTTGCTCCCAGAAAGAAGCATTTCCAAAATGTTACCCCATGTCCACCTTCTTCTGCTGGGGCCTTGATAAATTTTTCTCTCCTGCATCCCTGCCTCCCCCAGGTTAGCAGCTGCTAAAAATTTTATACACCTCACTTGACCCCTCCATTCCCTCATCCCCATCTCCCAACCCCATCTCAATGAGCCAGGAGCTTCTGCAGAACTGGTTTAGTGAAACTATTGGGTGGGGAAGTTCATTCCGTCAACACCAAATAGTTCACAGAAACCACTCAAGTCTAGCATTAGGTGGGAGGCAAAGGCTCATAATAAAAGAACGTGATTTGGATGGAATTTCAAGACAGACACAAGCATCCTATTTCTCAATGATGAGAAAGGGATGAAGTCAAAATCCCACTGGGTGGGGCAATGTGAGGAGGGAGGAACAGAGCCACTTAGTTCCAAGGCTTAGCGCTCTCAAAAAGCTGATATAAGTGTGTCCTCCCTGAAAGTAAACTCTTTAAACTTGAAGTGTAGATGTTTACCAAGCAGAGATCAGAGCCTGAAGTTAAGGTCTCTCTACAGAAAATTCACAAGGGGGAAATAAGTCAGAGTGACAATTTTTAGAGAGTTCAAAAAAACTGTAATGAAAATGTCTCTTGATATGTATTCTTGCTGTGTTGTAATCTTCCCAACCATATTCAAAATGACAAATCAAGAACTTTTAACTTGTAACAGAGTTGCAAGTTAATCAGTCCAAAACCCTGCCTCCTTGTAGGCAAAGTTTCCTCCCTTGTTTCCCCCATGAAAAATTTAGACCCTGAAACATTAAGCTAAAGATGTATGGTCACACCTATAGTTAGCAGTAAATAGCAGAGGGAAATGAAGTGTATTAGGGTTGATGTCTCATAAGGGCACTTAAGTCCTGGTGAGGTCTTGGAATAATTTTTATAATCATCTGAAAGAATTAGTGTCAGTTTAGATCTTCCAGGGACTGGCCTAGATCAGTGCTTCTCAAACTTGAGCATGCATCAGGATCAACTAAAGAATCTGTGAAAACACAGACGGCTGGGCCTCAACCCCAGAGATTCTGACTCAGTAGACCTGGAGTGGGGCCTGAGAATGCATTCCTAACAAGTCCTGTGGTGATGCTGACACTACAGGTCTGGGACTGGCCTAGATAATTTGGCGGGGTGTCTGATTCCCTAGAACATTTCTTGGAGCCTGATTTTTATGACTGGTAGGCAGCCTCTGTCCAATTTACTCCACTCAACTTCCCACACAGGTTGAGAAAAGTGGTTTCAATCTTTGACACAGAATGATGTCCATAGCATGATGGGGTAAGCAATTCAAACACATGAGCAAAAGCTAGAAAATGATGCATTTGTGTATCTACTTTCAGAACTCCAAAAACTCTACAAATAGGCTTTGCCTCAACTCTGGGTTGAACTCAAGATATGAGGCCTAGAGTACATACTATTTATATCTTGGAAATAATACATGGGTTCTGTAAATGCCTGCCCTTTTCCTTCCTTCCTTCCTTCCTTCCCTCCTTCCTTTCTTTCTTCTTTCCTTTCCTCTTTCCTTCCTTCCTTCCTTTCTTCCTTGCTTCTTTCCTTCCTTCCTTTCCTTCTTCCTTCCTTCATCCTTCTTTTTCTCATCCTTGTTTTCTTTCTCCTTTTCTTCTAAAAATTACTGAGTCAAAAATAAATTTTAAAAAGTAAGTTAAGCTGACAAAGCACAAGTTGGAACTCATCTCAAAGCTATTTATCCTGAAGGTCACCATTCTGGTTTTCCTGAGCTTTTTCCTAATGGGAAGAAATGACAGTCCATCTTGGAGACCTTCCCGGCATCCTTTACAAGTGGTAAATTCCCATGGCTCAGTCTCCATCCTACTTCAAGTAGGACTTTAGGGACTGGCCAGCACAAGGACAAGGACAGCCATGAAAGTCGGAGGTGGGGGAAGTCATCCATCTCACTGTCAATGGCACACATCACTCTGATGTTTCAAGCCCTATATACACACATTATTTTGCGTGATTTATGGCCCTAATTAGATCCCAGTGGCAGTATTCCATCAGCTAACAATGCATATCCTAATCACCTTTTCTTCATACAAATGATTTCCTTAACTTTGCATGCATAACTTAACAGCTTTTATTTTAAAAACTCATGTTAACAGCTTTCCTGTGGTAACCAGTAGGGGTGCTATGATAAGAATCTAATTTGCTGTAAAAATGACTCATTTGTCAAATAAGCATTAAAATAATTGTTCCCCTTTTGACTGTTACCCTGCTGTTTCCAGCCATTTTCCAAAACTAAATTATTTACTCATTTGAAAGTTCAGCTGTGCATATTTTAATTGATATTCCCTCATAGGACTCATATTGTTAATGACAATAATTAACCCGAAAAGGCTGCTAAATAATTATGCCGGAAAGATATGAAGTATTTGCACAGAAAGTAAAATCGGCGTTTGAAAAATTATCAAAATGTAAAACTTTCATATTTTATGGCAAAGCACAGTAATAGTTCATAATCAAATTAAAGAGAGAAAGGGAAAATGTAGATTATATGATTTGATGCAGAGTACTTTATGTTTTCAATATAGAAAAGTAGTGTAGTTAACAAGATTACTCTGTCATCTCAGTAAGCTCCCAATATTACTATTGTAGCTGGCAATATAAACTGTTCTTCAGCACTTAGCATGGCTTAGAATTGGAGCAAACTAGCTCTTAATAATAATACCTAACACACATTTGCTGCATCTCTGCTAGATAAATCTCCCCTGTGATGGACTCAACAAGCTCCACCCACACTTAACAGAGACACAAACAGTAGACAGACTGTAACCCTTACCCAAGAAATGCAGCTGTCTCTCAATGTGTTGAGAAGTTCTCAACAGAAGTGGCAACTCCTTACTCTCTGGGACCCAATAAGAGTAGAATTCAGAAGAACCATTTGTTTCTGGAAGCTTGTCAAATTACACAAAGAAGGGAGAACAGAGGGTCTTAGACTTATTAATATAGGGTCTTCTCTTGCCAGTCTACCAGCTTCTAGTCTCTAGAATCCATCAAGGCTAGTATGCCAATGGAGATAGTTGGAGACCATTTACCCAAGTGGACAGTTAGGACTGCTACACTCACAGAGGTCTTGACATGGGGTTCAAGACCTGGTTATACATGTTACATAAATGCTTTCGAACTAAAACAGGAAGCAATTTTATAAAGCACAGAAATGATAGAACTTCAGTTAAGGTCTCCATTAACTATATTGCTATATTAATGCATGCCTCTAATATGGCAAGAGCAGGTAATTGAACATCAAGAAATGCCTCTGTCATTGCGTCAGCTCCCTTTATTTTTACCTTACTGGTAGCATAATAATGTTGTAATAAAAGTGATAATTGGCACTTTTTTATTTACATTGTTCTATTTATTTTTCTCACAGGTGCAAAGACTAATGCTAATAGGAGGCAGAAGAGTAACTTATGAATACACGGGCTTGCCCTGCTTCCACAAATGTCTCCTGCAAGCACTGAATACATGGGATAAATGGTTGAGTAAGTATGGTCCTAATTATGCTTGTCATTAAAAAAATACAACTTGCATAAAGAATAAGATTTGATTTTAATACATATCTAGATTGTTCATTAATTATCTATATTATTTCTTTGTCATCTATTATAGAAACATTAATTTAGCAGCTATTCTATGCTTAATACCAGCAATATAGTGGCCAAGAGGATAGACAGATGCTCTACACTCAAGTTGCTTACGTTCTGGCAGTTAAACCAGTAATTTTTTTCTGGTCAAGATGATACAGAGTGAGAAACTTTGATGCAATCCCTCTCTCCAAATCTTCAGAAATCATTGAAAGACATAACTGAGCTCAGTAATAAGATAAACATTCTTGGGCCAGAAATGCAAAGTGGTGGGCTTGGCTATAGCAACTGGCCAACAGAGTTCCAGGTCTGGAAGCAAGCATTGGAGCCAGGAACCCAGCTCCATATTAAATGAGAGGTTGAAGTTAGGGACTAGTGTGAGGCTGCCCTGCAGACAAAATGAAACTGAAAGTGAGGGAGGGACACTACCACCACATTGTGCCTAGCATTAGGGATATGGGCCCATGGAGCTAGGCAGAGATATAATCAGCTTCACAAACAAGAAAGGAGCTAAGCCATCCATCCACTGGCTTAGTACCTGGCTTTGCCACACTCTTAATATTATCTTAAGGAGAAGACTAAAATGCTGTTATTACAAGATCTGATCCTAAACTTAGGGCAGAGGGAGGAAAGGGTAAGGCGGAGGCCACAAACCCACTAGACAAGGAGAGGTGATCACTAAGGGAGAGAAGTGTGTATGTGTGTGTGTGTGTGTTTGTGGTAGGGAGGGGAGGGGGAGGAGCCCACTCAAAATGAGCCTCTATAACAAGATTCCAAAATATATTAGATAATCTAGTGCTAAGAAAAGTAGCTAAAAATTAGCAATAGGAGTATGAATTCATGCCAGATAAAATTAATTTTCTAGAACAGCATAACAAAGACTTTAAAATAAGTGTATTTAAAGTACTCAATTAAAAACGAAGTAATAGTCTTTATTTAAGAGAAAAAAGGCTAGGCATGGTGGCTCATGACTATAATCCTAGCACTCTGGGAGGCCAAGGCAGGTAGACTGCTTGAGCCCAGGAGTTTGAGACCAGCCTAGGCAACATCTCTACAAAAAATACAAAACTTAGCCAGGCATGGTGGTGTATGCCTGTAGTCCCAGCTTCTTGAGAGGCTGAGGTGGGAGGATTGCCTGAGTCCGGGAGGTTTAGGCTGCAGTAAGCTATAATCATGCTACTGCATTCCAGCCTGGGTGACAGAGCAAGACTCTGTCTCAAAAATGCACCCACACACAAAAATCAGAGACAAGAAACTGTGAAACAAGAACAGGCAGAAATAATATAAGATCATGTAAGTCTGCAAAAGAACCAATCAGAAATCTTAGAAATGAAAAATAAAGTCACAGAAATTATAAAAGAAACTTGTAAGGCAAGTTAAAATCTAGACTGGACAAGATCAAGAGTAGAATTTTGGAACTGGAAGATATTATTGAGGAATTCATCCAGAACAAACCCCAGAGAAATCCAGGGAACAATAGGAGAGAATAGCTAAGAGATACAGGTTATAGACTGAGATGCTCTAATGCTGGGATTAGTGAACTATGGCTCACAGGCCAAACTCAGCCCTCTGCCTGTTTTTGTACAGCCTGTGAGCTAAGTGGTTTTTACAGTTTTTAATGGTTGGAAAAAATCAAAAGAATAATATGTTATGGCACATGAAAATTATATGAAAATTCAATTTTGGTATTCATAAATAAAACTTTATTCTCATAATGAATACCATAAATAAAATGACCACATTGGTCTGCTTTAAACAACCACATTGGTCTGTTTACATATTGTTTATCACTACTTTTTTGGGGGGTGGGTGTTTAAGGAACAGAGAGGGAGAGTTTAATAGGCAAGAAAGAAGGGAGAAGAACGAAAGAAGAAGCTCCCCTGTACAGAGATGGGGGCAGGGGAGGGGTGGGGAGTGTGGTTTGAAGCCGAGAGAGTAGATCTATCACTACTTTTAAACTACAATGGTAGGGTTGAATAGTTGCTATAAGAACTAAATGGGCGACACAGCCTATTTATCCAGCCCTTTACAGAAATGTTTTTAGATCTCTGCCCTAATACCCCAGTTTCAGAAAGGAGGAAGGAAATGGCATAGGAGCTAAATATGAAGACACAATCACTGAGAATTTTCCAGAATTAAAGACTTGGTGAGACAGATTTAATACTCTGCCACTCCTTAACTGTTCCTTATTTTAAAAATATTGATGGGACATTTGTTGGACCATCACTGAGTTTTATAATCTAAGGTTCCTGGCCAATTGTACTATATCACTGAACTGACCCATTAATTAGACAACTTGTCAATCCAGTCAACCATCTGTTGTTGGTCCGCTGAAATGGTAGTTTAATTCTGCTCAATGGCATCCAGAAACTCAAACCTTATAAATCTCAAAAAGTCTCCAGGCTTCTATTCATCCATCTCATTAAATTTCTGCCCTCTCTTGAGACATTGCCCCATGAGTTACCTTGCTCAGTCAATTCCTTCTGCCAGGCATGTCCTTTCCATGGTTCTTTATGCTGCTATCTTCCAAGTTTCCATCTTTCCAGATATAGCTAACACATTAACTTATTCATTCAGTCTTAATCCTGCAAATATTTATTGAGTGTCAGACATGGAGCAAGTGCTCTTCTATATGCTAGGGAGACAAAGGAAAGTAAGAAACAGTCCCTGCCTTCAAGGATCTTACTGTATTTGAAAGGCAAGCAGGCAATGAAAATACACAATAAGTGCTGAAATCAGAAGAAGAGGAGCAGATGAAGTGCACACAATACTTGGTGGCTTGATGCAGTCAAAAAAGGTTTCTTGAGAAAGTGAGATCTTAGTTGAAACATCAAAGATGAGTAGGAGTTAGCTGCACACGCGTGGTGAGGAAGAGAAAATACTAGGCAGAAGGCATATCATATACAATGGCAGGAGGTAAGAGCATATGAAGAATTTCAAAAGCTGTGCAGTTAGAAAGTAGAGGCTGTGGTACAGCTAGTGAATTAGTAATAAATGAAGCTGGAAGGGCAAACAGGAGCTAGATCACTAAGAACCATTTTAGATCTGGAGTATTGGGCAGGGAGCAACGTGGTCATATTTGAACTTTAGAAAGATTAGCATCAGCAGAGAGGAGGCTGGCTTGGTAGGGGCAAGATAGGCATGGATACAGGCAGATAGGTCGATTTGGTGGCAGGAAGATAGAGAGATACTATCTTGTACCTTCTATTTTCTCTGGGAAGTCAGATACAATGCCATCTACTAAGAGGAAGGAGAAGATGGTTGGCTAGGTGGAGGGTCTTTGTCATAACTGTCATGAAAAATAGGATAAAGAGATACACAGCTGATTAGGAAAATACAAAGAACTGCCAAGCACATTGAGATTGTAGACCTTTAGTGTTTAGCAGCCCATTTACTCAGCAGTCTGGCATGGAGATGACAGATAGTGAGAATTCACAGTTGAGAGTTTTACTTAGCCTACGTGATCAAAGAATATTGAACCCAAGGAGTTGAAGAGGCTTGCAACAGAGTGGTTTTAAATGGACCATGAGACTAGGATGATTAGGGAAGAAAGTGAAGATAAGAGAAACTAGAGAGCTGGAGGACTGGAAAATGCTAAGCCACCTGAATAACAAGGACTCTGAGAGCCCCAGAAGGAGAGGAAGACATGGTTAGATTGTAACATGGCAGTGGTTTCATCAGCAAAACAGTAGTGGGTGACACCAAGGTCAGAGAAAGCCATGGGATAGATAGATAAAACCAAGAAGAGGCTAAAATTAGGAGCTGAAGTGATAAAGGGACTGAGTGGCCAGAGTATTAATGGGTCATCACGTGGATGATGTTTTCACTGTGGATGATGGAAGATCTTGGCTTGGGGATAGAGAAGAAGATTGAAGAAGCCTTCAGTGAAACAGAAAGAATCATGCAGAAGGTGAAATATTACAACAAGGAGAGGCAGAGGGCAGTTTAATTGAATGGCATAATTGTCAGAGAAGAAAAGCAATTTTGTATATAAAATGATAATGGAAGTGTCATCACCAAAGTACCTCCCAGACCAGAGTCCTGTCATGTGAGGGTGGTGGAAAATAGCTGCAGAAAGCCATGTGTTCAGGGGAAACCTGGGTTTTTTTAGCTGGATTAGAAAGCAGATGCCAGTTTAGGGAAGAGACTGAGAATATAAAAGAAAGAACTTATCCCTAAAGGGGGATTCTAGAAGGCAAAGTGGAAAGGTTTTGGAGAGTGGGAATTCTGGACAGAATGAGTCAATTCAGTTTCTATCACTTATTCATTCAACAAATAGTTGTGAATTCTAGCCCTTGGCATACATGTAGTTGGTGCTAAGGACTTATAAATGGAGAAGATATAGACTGTCTCCCTAAGGCACTCTTCATCCATTCATCATAGGCCATATTGGAGTTCTTTCAGAGTAATCTCCCCATGACATCATGGTGGAAGCAAAGACTATTGGGAGACTTCCAAGAAGAGATCACGGTTCACTGTTAGGTTCCCCAGCAAAGACATGAGATGGTGAAGGTGTTGACTTCACATGAGTATCCTACAATGATTCTATTGCCATCCAAGAAACAAGGTAGCACAACCTACTGCTGACTCTGTACAAATGCAAGAGGACAGGGAAACCCCACACCGGGTGTCCCCACTTCCATCTCCACCAAGTGCTTTCTTTGAGGTGCCAGCATGGAACAGTGAACAAAGAGAACAAACATGAACTTCACTATCACAGGGATAACTGTACTCTGTTTGTGTAATTACCTCCTCCACCAGATTAAGATCACCACAGAAATAGGTGTCCTGCCTTATTTCTCTGTACCTAACACTGCACTTAGCACAGCATCTAGTACATAGTAGATAGTCAATAAAAATGTGTTGAGCTGAAATGAACTGAACCACACAACTGACATTTGCCTGATATTTAACAGTTGACCAAGTAGCTTCACATTAAATATCCCAGGGTTATACAAACTTTGCAAAGTAATCATTTGCATAGCTCTACTTTGTTGAATGCTCTCTACCTGTTAGAATCAGCATAATTATTTTCTTCACTTTACATATGCAAAAAGTGAGGTTCAAAAATTAAGCAACTTGCTCTGGGTTATAAAATTAGCCACCCATGGAGACAGAACTAGAATCCAGAGAATCCTGGACAGTTTCTGTTATAAAATGCTGTAGCCCAGAGGAAGTTAATTCCTTGGTGGTCAGTGAGTGTGAAAAAGGAGAGAAGTAATGACATTATGTAGTATAATAGTACTGATACAATTATACTATATACAATAGTGTTGATACTATTATACTATAATAGTATAATGATATTATATAGTGTAATAGTATTGATAGTACAGTAATGATAATATACTATTAATAGTTATAATCATTTACTGCCCCTCTATTCTCTGCAGGTTTTACCTATACAATCTCTAATATAAAAACCTGTAGAATACCTATTATTATTCCATTTTACATACGAAGAAACTGAGAGAGAGCCTAATTAATTTACCCAAGTTCCCAGAGCAAGAAAGAGGTACACTGCAGCTCCAAACCCAAGTCTGAATTCTTTCTTGCATTCTATTCTGCCTCACAAATCATCCCAAATCACTCCCTGAATGTTCTCTTGTCTAAATCTTCAACCCTAAGTATTCTGAAATGTATAGCCAGAAAGAATTTCAGCAGTCTTTTTTTTTTTTTTTTTTTAACACCAGTGCTGAGAGTCAACCAGCCACACTTAACTGACTACTATTCATTATTACTTGGGGGATAAACAAGGAGGTGAACAGAAAAAAGAAAAGATCATTAATTCTTTCTTTCTTTCATTCATCAAATATTTATTGAGTGCTCACCATATGCTGGTCACTGTTCTGGTCATGGCCATTGAGGATGAAGAATGAAATAAAACAGAAAAAAATCTCTTTCCTCATGGAACGCCTATTCCAGCCAGTCACTGTCTTCAGTGGTCCTTACTCTTGTTACAGGCACCCTCCCCCTACCACCCCCCATCCTTGACACACACACACACTCATAGAGCCTTTCCCACCTCTGCAAATGGCAATCATGTTCTCTGGCCCCCAGGTTCTGAAGAGAGACAGGCTGCCCTGTAAACAGAGCATCCACAAATGATGTCCAGGGACTGGATTTTTATAGGGCCTAGAAAATTGTACCCCTACGGCTATTTGAGAGAACCTGCAGCCATCATTTCCGTAAGTCAGGGGGATGTAGAGATAAGGGAAGAAAGCAGATGGCAGGCAAGCTTCAAAATACCATGGCTGAACCACACATTCTCAAAAAATGAGCTGCTCTACTAGACCTCAGCTTAAAGCTACCAAGCTGAATCTAAGGGTTATGTTGAGATGTTGCCTTGCAACCTCAGCCCTCAGAAACGGTTGTGTTTCCTTTGAATGCTGTCTACCCCTCCTCCCACGTGGGCAGAGCTCCTCATTGCCAAGCCTATTTTTACGGTTCATCTCCGAAACAAGTACAAAATAATGTTAGTCTCAGATGAGTCCTCCCTCTCACTGGCCACTGGAACACCATCTGCAAGTTGAGTGGGAACAGTAAACACTGCAGGTTAAGTAACTTATTACTAATATTTTCCTTGAGCTCTGAAACTTTTTAAACAAACAACAACAACAATTGTATCATAATAACCTTCCAGAGGTTAACAGCTGGCAGGTGGTCCAGCTCAGTCGAAATGCAAACCAGACAGCTGTTTGATTATAAACTGTTGATTCTTATGGTGATCTGGGGAAAACTTCTTGCTGAAAAAGGGTCTTCTCTTAAAAATCCCTAATGAAACAACACATAAATGTCAAAATGACAAAAATAAGGAAGTGTGTCATAGACTAAGCATTTTAATGTCCTTTCTGGCTTCCTCCAGAGTGTATGTACTCTAGACCTAGCCACATTTAATGGCATAGATTCTTAAAGAGGCGGTGCGCAGCACGAATTTTTACGACCCAAATAAAACTTGGAGAGTCACTTTCCCTGCCATAGTCAGTGTCCTCAGCAGATGTGTGGGAAGCTCATGTTTCAAACCAGCCACCCGAGCCAGCATTTTACCTGGACCCAGAGGCTATGCAAAGAACGAACATGTGAGGAGGATGTTAGGAAGCCCGGAGTAGTGTAGCATTATCCTGTCAGTCTCCAAGCCATTAAAACCTGGTGCGGATTCCCCTGGGAAGCCTTGGCAAAATTAGAGAAAATTCCAAGGACTGATAAAATGGTTTGAGAATGGAGGATAAAAAGTTTCTAGTTGAAACCTTATATCAACACCACAGGGCCCCACAGACTGATGGCCATGACTGTTTTCTTCCCCTGATGATGAAATGAGACAAAAGAAAATCACTCTTTAAATCCGTATTTAATTACTGGTCTATTATATTACAATCAGAAACATTTCAGAAAGTTTGCAAAGGCAAAAAAGTCAATCTCATGTACCTCATAGATACGTGCATAAAAATATAAAAGTTTTTTTAAAAAGAAAAGAGTCAGACCTTTTTATACTAAAATCTGTGGCAAGGGGTGAAATGCAAAAACCTTAGTACACTAAAGAAAATAAAACTGAAATGACAACCATCTTTTAAAAAAAAAACAGAAATAAGGAACAAAAATGAACAGCGTAAAAGGGAGAAGTTCCTGTCTCCTAGCTTAGTTGCAATAAATTAGGAGAAACTTGAGATCGCAGGGTGTGTAAAAAAGATGTTACTTGGTTTTGCTCCATGTTTGATGGGGTTTTCTGACCTGACCAAGGGCAAGAGCAAGGGGTAGCAATGAGCTAGACACCCTGGGATAGGATGGGTAGGAACAGAAGGAAGCACCCAGCATGCTTAGCAGGCCCTAAATACCTTCTAATGCCATCAAAGGAAAAACAGAACTAGAAGTAGTTAAAGCACTAAAATGAGATTTTATTCAGAAAAATTATTGTAATGAGTGAAAAGAGACCTCAGCACGGAACTAGGCTCAATTCTGAATACAACAAAGAAAAGTGGGAATTTGTAGCCAAGGAGCGGGTTGGGGGAGGCAGGGGGATATAGATGGAAAATTCCTAAAAGCAAACATGAAGGGCAGGGGGACTCTGGCTAAACAAACCTAACAGGACTCTTGCTGAAGGCAGGCAGGGTGACCAGACATCACCTGGGAGGCAGTGGAGGGTGAGGAACCTGGTCAGATACAGAGGGGGTCAGAAATCCAGGATGGGGTATTCTAGCTAAACTTCATAGGATTCTTACTAAAATTGGACAATACAGGGATGAATATAGAAGCCTAAAAGTGAAGATCTGTTGAAAAAAAGATTCAGAGGAGCCTGATTAAAATTTGTTCAAGGAGAGAAACTTTATCACTAGCTTGTAGAAAGAGGGATATAAGGGTGGTAGTGATACATTCTGATAAAACAGTCTAAACCCTTTTGAGGGCTTTTTAATTTTGCCGTACCAGAACCAGACTAGGGTTGCTTCTTAATTCCTGAAGCCTCTGAAGGTGAGACAAAATATAATTTAATAAATATTTATTGATGCTTGGCATACAATATATATTCTGCTAAGCAATATGGAGCTACAAAAACCAAGTCAATTCTATCCTGTCATGTTCACTATTATACTCCAGGACTCTTAGAATGATGACTAGCACACATAGTGGGTGCTCAATAAGCATTTTTATGCTAAACAAAAAATCAAGGACAGTTCTTGACCTCAAAGAGCTTTCAACTCCAAGAAGGAAAAACACATGAATAATGAACTAGAAGAGAAAACATAAAGGCAAGAAGATTCTTTCTCTGTACTTTATTGTCATGTTTGTTATATTTGTATCTGCTATATAGTTAAGGAGCTTCCAGGAATGCT
Organism: Hylobates moloch; assembly: GCF_009828535.3. Lineage (NCBI taxonomy): Eukaryota > Metazoa > Chordata > Mammalia > Primates > Hylobatidae > Hylobates > Hylobates moloch. The sequence goes on along the minus strand of NW_026652290.1, from coordinate 58,696,613 downwards.
ACATGGGGGAGGGACACTTTGAGCTTGACCTGAAAGTTTGAGAAGGATTTCAACAACAAAGGCTAATTCCAGAGACACAGTATGCTAAGAAACATAAGTGCAAAAAACTGATACTGAATTTACCTAGTCACAACACATTTCTTCATAGATTGCTCCCATTCCTTTTAAAACTCTAAATATTAGTAATTGATACCTCTACACAAATTTTTCATGTTAAAGAATTTTTGTTTTAAAAGTACAATCATGCAGTTTTCTCTCTGAAATACAGTCATCCCTCAGAATCCCTAGGGGATTGGTCCCAGGACCCTCTTGGATACCAAAATCCATGGGTGCTCAAGTGCCTGATATAAAATGATATAGAATTTGCATATAACCTATGCACATCCTTCCATATACTTTAAATCATCTCTAAATTATTTATGATGCCTAGTATAATATGGCTGTGTCCCCACCCAAATCTCATCTTGAATTATAGCTCCCACAATCCCCACATGTCACGGGAGGGACCTAGTGGGAGGTAATTGAATCAGGGCTTTTCCTTTGCTGTTCTCACGATAGTGAATAAGTCTCTCGAGATCTGATGGTTTTATAAAAGAGCATTTCCCCTGCACATGTTCTCTTGCCTGCCACCATGTAAGATGTGCCTTTGCTCCTCCTTCATCTTTTGCCATGATTGTGAAGGCTCCCCAGCCATGTGAAACTGAGTCTATTAAATCTCTTTTTCTTTGTAAATTACCCAGTCCTGGGTATGTCTTTATCAGCAGCCTGAGAACAGACTAATACATAATACAATGTAAATGCTATGTAAATAATTAATATACTGGATTGTTTAGGGAATAATGACCAAGAAAAGAATTCTGTACATGTTCAGTATGGACGCAACCATCCTCCTTTTTCCAAATATTTTCTATTTGCAGTTGGTTGAATCTACAGATGCAGAACCCAAGGATATGGAGGGCTGACTGTAGTTGCTTACCCTAGAATTAAGCTAACTCAGATATGATTACTAGCTGGCTGTTATTACTCATAATGTAACCATAACCTCACTTCTTGAGGTTATATCAAGCAATTCCCATCCCACATGTGCAATATAAATATACAGTTCAGACCTTCAAGCCTCCTTGGTATACAAAGGTGATATTTGCATTTTTGACATTACCTCTCGGTACCTTCCTCAAGAAGTCTGGTGAGTACAGGGCTTCTTTGTCTCATTTTGCTTCTGCCCTTTCTGTTTGACTCTCACTGCCTTCTAGCTCCTCCCATCACTTGGCTTAACTCTCATTCCATCAGAGCCTTCCTTTTGTTGAGAATCACAACTCTTGAGGTTGGTAAGACTTCAAGAAAAGTTCTTCTGCTGACCCATGTAAGCCTCTTGTATGAGTTTACTGGGGCTGCTATAACAAAGTACCATAGACTGGGTAGCTTCAGCAACAGAAATATATTTTGTCACAATTCTGGAGGCTAGAAGTCCAAGATCAAGCAGTCAATAGGGTTGGTGTCTTCTAAGACCCCTCTCCTTGACCTGTAACTGGTTTCCCTCTCTGTGTGTTCACCTGGGCTTCTCTGTGTGCATCTGTGTTCTAATCTCTTCTTCTTATAAGGATACCAGTCATATTGCATTATCTCTTTAAAGCCCTATAGGGGTTAGGACTTCAGCATATAACTGAGGGAAGGGGGACATAATTCACCTCATAACAGTATCCACATCACTAAAATTCCCTAATCATCCATTTCCATCTCTCTAGAAAGAGGCAGATTCTTTAGAGAATGAGCTAGGTATTTTTCAGTTCTATAAGACCAAGGGTTGAGACACTTGCCTACCTAAGGCCTATTCCCTGGCTACTTCCTATGGGAATCACTAGTTTGTCTCAGGTCTGATGTCATCATTAAGTAAAGCATGAAAGTTCTCACTTGATGCCAACAAGGGAGCTGAGATTTAAAATAGCTAAGGGATTTGACAGAAATCTTTCCAGTTAGTTGAAAAAGAAAGGGCTTTACAATGCAGTGTCTTATATAAAAAAGATGAAAATAAGCTAACATGTCATCCATCAGTTTTTTATAAAATGAATTTTAACTTTAGTTTTCTAGACATAATTAATACCCAAAATTAACCCTAAGCATCATAATTTAAACAGAAGTGCTGGTCTTGCCGAGTAGATGTTTATCTTTCTGGTATTCTTTTGAGATGGTCAGGAAGGCTGTGTTACTCAAATATTTAACTCTTCTACTTCTTGCTGCAAGATGGCTGGAATTTCACCCTTAGAACATAAGTTATTGAAGCTAGTGCTTTGTTTTGTTTAATTGTATTGCTTTTGATAATGTAAATTCTCAAATACAATAGTAGAGAGATTATATAATAAACCACCATGTACCCACCATTCAACTTCAATAATTATCAATATAAAGCCAATGTTACTTTATCTTATAATAAGAAACTTTTCATAAAACTGTCTGGTTTTCTAAAGTACAGAACATGTAGGAAAATCAGGAAACATGAATGATGATTTTCCTCTACTTATCAGTTTTTAAAATGAGGCTGTTTCCTAGTATTCCCCAAAGGTGACCAATAAGGTATTTTGAGTTTTTTTGGGGGGTGGGGAGTTTTTTTGTTGTTTGTTTGTGTTTGTTCATTTTGTTTTAAAGTATCATTATGAACTCATGGGTTTAAACATATTTGTTATACTCAAATTCATTATATTCAATTCTTATTCATGCCAAAATAGTCCTGTATTTTCTAAGTGGAAATTATTTATCTCTTGAGTCCTTTTGAAATAATCCCCATATGACCAAGAGCTTTATTAAAAGATGTTCTCAACTCATTTTGTACATTTCTTTCTCCATACATGGAATTACCCCTTTCTCCAAGGAGCTGTAGTCTCTTGATGAGAAATGGCATTAATATTTAGTAAACAGAATCCAGAGACACAGTACACATTAGTACTGGTGTAGTCATTATATTTAGGTCTTTTTTGAGAATAGAATATAAAATACATCTTTTTTAAAAGAAATAATATTATGAAATCACATGAATTTTTCCATTTAAATTCAAGACTACAGGATTTTTCCTTTATCTCATTGACCTTTCATCTTTATTTCCTTAAACCTCTCTGAAAACCTCAATTCTAAGCAAACCAAAATAAATACTCATTTGAATTATCCCATACAAACACACAACTGCAAGATAGCAATATCAGCACTATGAGCAATAATTTGATGTTGAAACTACTAAATTTGAATACTGCAAAATAGTTTAAGTGGTTTTTTTCTATAGTTCTTTTTTCTATTAGAGTATACCCCACTGGAGTTATCCAGTCAAATCACTCTGTTATAAAGTTAAGGTGGAGTTTTTTATGAAACAAGACATTTTGACATGACCATTTCAAAACAACTCAAATTGCTGAAGCATTGTTTTTATTACCAAGGTATATTTGCAACAGAAACCACAATCCCCACCCAATCTTTAAACCACACCCCAGATGGGGTGAGATTCAGAAATGAGGTGTGTTCATTGTATACATTACAAAAATATATTTCTTAGGAGGAACTATCAGGTTCTTTTATTTTTTTTTTCTTTCCAAAGTAAACATTCTTCCAGGAGGAGTAAAAATCCAAACCATTACTGGTAACTTACCCTTTAGTATTAAGGGGCTCTCAAAGAACTAGGGGAAAAAGCTTGAAGTCACTACCTAGCCAAGGGAAGGAGGATCAAAGAAAAATGTAAATGCAAAAAGCAGAACATTAAGATCCTCAGATTGCGACTCAAAAATGTTTCTTTCATCCTACATTTCCCAAGAGTCGTCTCTTATAAAAATTACCAGATAGAGAAGTGGGGGAGATTTCATGGCAGTCAACATCCTTAAACCTCCTCTAAATCACTAAATTGCATTTGAGAGGCACAACTTTTTTCCCCATAGGTATCTTTATGTTCCTTCCATTTCCCCCTTCTTTTTTGACCTCTTTCCCCATTTCCTGAGCCAGGGGTTGGTAAACTACAATGAGTGACCAAGCCCAACTGATACCACTTTTTTCTAAATAAAGTTTTACTGGAACATAGCCAGGCCCACTCATTTACGTATTAACTATGGCAACTTTTCCACTCAAATGGCAAAGTTAAGTAGCTGAGAAAGAGACTGGGTGGATCATGAAGGCTAAAATATTTACTATTCAGCTCTTTACAAAAAAAGTTTGCCAACAAACTTTTGACCCTAACTAACTTCAGTTTCCCAGGGTATGGCTTGGCCCTTCTGAGCTTGAAAGATTGCTAAGCTTTTATTTAAACTTTCCAATGAGAATAAGCCCACTATCTAAATAGGGCAGACTATAGGTTCTAGAAATTATGCTAAATTCAAGTTCAAGAGCAGTGTCTGCTGGAAGCGATTCAAAGTCATAAGTTCAGCTTACAATTTTTTGAGAGTTCTGAAATGAACTCAAAAGTTTCTTTTAGGCAAAATATAACCAGAAATATTTAAATGTTTCAATTAAGGATAGTAATGACTACTATCATTGCACATGTTTTATGTATTAGGTACCATGATACACACTTTACAAGTTATTATTAACTTATTTAATTCTTGTATCGGCCAGGTGCGGTGGCTCACACTTGTAATCCCAGCACTTTGGGAGGCCGAGGGGGGCGGATCACAAGGTCAGGAGATCGAGACCATGGTGAAACCCCGTCTCTACTAAAAATATAAAAAAAAAATTAGCCGGGCGTGGTGGCGGGCGCCTGTAGTCCCAGCTACTCGGAGAGGCTGAGGCAGGAGAATGGCGAGAACCCAGGAGGCGGAGCTTGCAGTGAGCCGAGATCACGCCACTGCACTCCAGCCTGGGTGACAGAGCGAGACTCCATCTCAAAAAAAAAAAAAAAAAAAAAAATTCTTATATCGACTTTAGGAGATGGGCACTATCATCATCCATATCTTATCACTGGAAAAACAGACTTACGAAGAGTAAGAAACTTGCCAAAGTTCATATCAGTAGAAGGCAATGGAGCTGGGACACCTACTCAAGCCTTATCAAAAAAAGCCTATGATTTAAAACCATTAGCCAATGGCGCTCCTAAGCCAGGACGCTGGAGTTTTCCATGGCCCAAGTCTAGAATTTCCTGAGAAAGAACTGACCCTTCTTGTTCAGGGCTCAGACTGCTTAGAGAGAGAACTAACCACATGAGAAGGAGAGGAATCTGTCATCAAAACTATGAGAGAACTTCTTTCATTAAAGCGACTTCCAGTTAAATATGGCAGCCCAACCACAGACATGTATCTTTTCTTCTATTTAGGTCCACTAAAATGATGAGAAAGAAATAAAAGGGTATAAGTTCTCATGAACGAAAGAAGCAAGAGATGAGGCATGAGCAGATAAAAAATTTTTAAGACATTCTTAGAAGGAAAAAAAATCAAGAAAAACAAGTAATGACCAATCTAGCTGCTTAGGAAAATTAGAACCAAATGTCCCTACAGGAAGAGATACCAGTGGGAAGAGGGTGATCATCCTCAACAGAATTCCTAAGAGACTCAGGAACTAAAAGTTATGGATATTGCACAAGGCAGGGGTCAGGCTCATGTCTCAATAGGGATTTGGTGAGTGATAGTAAAGATCTGCATATAACGTGGTTGTATCCCTCAATCCCTTCCCTCACACCACATAGTCCCCAGGCAGAAGGCTGTAGTCCTTCTAAAAGGAATAAAATGAGAGGCTCAAGGCATAGCAAAGGAAAAGGATAACATAGGAAGATAAAAACTGGAGGCTTAAGAAAGCTTTGTGAGCCTGCCAACTAGCCTCCTTTACTTGTCCTTTCCCCAGAACACCTACAGCAAAGTACATGCCTCACCTTCAGGTCTCTTTGCTGGAGACAGTAAACATCCCCAGACTACCATGTGTGACATGTGAGGCATTAACCAATGAGGATGCCACTCTCTGCTCAGTGACCATACAGGGAAGTCCACCACTTGACAGGCCCACAAAGCTTTCACAAAAACCTCATTCTTAAATAGAAACAGAAATTCAATAACCAGACTTGAGGAAGGCCTCCAGAATAAAAGAGATAAGAATAAACCAACAGAGAAAGGAAGACACAGTTGAAATACAGATGATGTAGAAACAAACAAAAGAAAGCTTCACAAACTATAACAAATAGTCTCAGAAAGATAAGAGAATATTACACCTATAAAACAAAATTGGATGCCACAGAGGAAGCACAATCAGAGAAGAAGAAAGGGTTCTTGCAAACTAAATTTATGCTAGATAAACCTTTAAAAACTCAGTAGAAGATTTGGAAAAAAAAGTCATGGAAACTTCCTTAAAAAAATAACAGACAATGGAGAAGTGACAAATAGGAGAGAAGCAAAGAGATAATAGAGGATCAATCTGATTATTCCAATGTCTAATTTATTAGGAGTTCCTTAAAAATAAAACCAAAAAATGAGGAGATGGAAACTATCAAATATATAATACAAGGAAATTTCTCTAAATTAAAGTTATAAATCTTTTGGCTACCCCACCCCCTACCACCATACCACAATCCCAAGTGAACACAGAATATCCAGGAAGAAAAAACATTTTTTAAAAAATTCATACTAAGGTACATTATTGTGAAAATTCAGACTAAGAGAAAAGTGAAAATTCTAAAAAGATTCTACTGAAAAACTTCAGGTCATGTGCAAAGGTATAGTAATCAGAATGACATAAGATTTCTTAGCAACAATAAAATTGTGCATGTTAATGAAATGATCTCTTTAAAATTCTCAGTGAGAAGTGATTTTTAACACAGAATTCTTTATCCAGCTGTATTAGGCCATTTTTGCATTGCTATAAAGAAATACTGAAGGCTGGGTAATTTATAAAGAAAAGAGGTTTATTTGGCTCATGGTCCTGTGGGATGTACAGAAAGCTTAGTGCTGGCATCTGCTTCTGGTGAGGCCTTAGGAAGCTTATGATCATGACAGAAGGTGAAGAGGGAATAGGCATGTCATATGGCAAGAGTGGGAGCAAAGTGGGACAGGCCCAGACTTTTAAACAACCAGATCTCACGTGAACTGAGTGAGAACTCATCACCAAGGTGATGGTGCTAAACCATTCATGAGGATCTGCCCCCATGATCCAATCACTTCCAACTAGGCCCAAACTGCAACATTAGGAATCACATTTCGACATGAAATTCGGAGGGGACAAACATCCAAACCATATCACCAGCCAAACCAAAAATCAGATGGAGGTATGGAAGGGAAGACTGCTGTGAAGAACTCAGATATAACTTCCCTGGATTTTATAGCTGCCTGTACCCTTTATAGGAACGTGCTGGAATGGTACCTCATTATTAAAAAGGAAAAATCAAGAAGGAAAAAGATTTAAGGAGATGTAGAAAGCAGGGGATCCAGTCCAAAGGAATGGCAAAGGGAAGTCTTCTTTGTGGTAGCTGTGCAGTTCCTATGCGGGAGGCCACCAATTTTTGTTGTTTTTTTTTTAATGGAATTGATTAAATGACAAAATCACACATTTGGGGAAAACAGAAAACTGAGAGATATACAATAGATCTGACAGATCAATTGGGGGGAAAATTAAGAAAAGATTCAATGATAATCTTAAATGCTTCTCACAAATATTTTTAGCTCCTGCATGATAGAATTGCTCTTCGGTGGTACCTTATGAGTGGTGGAGCCACTTGACCAGTTCTGGCCAACAAATTGTGAGTAAAAGTGATGTATATCACTTCTGGGACACAGCATTAAAAGTTTGGTTTGTTGCTTTCCAGGGCATTTTCTTTCTGGCATGGAAACTGACTGGGTTCAAGGTGATGGTTGCTCTAAGAGCCTAGGACCCTTAGTAACCACAATAAACAGAATCCTTCCTCCATCCCCTTTTGTCAACCTACAGTAGACATATAACATGAGCAAGACATAAACCTCTGCTGTTTTAAGTCACTAACATGATAAGGTTGTTTTTTACTAAACAAAACCTAGCCTATCCTGACAAGTACATAGAAATCCATGTGTGAAAATAGGACAATAGTTAAAATCATTAGGACAAATATCTAATGCATGCTGGGCTTAAAACCTAGATGATGGGTTGATAGGTGCAGCAAACCACCATGGCACATGTATACCTATGTAACAAACATGCACATTCTCCACATGTATCTCAGAACTTAAAGTAAAATTTAAAAAATTATAGTACACTACTGCTTCTACACTGATAATGTTTATATCATTGTAATAATGAAAACTCTGACTACTAATTTAATAAAAAATCTGTATATGACTATAGTGAGAGGTTGGAGGAGGAAGAAGTAAGGAAGTGATCAAAGAGAATCAACTCACTATCTGTCATCAAAAAGTGCTTACAGATAATGCCTAAATTTGACAAATCAAAAAACAGTAAAGATTGTAAAAAACAGTAAAGATTATTTTAGCAGTATGGAGATAAACACCAAAAGTATCAGTTTAGAGTATTAAAAGAGATGTTTTTTCTCTGGGTAATGGAACTAGGTAGTCATGAGAATGGAAGCAAGGAGCTGCTCTCTTTATATGTGATCTAGTATCATTGATTTTAATTATATGCATGTATCACTTAAATCAAAATGAATCTCAATAGTGATTCTAAACACTTAGTTTTATTTGACATTTCTATCTTAAGAGTTGAGCACTAAGTTGAGCACTAAGTTTTATTCGACATTTCTATCTTAAGAGTTGAGCACTAACTCCCCATTTCATTGAGTTCCTACCATAGAAGGCAGAGTTGTATATATTCTTTCTCACCCTCTCTCTTGAGCCCTCTCCTGAACTGCCTTGAGATTCCCAAGGCTAAGGGGCTGTACATCAGGACTGGCCAAGGCATCCAGGGTCCCCTGGGAGCACAACAGTAGCATCAAGTCTGACTCAACTGAAAGATAAGCCCTTCTCAGAACCACACCTGGAATTGTTGCTGGGGAGAAGGTGGAAGAAGCCACACACTTTTCTGGATGGATCATGATGTCTGGCAACACAGCAAGCGCTGGTGTTCTGAAATTAACTACTGGTCTAAGAGTTTCATCTTTATTCATAAACTTACCCACAAATAAATACATGGGTAAACCTCGGTATGGGTATAAATTTACCCATAAATAAATATATGGGTCATTCAAGTCAGGGTTTCAAAAATATCCATCCTTTCAGTGGCCTGCATCTCAAATGGGATAAACTCCTAAGAACCAAAGAGCTCAAAGTAGCAATGCAAGGTTGTGACCCTTGCATGCTGCACCCTCCCAAGCTGCACCCTGGGCTAGGCTTTGTTGCCTGAAGGGAAGAGAAGTGAAACTTTGTGGGGTGCTAACCCAGGAGGATGGAAATAGCAAGGCTCAACATGCCATTCAAATAAATGGCTGGAAACACTCTTAAGAACTATGTATCATTAGGAAGAGTCTTAGTATTTCTTTAATAATAATTGAAGAAAGAAATAATAGCCTTGTTATGCCCTAGAAACTGTTCTAATTGCTTTATGTGTGACCTCATGTGGTTGGTATTATTACGATCTCCATTTTACAAATAAGAAACTGAGGCACAGAGAAGTTCAATATTTTACCCAAGGTTACAAATCTAGTAAGTTGCAGAGGTGCAGTTTAAATCCAGCTAGCTGGCTGGACCCAGAACCTACAATGAGTCAGTGATAATATTTGAAGTAAGAATCATTTTCCTAAATTCCACTCAATGTTCTACACCAGATAGAGTGGGGGCTGCTTTTCAAAGATGTCATTGCTACTGGCAATTCACAACGCATGGATGTATGTGAAACAATCATTCCCCAACTGCATAGGTCTACTATTTATATGAAGCTATTTAACTTAATTACAAATAATTTAGGCTACAAATGGGAGCAAAGCAACATTAAGGATCTTGATTTTGAAACCGTTCTAAAATAGCTTTTAAAATCTAGTAGGCAAATTGTCTTTCCAAATCGAAATGAATGTGTGATGCAGTGAAGTCTTAAAGTTATTAGCATCTTTTTGCTGAGCTCCATCTATTTCCTTTGTCATTTACACAATGTACAGTCTTTAATTTCAGCTCTGTGATCAAAGAGATGAAACTAGAGAAGCTCACTATTAAAATCAATGGCTGTACTTGGCGTGAGGAATGGTGGCAACGTGATGGCTGCACCTCACCCACAAGGGGACACCATATTCTCTTAATGGCTTCATGCTCTAAAGAAACCCTGGCCCAGGCTCTAAAGGAGGAACGTGAGGTCAAACACACACACACACACACACACACACACACACACACACACACACACACACACACACACACACACACACACACACACACACACACACACACACACACAAGGGTCAAGAAAGGCACTCCGGCACCCATCCCATTCCACCGTACCTGCGAGGGCTCCATTGCTGCAGGCAGTGCCAGGAAACATGTTTTTAGGAATTCAAAGTATCACGTTTCATAATTTGATTTAAATCAATTATCCCATCCCTCCCTGGAACAGGCACAAGCTCCAAAAATACAAAATGTAAATGGAACCAGCTGCAGCAAAAGCCTTTTGCCAGGATGGATTTCAGTCAACATAATCAGCCTCCTTTTCGAAGTACATTATTGTCGAGACCCAGAGATTGTGTGAAACACTTCCAGTGCTCTGAGAGGGACCAGAAAGGTAACCAATTATGGGAGAGAAGAAATAGGAGCTAATCTTCTCTGTCCTGGCTTGCCTTTGCCCCGAACTCTTAAAATAATTAATTCACTTCTCTGGGGGATACTGGGAAACTGAGGTCATTATTGGCAGCCTTCAAACACTATCCTTAATTTATGGATATTTACTAAACCACATAATCACCCGAAGTTATCCCATTACAGGGCTCAGCAAAGCCCAGGTCTGTAGCCCTGTGTGTGAAGCTCAATTGTGAGAGGTTTTGAGAGTGTTTATTAAAGAGGGCATGAGTGTGCCCAGCCATCATGTGGACCATTTATGCTCCCAACACACAGCCCAGCAAATGGATCCCATGCGTAGGATTTGGCATTCTTCCATTGAAATCCTTCCCTTTAATTGATTTAAAATGATAATTCAATTAAAATAATTATTCTAATCAAACTTCATATCTTTCTGGCAGGTTCTGGCGGGGGGCTCTGCCCTCAGTGTTATTTTAGTATTTGCTTCATTTGTTTTCTCACCAGGCTGACTGTGGCTCTCTGACTCTTTGGAAAATTTGATGTCATTGGGCAATCACTGCACCCTTCTGGAGCTTTTCACTCAAGATGCAGAGAATGAGGGAAACAAAATATCCCAGAGAAATGTTATACTTTGAATTCTGACCAGCGGAGGACAACAAATAACTGAGAATGGGGTACAGTCAGGGTCACCAACTCATTCACCTAAATGCAGACCTTCAAGTGGCCAGCCAGCCTGTGTTAAAGCTGTAAGGTGAGGATGAATGATAGTCTCACTCTCTGATTCCTATCTTTTTAAAATTTTTTCACTTTTCTTTCAATGGCTGTTGTACTGTTGAAATATATAACAGTTTTATCAGATCTAAGGAAATCTCTGATATGGTTTGGCTTCATGTCCCCACCCAAATCTCATGTTGAGTTGTAACCCCTACATGTCAGTGGAGGGGCCTGGTGGAAAGTGATCGGATCATGGAGATGCTTTTCCCCCTTGCTGTTCCCATGATACAGTTCTCATGAGAGCTGATGGTCTAAAAGTGTGGCACTTTTCCCCTCATTCTCTCTTGCCACCATGTAAGATGCACCCGCCTTGCTTCCCCTTTGACTTCCATCATGGTTGTAAGTTTCCTGAGGCCTCCCCAGACATGCAGAACAGTGAGTCAATTAAACCTCTTTTCTTTATAAATTACCCAGTCTTTGGTAGTTCTTTATGCAGTGTGAAAACAGACTAATACAATCTCACATAACATTCTAATTTTAAAAATATTATAACCGTTATCTCATTTCTTTTTTTTTTTTTTTTTTTTTTTTGAGACAGAGTTTCATTTAGTTGCCCAGGCTGGAGTGCAGTGGAATGATCTTGGCTCACTGCAACCTCTGCCTCCTGGGTTCAAGCAATTCTCCTGCCTCAGCCTCCCAGGAACTGGGCTAATTTTTGTGTTTTTAGCAGAGATGGGGTTTCACCACGTTGGTCAGGTTGGTCTTGAACTCTTGGCCTCAAGTGATCCATCTGCCTTGGCCTCCGTAAGTGCTTGGATTACAGGCGTGAGCCACTGTGCCCAGCCTCATTTCTTTTATACAACTATCTTGGAAGTTACATAAGGCAGATCCTGTCAGGCTCATTTTAAAGAAGAAAACAATGTTACCCACAGAGAGTAGGTAGCTGTACCAACACTGCACAGATAATATTAGAAGGGCTCACAGTCTCTTTCCAATTGGTGTACCATACAGCAATGTGAATGAGCGAAAAACAAACTGCTTCTATGTTTTAATTTTTTAGCAGTAGTAAAATTTGCAAAGACCTTGGGCGAATATGATTTGTAAAATTACCCATTTTTGCTGTGAAAAATGCTTGTCTGTCCTGAAAAGAAAAGCAAAGAGTTCAAGTGCATTTCTGCCTGAGGGATGGCATCCTCTCAACCTAAATCACTGATGCTTGGGACCTCTCCTGCTCCTCAGCCATTCTAATGGGCATGCTCAAAAGATCTGCCATAGAAGAGACAAGCCATTTTCTAGTCCCACTCTGGGATGAATACTGGACCAGGAGTCTGGAGACTGGATTTACCAGCTCTGCCACTGACTTGCTGTGTGACTTTGGGAAATTCTTATCTCTTTGGGCTTCCATGTGCCCACTAGACCAGATGATTTATCAAATTATATTCAGATTCTAGAGCCTCAATTTTCAAGATTGCAATATGAATCCTATTTGAAAATTCGCTCTAAGAGAAAAAATTAAGTTTCAATAGTGCAGCAGGCCAGGCTTGATTAGCACCTTCCTGGCAGAAATTTGACCTCTTGCTCCAAGGGAACTAAGTATACTTTAAAAATAATAATAATAATAACCTTGGAGCATCTTTGATGATGCTTTGACAGAGTACAAATTTTACAGATAGCAAAATACAGACCTGGAGAGATGTCATGAGTAGCTTCTCATACACCTGAAATCAAGACAGAGTCTGAAAATGAAGAAGAGGAAGGTGTCATGGCCCAGGGAGCCAGAGCAGGAAAGTCAGCAAGAAACCCATGCAAGGGTTCAGGCACTTCAGGTCCCAGTCCTCTGGCCACTCGGTTATGGTGCCTCTCTGTTAACCCTGCTCTGAGTGGATTCTACCTCAGGATTCTATTAAAAGCTGTCTGGGTGGATCACAAGGTCAGGAATTCGAGACCAGCCTGGTCAACATGGTGAAACCCCTTCTTTACTAAAGATCAAAAAAAAAAAAAAAAATTAGCTGGGTGTGGTGGTGCATGCCTGTAATCCCAGCTACTTGGGAGGCTGGGTCAGGAGAATCGCTTGAACCCAGGAGGCGGAGGTTGCAGTGAGCCAAGATCGCTCCATTGCACTCCAGCCTGGGTGACAGGGTGAGAATTTATCTCAAAAAAAAAAAAAAAGAAGAAGCTGTCTGGGAAAACCTGGGGGAGAAAAAGGGGCTATAGGAAAGTATGGGCATTAAAACATCATTGGAAAGGAAACTCAGTCAGAGTTTCCTCCAAGCCTCATTCTTTCCCAAATTACTTCTATGCAGGATGACCCATTTTAGAGGAGCCAGCTGCCAGAGAGGATCCCTTTGTGCACAAACACACACACATGAACACAAACACACACAAACTTGTCCATCACAATTATAAGAGTCCAGCAAATTAACAATGATTCATATGTATATGAAAACAATTTTTATGTACATATATATGACTCAGACCAGATTACATGTTCACGGAAACTAGTGTTTTAAAAAGTGTACTGTTCTTTTATTCTTTTTTCATGACATTTTAAATATCCAGAAAGATGAAAAGGAACATACAAAAAGAAAGGCCCCTTAGGAAAGTAGCTGAAGGGAGCGGAGCTAAATCATCTCCTAAGACCTTTTTTTAATGCAAAAAGTCTATCTGATAAACTGTTTCTACTGTAGGAAAACATTTGACCAGCTGGCCCATTAAATGCATGGATATGAGTATGACCTAGGGTATGTACAGAACATGGAGATTCCTGGGCTGGGGCATGGTATTTGATTCAGCAGTTCTGAGGAGGAGCCCAGGAGTTATGCTTTTTTTTTTTTTTTTTTTTTTGAGACAGAGTCTGGCTCTGTTGCCCAGGCTGGAGTGCAGTGGCACAACTTTGGCTCACTGCAACCTCCACCTCCCGGGTTCAAGTGATTCTCCTTCCTCAGCCTCCCAGGTAGTTGGGACTATAGGCATATGCCACCAGGCCTGGCTACTTTTTTTTTGTATTTTTAGTAGAGATGGGATTTCACCAGGTTACCCAGGCTGGCCTGGAACTCTTGAGCTCAGGCAATCCTCCTGCCTCAGCCTCAAGTTATGCACTTTAAATAAGAGCCCAAGCTGCTTCTCATGGCATGTGGCCCACAGACCATATCGTCAGAACCACTACCCTGGATACTATTTCCTGAAGACTCTAACTTGTTAGATGCAAATAAGTTTATTTGTAACTTCTCTCACTTACCAGAACTTCTTAGACTTGTCTCTAATAGAATTACAGAGGAACAAGTACTGGGCTAAGAAACAAGAGCCGGATTATATTTTCATACGTGCCAATAAAAATATTGGATGGCCTCATCTCTCCTGCTGTAAAATGAGCTAATAAATGCAATTATTACTACACGGGTGATCAATCTTTTGACCGCAAAATCTAGGTGTCTCTTTTCTAAACAAAGAAAATCAACAGCAGATATTGCAGTAACCCTGGTGTGGTGCTTTAGTCCCCTTCCTGGGCCTGGTATTGCTTCACCTGCTAGATATTGGGAGGAAATATTCAACTCAGTTGAATGCAAATGATATTTCTCAAACACCCGTTCTGGGCCAAACCCGAACTCTGAGCAAGGAATGAAAGAAATAAGACATGCCACCTCTCCTGGAGGGCTCATGTGCAACCTCCCAGAATTGATACTTTATTAGAATTTCTTAGAATTAGACGCCATTTCTTGTTGAAGTTACATGAAGTACATTCAGAAAGGCTGAGAGCAAAGAAAGAAGTGTTTTGTATGGAAGGAGTGAGTCTGGGAGGTCTTTATGGAGAAAGTTAAGTGATGGGTAAGGTCTTAACAAGACATGAGTTTTGAGTTCCTTAGCAGGAATAGAGTCTTGAATCCTGACTATGGCTGCACTGAGACTACCTACGACCATGGGCATAACAACATGTCCCTCCTTGACTGAAGCAGCTCTTTTCCCTCTCCTACTTTATTGCCCAAAACTAGATTGATGCTAAGAATAAACATACCTACACACATACATACAACCATCATTCATTCATTCATTCTCAGTCTTCATATCAGGAATGACTATGCTTTTTACTGGAATGCAAATCGGATGAGGCTACTGTGCTGCTCTCAGAGTTTAGAAGAGAATCACTCAGTCTATCACAGAGAATTACTCAGTGGCCACTAGGGTGTCCCAGTGAGTGGGATTAAGTAATTCATGAAGGTTCTCTCTCCTTTATACTTTTTTGGGGGATTAATTCATTCTGCCAAGTAGAATAGTGATTGGAGAGATAGCGTAAGGTTATGATTCAGGGTATGGATTCTGAAGCCTGAATCCAGTCTGGTGTGAATCCTAGCTCTAAGTAAATCACAAATCTCTGCCAGCGGTGTGACTCCAGATTACTCATAGAACTTCTCCAGGCCTCGATTCCTCATCTGTGAAATGGGTACAGTAAGTCAATATATGTAAAGCATGAATAGCAGTGCCTACAGTCTCCACACGGGCATTATGGGAGCATTTGTTCTTAAGGGGGTGTCTCCTACATGTTGTCAGCTGCTTGGTAGCAGGAAATTTGTAGCCCCTCAACTCCATCACAGACGGTCATCCCCAACAGAAGAGCATCTAGTGTATTTTAAACACTTGGTTGTGTATGTGATCTTACCTGAGAGCTCTTTCCTTAAGCAAACCTGTATTTCCTTCTGATGTAAGGTTCCTCATCTTCAGCAAGACAGAAGAGAAAACTGGCAAACACCCTTTCCACAGTAATACTCCTAGTACTTGATAACTACTCTCAGATGATCCATCAGGGTTTTCCCTTCCAGGCTAATCCATTCTTCAACATTGCCATACACAGACACTCTCTAGCCCTTTATTCATCTCCTGAGCCAGAGCCTTCCCAAGTTCTCTCTGTCTGTGTTGCCTGGGGAAGCTCCACTTAAGACAAGCACATGCTATTCTCCAAAAATACCTTCTCCAGTTGACAGTTATGACAAATGTCTTGGGGCATTTAAACTGAGATATTTCTGAAAACATGACTCCATATACTTTCTTACTATTTCCTTCACCTTAACTGAATGGATCCAGAAGTCCCATATGGAAAGGACCTGACTGTGCTTCAAACTGAGAAAATGTATGTAAGCTGATAAATATCCCTGCCCATTAAAACTTATATCAGGGCTGGAAAATGGGCTTCATTTCATATGTCAACCACAGTTCCTTGGGGTAAGGGTTCTGTTAGGGGGGATTCTGAGGTTGGGTCCAAGCTCAATAAGAAAATGTGTTGTGATCAAAGATAGTGTGTTCCATGAGCTCAGGGGTGGGGATCAGCTTTGGCATTTGTTACACCTCCTCTAGATCCTTCCATCAGTCTGTGTACTAACCTGGTAAAATCTTGAGAACATGTTACTACGTATATGCTCTGATTTGAAGAATATGGCTCTTCAGATCAAATGTTTTCTTAATTATTTTGATCTCTCACTCCTTACTTTTAGAATTGAAGAGCTTCAAAAAGATCCCAATTAACTTTAAAATGTGTTTTTTTGGAGGAATAACCTAAGGGTTTTTTTGGTTTTTTTTTTTTTTTTTTTTTTTTTTTTTAGACAGAGTTTTGCTCTTGTCGCCCAGGCTGGAGTGCAATGGTGCGATCTTGGCTCACTGCAACCTCTGCCTCCTAGGTTCAAGCAATTCTCCTGCCTCAGCCTCCCAAGTAGCTGGGATTACTGGCAACGGCCACCATGCTTGACTAATTTTTGTATTTTTAGTAGAGACGGGGTTTCACCATGTTGGTCAGGCTGGTCTTGAACTCCTGACCTCAGGCGATCCACCCGCCTCGGCCTCCCAAAGTGCTGGGATTACAGGTGTGAGCCACCATGCCCAGCCGGCCCTTAGTTTTTATTAGCTTATCACTATTCCATCCCTGAGTAACTAGCTAGTTACCTAGCAAGGACTTAAGGGAATAAGACCCGGACAGATAAGTTTTGATGTGGAGAGATAAAAAAGGAAAGGAGTTTGGAGAACCTTCTCAACATAAACACAGTGATTGGGTTCCACAGTACAGCCTGGATAGGCAGCATGGGGTATGAAGCCACACAGTATTAGGGAGAATTGTCAATGGAGTGCCACAACAATAAATTGGATTCAGCAAGATGGAGATGTCTGAAAAGCATATACCATCCACTTCACAAATTCGCTCATCTCAGAACTTTGAAGACCATTTTAACTTTCCAAAGTGCATAGGAGATGTGGAGAAGGCCAGAGCCACCTCTAATCACCAGCTGGGTGAGATATACCAAGGAAGGCCTACTCAGCTTACTAAAGAGAAGCCCAAGGAAGTGCTGGGCGTACATCTTAGTGTGTTGATAAAGAGAACTGGATGAAGGGCTGGTCCTCTCTGCTGCCCACTAGGATTTGTAGATCTTTGACTACTGTACCTCACCTATTCTTAAGTTGTTCATGTATTAACATCTGTAAAATCAAAGTGCATCTTACAATCAATGGCATAACATAACTTAATAGGTGACTATTTGTATTTCTTAGTGAAACATAAAATAATGGACTCTATTACACTGGATGGATCCTTAGATACAATGAAATATGGTATATTATATGGGGAGGGGTTATAATACATGGGACTATACAAGAATCTTTCCCTGGGGTTCAGCCCCCATCAGCACAGCCCTCTAAGCCTCTGTCTTGAATCCATCAGGTGTTTGTGGAGTCCCCAAATGTTCCAGACACAGTGATTATGCTTGTGTGGTTACATAAAAAATCTTGTCAGGAAGGGAAAAGCAAGGCAGCCCTATTTATTTTAATATGTCTTCAGGTATTTTAAAGGTTTTTTTCTTACTTCTATGTTGGGGGTCTTTCTACTAGTTTAGAAGAGTTCCCTTCTCCCTCAATTCCCTAAATGCACCAGTTAGACTTTAAATTTAGGCATTTTCTATGTGGCCCCCTATTTCTATGAGATCCAGGAGAAGCCTCAGAGGAAGAAGGGAATGCTTTCAGAGTGTCACTTACACTCCAGAGGCTCTGTGCCACACACATTCTTCCCTCCCTGTCTCTCAATGGATCAGAGCAAAATTAAATATCCAAACTCACCCAGACACTCCCAGTTGCTCCCAGCCTTTGGTCCATCCTTTATCACATGGTGAGAAGTACAGCTGAGTTGAGCTTTGGGAATATAAAATAAAGTTGCTATTTGTGCTGTGTCAATCAACATCCAATCCCACACCATGACAGAACGTGCAGCCATGTACCTGCCATATGTAGAATGTTACTCAGCCACCGGAGTACAGCCCCTCCAGAGAAATTCTTATAGCCCAGACATTTGACTCAGGGATCCAAGGGAGGAGTGGAGATCAATATTGACCATCCAACTATGCATGGGGAAGAAAGAGAACAGAAAATAAAACCACAGAAAGAAGAGAAGAGAGAAAGGATGTTTTCCTCCCAAAACATATTGGGGAGTGGGGGATGTATTCTCTAAAAGTGTCGATTTTTAAAAAATGTCCTTAAAGTAATACATTGGCATCACTATTGTTGAAAATATATATGGGTGAAAAGACACAGAAGAAAACAACGAGAAAGCAAGGAGACACCTATATTGGAAAACCTGGAAGGAGAGAATAGGATTTTCTGTCTTCATAAATCACACCACATGGCAGCCACAACTGCTTAGGAGTCATGAGATGGTGATAAGGGAGAACCTACTTAGGTTAGGATAGTCATGCAGGCTTTCTAAATCAGCCTCAAGGAGTTTATACTCAGTGAAGGAGAAATGTCTTATTAATTATCTAATAAAAATTATATACATGATATGTGCTTGCCCTCCAGAGAATGTAGCGAGTGCTCTCTCCCTCCCTCACTTTCTCTCTCTCCCTCCATGTCTCTCTTTCCTCTCTCTCAGTTGATTGACCTGAATCAGTGTCAGCTGGGAAACCCTAAAGGAGGATGATACCTTCTCCAAACCCTACCTTCCCATGATGTTTCCCTTCAAATTACATTTGTTCATGTCTACAGAGTATTAAGGCACTTGCTGATTTATCAAAGGCACTCACAGGAATGAAACAATCTTCAGACTGAGACTTTAACAGAATTGACAGATCTGGTGGTTCCCTATAGACCTAGCTAAGACGTGCAGAGGAACTGGAATATCATTGTCCTAAATTATCTAGAATAAATTGTCCAATTTCCCCATTTGTAGCATATGAACATGTCTCTTTCTCTGGGAATTGTGTGAGAAGCAAAACACACCTTTCCCTGTCTGATCTACTCCTTTGTGGATTTAAGTGGGGAAGAACAAGTAAGGCATCCTTATCAAAAAGAATATTTTTCTTTTCTAGCTGAAAAAGCTTAAGTAGCAATCATTCCTTATGTGTGTATAGAATTTTATAATCTTCCAAGTACTCCCAACTCTGTTATTACATTTGATACTCATAGGCAATAAAGCCCATAAATGTGATGTATATTTACAGTCATCTTAGCATCACCAAGCAAATCAACATTTCTGGAAACATTAACACCAGTTGCTCATAACCTCAAATGATCTCTCTCTCCATCCACTATCCCACTCTTTGCTATACTCGAAAGTTCTTTTTCTCTCCTGGTCAATTCTGCTTCTTTTAAAACCTTTCTTACTGTTGTTGTCATTGTATTATACACATAGGTGTTTGCATTTCTGCTGCCTCCAAGGATCTTTAATCATAAGGGTACGAGTCTCAATGTTTTTCCCTTTTTCCTTTCTTTTTTCTCCCTCCTTTGTGCTGCAAAAACGCTAATCAAATAATGCTCACATATTTCAAGACAGATGTTGTTTGTCTTCCCTTCACAACCACCTTCTCTTGGCTGCATCCTTTGGTGCTTGCATTTGCTCTTGTGACTTGTGTAGATCATCTCCATGGCCCTCCTTGCCCCTTGCTGCTCTGCTTCTATTTCTGTTGCCACAAAGATAAGTTGATGGTCTGTTCATAAATAATGCCAACATGCTTAGGAGCCAAGAGATGGTGGGAAGGAAGAACTTAATCAGGTTAGGATAGTCCTGGCTTTCTAGATCAGCCTAAAGGAGTTTATGCTCAGTTATGCTCAGTTTAGCCTTGAGTTTATCTATCAACTTCAAAATGAAAATTACTCATTTGTACAGATAATTCTTTCAAAATTTTTCTCCTTACAAGCTCAGCCTTTATTTTCTACCCTTGCCCATGAGATTTTAAAGCTGAAAGAGACCTATGAAATCCAACCTAATTTTCTCATTTAGAGACAAGTAAACAGAGATCCTAATCCAGGTCTCATCAGCCTTTTGGACTTTGGAACAGACATTGATTTCTGGCCCAGTCAGACCTCTCATCTGATTTTCATACTCATAAATTACTTGACATTGTCCCCTGGTAGCCCATGTGTATTTTGAACTCATTTAAACTCAGTAACTGAACTCCTCCTCTTTCCAAATCTCTTCTTTCACCTCAAAACCTGCTTCTCCTCTTTGGTGAATATAGCACCATCCACCCGATGTCATTCTTGGTTTGGGTGTCATTCGGATTCTTCTCCTCCCTCACTGCCATCTCCAGTTCATCTCCTGATCTGTCCTGTCTCTGGATTCTCACTGTCACTAGCTAGTTCAGGCCACCAATACCTCTTCCTTGAACACCACACAGCTTCCTAAGGGGTCACCCTGCTTCCCCCCTTGTCCACCTCCAACGGCAACCATATCTCCTTGCAGCAGACAGTTCTCTAAAATAAAAATGTGATCTGGGTGGAGCCAAGATGGCTGAATAGGAACAGCTCCAGTCTACAGCTCCCAGCATGAGCAACACAGAAGATGGGTGATTTCTGCATTTCCAACTGAGGTACCAGGTTCATCTCACTGGGGAGTGCCGGACAGTGGGTGCAGGACAGTGGGTGCAGCGCACCGTGCATAAGCTGAAGCAGGGCGAGGCTTCGCCTCACCCAGGAAGCACAAGGGGTCAGGGAATTCCCTTTCCTAGTCAAAGAAAGGGGTGACAGATGGCACCTGGAAAATTGGGTCACTCCCACCCTAATACTGCGCTCTTCCAATGGGCTTAACAAACAGCACACCAGGAGATTATATCCTGCACCTGGCTAGGAGGGTCCTAGGCCCACGGAGCCTCACTCATTGCTAGCACAGCAGTCTAAGATAAAACTGCAAGGTGGCAGCAAGGCTGGGAGAGGGGCGCCTGCCACTGCTCAGGCTTGAGTAGGTAAACAAAGCACCAGGAAGCTCGAACCGGGTGGAGCCCACCACAGCGCAAGGAGGCCTGCCTGCCTCTGTAGGCTCCACCTCTGGGGGCCGGGCACAGACAAACAAAAGACAGCAATAACCTCTGCAGACTTAAATGTCCCTGACAGCTTTGAAGAGAGTAGTGCTTCTCCTAGCATGCAGCTTGAGATCTGAGAACAGGCACACTGCTTCCTCAAGTGAGTCCCTGACCCCCGAATAGCCTAACTGGGAGGCACCCCCCAGTAGGGGAGGACTGACACCTCACACAGCCGGGTACTCCACTGAGACAAAACTTCCAGAGGAACGATCAGGCAGCAGCATTTGCGGTTCACCAATATCCGCTGTTCTGCAGCCACCGCTGCTGATACCCAGGCAAACAGGTTCTGGAGTGGACCTCCAGTAAACTCCAACAGACCTGCAGCTGAGGGTCCTGACTGTTAAAAGGAAACAGAAAGGACACCCACACCAAAAACCCATCTGTACATCACCATCATCAAAGACCAAAGGTAGATAAAACCACAAAGACGGGGAAAAAACAGAGCAGAAAAACTGGAAACTCTAAAAATCAGAGCACCTCTCCCCCTACAAAGGAATGCAGCTCCTCACCAGCAATGGAACAAAGCTGGACAGAGAATGACTTTGACAAGTTGAGACAGGAAGGCTTCAGAAGATCAAACTACTCCGAGCTAAAGGAGGAAGTTCGAACCAATGGCAAAGAAGTTAAAAACTTTGAAAAGAAAATTAGAAGAATGGATAAGTAGAATAACCAATGCAGAGAAGTCCTTAAAGGACCTGATGGAGCTGAAAACCACGGCACAAGAACTACGTGACGAATGCACAAGCCTCGGTAACCAATGCGATCAACTGGAAGAAAAGGTATCAGCAATGGAAGACGAAATGAGTGAAATGAAGCGTGAAGAGAAGTTTAGAGAAAAAAGAATAAAAAGAAATGAACAAAGCCTCCAAGAAATATGGGACTATGTGAAAAGACCAAATCTACGTCTGATTGGTGTACCTGAAAGTGACGAGGAGAATGCAACAAAGTTGGAAAACACTCTGCAGGATATTATCCAGGAGAACTTCCCCAATCTAGCAAGGCAGGCCAACCTTCAAACTCAGGAAATACAGAGAATGCCACAAAGATACTCCTCGAGAAAAGTAACTTGAAGACACATAATTGTCAGATTCACCAAATTTGAAATGAAGGAAAAAATGTTAAGGGCAGCCAGAGAGAAAGGTTGGGTTACCCACAAAGGGAAGCCCATCAGACTAACAGCTGATCTCTCAGCAGAAACTCTACAAGCCAGAAGAGAGTGGGGGCCAATATTCAACATTCTTAAAGAAAAGAATTTTCAACCCAGAGTTTCATATCCAACCAAACTAAGCTTCATAAGTGAAGGAGAAATAAAATACTTTACAGACAAGCAAATGCTGAGAGATTTTGTCACCACCAGGCCTGCCCTAAAAGAGCTCCTGAAGGAAGCATTAAACATGGAAAGGAACAACCAGTACCAGCCATTGCAAAAACATGCCAAATTGTAAAGACCATCAAGGCTAGGAAGAAACTGCATCAACTAACGAGCAAAATAACCAACTAACATCATAATGACAGGATAAAATTCACACATAACAATACTAACCTTAAATGTAAATGGGCTAAATGCTCCAATTAAAAGGCACAGACTGGCAAATTGGATAAAGAGTCAACACCATCAGTGTGCTGTATTCAGGAAACCCATCTCACATGCAGAGACACACATAGACTCAAAACAAAGGGATGGAAGAAGATCTACCAAGCAAATGGAAAACAAAAAAAAGGCAGGGGTTGCAATCCTAGTCTCGGATAAAACAGACTTTAAACCAACAAAGATCAAAAGAGACAAAGAAGGCCATTACATAACGGTAAAGGGATCAGTTCAGCAAGACGAACTAACTATCCTAAATATATATGCACCCAATACAAGAGCACCCAGATTCATAAAGCAACTCCTTAGTGACCTACAAAGAGACTTAGACTCCCACACAATAATAATGGGAGACTTTAACACCCCACTGTCAACATTAGACAGATCAATGAGACAGAAAGTTAACAAGGATACCCAGGAATTGAACTCAACTCTGCACCAAGCGGACCTAATAGACATCTACAGAACTCTCCACCACAAATCAACAGAATATACATTCTTTTCAGCACCACACCACACCTATTCCAAAATTGACCACATAGTTGGAAGTAAAGCACTCCTCAGCAAATGTAAAAGAACAGAAATTATAACAAACTGTCTCTCAGACCACAGTGCAATCAAACTAGAACTCAGGATTAAGAAACTCACTCAAAACCACTCAACTACATGGAAACTGAACAACCTGCTCCTGAATGACTACTGGGTACATAACGAAATGAAGGCAGAAATAAAGACGTTCTTTGAAACCAACGAGAACAAAGACACAACATACCAGAATCTCTGGGACACATTCAAAGCAGTGTGTAGAGGGAAATTTATAGTACTAAATGCCCACAAGAGAAAGCAGGAAAGATCTAAAATTGACACCCTAACATCACAATTAAAAGAACTAGAGAAGCAAGAGCAAACACATTCAAAAGCCAGCAGAAGGCAAGAAATAACTAAGATCAGAGCAGAACTGAAGGAAATAGAGACCCAAAAAACCCTTCAAAAAATCAATGAATCCAGGAGCTGGTTTTTTGAAAAGATCAACAAAATTGATAGACCGCTAGCAAGACTAATGAAGAAAAGAGAGAAGAATCAAATAGACGCAATAAAAAATGACAAATGTGATATCACCACTGATCCCACAGAAATACAAACTACCATCAGAGAATACTATAAACACCTCTACGCAAATAAACTAGAAAATCTAGAAGAAGTGGATAAATTCCTTGACACATACGCTCTCCCAAGACTAAACCAGGAAGAAGTTGAATCTCTGAATAGACCAATAACAGGCTCTGAAATTGAGGCAATAATTAATAGCTCAGCAACCAAAAAAAGTCCAGGACCAGATGGATTCACAGCCGAATTCTACCAGAAGTACAAGGAGGAGCCAGTACCATTCCTTCTGAAACTATTCCAATCAAGAGAAAAAGAGGAAATCCTCCCTAACTCATTTTCTGAGGCCAGCATCATCCTGATACCAAAGCCTGGCAGAGACACAACAAAAAAAGGGCATTTTAGACCAATACCCTTGATGAACATTGATGCAAAAATCCTCAATAAAATACTGGCAAACCGAATCCAGCATCACATCAAAAAGCTTATCCACCATGATCAAGTGGGCTTCATCCCTGGGATGCAAGGCTGGTTCAACATATGCAAATCAATAAATGTAATCCAGCATATAAACAGAACCAAAGATGAAAACCACATGATTATCTCAATAGATGCAGAAAAGGCCTTTGACAAAATTCAACAACCTTCCTGCTAAAAACTCTCAATAAATTAGGTATTGATGGGACATATCTCAAAATAATAAGAGCTATCTATGACAAACCCACAGCCAATATCATACTGAATGGACAAAAACTGGAAGCATTCTCTTTGAAAATTGGCACAAGACAGGGATGCCCTCTCTCACCACTCCTACTCAACATAGTGTTGGAAGTTCTGGCCAGGGCAATTAGGCAGGAGAAGGAAATAAGGGGCATTGAATTAGGAAAAGAGGAAGTCGAATTGTCCCTGTTTGCAGATGACATGATTTTATATCTAGAAAATCCCATCGTCTCAGCCCAAAATCTCCTTAAGCTGATTAGCAACTTCGGCAAAGTCTCAGGATACAAATTCAATGGGCAAAAATCACAAGCATTCTTATACACCAATAACAGACACACAGAGAGCCAAATCATGAGTGAACTCCCATTCACAATTGCTTCAAAGAGAAGAAAATACCTAGGAATCCAACTAACAAGGGATGTGAAGGACCTCTTCAAAGAGAACTACAAACCACTGCTCAATGAAATAAAAGAGGATACAAACAAATGGAAGAACATTCCATGCTCATGGGTAGGAAGAATCAATATCATGAAAATGGCCATACTGCCCAAGGTAATTTATAGATTCAATGCCATCCCCATCAAGCTACCAATGACTTTCTTCACAGAATTGGAAAATACTACTTTAAAGTTCATATGGAACCAAAAAAGAGCCCGCATCGCCAAGTCAATCCTAAGCCAAAAGAACAAAGCTGGAGGCATCACGCTACCTGACTTCAAACTATACTACAAGGCTACAGTAACCAAAACAGCATGGTACTGGTACCACAACAGAGATATAGACCAATGGAACAGAACAGAGCCCTCAGAAATGATGCCACATATCTACAACTATCTGATCTTTGACAAACCTGACAAAAACAAACAATGGGGAAAGGATTCCCTATTTAATAATGGTGCTGGGAAAACTGGCTAGCCATATGTAAAAAGCTGAAACTGGATCCCTTCCTTACACCTTATACAAAAATTAATTCAAGATGGATTAAAGACTTACATGTTAGACCTAAAACCATAAAAACCCTAGAAGAAAACCTAGGCAATACCACTCAGGACATAGGCATGGGCAAGGACAGGACTTCATGTCTAAAACACCAAAAGCAATGGCAAGAAAAGCCAAAATTGACAAATGAGATCTAATTAAACCAAAGAGCTTCTGCACAGCAAAAGAAACCACCATCAGAATGAACAGGCAACCTACAGAATGGGAGATAATTTTTGCAATCTACTCATCTGACAAAGGGCTAATATCCAGAATCTACAATGAACTCAAACAAATTTACAAGAAAAAAACAAACAACCCCATCAAAAAGTGGGCAAAGGATATGAACAGACACTTCTCAAAGGAAGACATTTATGCAGCCAAAAAACACATGAAAAAATGCTCACCATCACTGGGCATCAGAGAAATGCAAATCAAAACCACAATGAGATACCATCTCACACCAGTTAGAATGGCCATCATTAAAAAGTCAGGAAACAACAGGTGCTGGAGAGGATGTGGAGAAATAGGAACACTTTTACACTGTTGGTGGGACTGTAAACTAGTTCAACCATTGTGGAAGTCGGTGTGGCAATTCCTCAGGGATCTAGAACTAGAAATACCATTTGACCCAGCCATCCCATTACTGGGTATATACCCAAAGGATTATAAATCATGCTGCCATAAAGACACAGGCACACATATGTTTATTGCGGCACTATTCACAATAGCAAAGACTTGGAACTAACCCAAATGTCCAACAATGATAGACGGGATTAAGAAAATGTGGCACATATACGCCATGGAATACTATGCAGCCATAAAAAATGATGAGTTCATGTATTTTGTAGGGACATGGTTGAAGCTGGAAACCATCATTCTCAGCAAACTATCACAAGGACAAAAAACCAAACACTGCATGTTCTCACTCATAGGTGGGAACTGAACAATGAGAACACATGGACACAGGAAGGGGAACATCACACACTGGGGACTGTTGTGGGGTGGAGGGAAGGGGAGAGGGATAGCATTAGGAGATATACCTAATGCTAAATGACGAGTTAATGGGTGCAGCACACCAACATGGCACATGTATACATATGTAACAAACCTGCATGTTGTGCACATGTACCCTAAAACCTAAAGTATAATAATAAAAAATTAAAAAAAAGAAAGAAAAAAGAAAATGAAACTTGGGGGTTCATAATGACTTTCACCTTTGCTTCCTCTAAAAGTTGCGGCATCTTCTTTGTGTATTATTTTTTATCGTCTTTCTCCTATTAGCCATTAAAAATAACTGCCAAGAAACAGATCAGGCAATCATCAAACCTAACACAGAATACAGCAAAGCAGTGAAGCCTTCAGTTATGGGAGCACTTCCAGATATCAACTCATTTCTAAAGCTTGGATGCCTGCATCGAATCACTAATGTCTGCCTCTTTGATTGAAATGCCAGAATTAGTCCACAGCCTTGCCCCTTTCCCTGAGTTTCCTAAAAACGATGACATAAAGGACTCCTGTGATATCCCCTTCTCTTATTACCGCATCTCCCAACATACTCCCAGATGTGTGTAGGTGGCATCATTATTCCTCCTTCACCTTCTCCATCCCTCATCACCTGCACCTCATTGACATAGAAGTCTCTCATTTGCTCTCTGACTTGTACTATTTTTCTCCACTTAGTTCATTTTTTTTTTTTTTTTTTTTTTTGACAGAGTCTCACTCTGTTGCCAGGCTGGAGTGCAGTGGTGCAATCTCAGTTCACTGCAATCTCCGCCTCCTGGGTTCAAGCGATTCTCCTGCCTCAGCCTCCCGAGTAGCTGGGATTACAGGCACGCACCACCATGCCCAGCTAATTTTCGTATTTTTAGGAGAGACGGGGTTTCACCATGTTGGCCAGGATGGTCTTGATCTCCTGACCTCGTGATCTGCCCACCTTGGCCTCCCAAAGTGCTGGGATTACAGGCATAAGCCACCACGCCTGGCTAGTTCATCTTTATTTTATGAAGATTATCTGCTTTGTGTTCTGAGTTTCCTTGGAATCTTCCCCTTAATAATTTGTTTGAGAATCTTGCTCACCAGGCTGAAATTTAAGGGCCTCACCTTCCTTTCTTTTTTGAAGCAAGGAACTGTGCTGGCCCAGCTCCCAAGTGCTGATCCCTCTCTCATCCCCTCCACAGTTGGTCCATGAGCACTGGCAGTGACCTGCCTTCTCATGTGCAAGAACATAGAAATGCATCTGCTCCAGACAGGAAATTAGAATTCAACCAGAGCAGGGAGGTCCCCGGATCTGTTCATTCACATTGGGCCACAGTTCCTTCCTACTGATGTTTGTTCTTCCTTCTACAGCCCCAGACTCATTCTTTTTGGCAGAAAAGATGAATGTAAAATAGGACTGATGGAGTTTGCACTGTACAATCATTCATCAACAGTACCATAGTGCTGCCAAGCACCCAGCCAAAACCGTTTCTTTTCTTCTTTATTCCATGCTTAGTTTTAAATCCTTTTCCCTATACCAAGCATTTTTGAAAGACTTGGTTCACTTTGGGCTTTTCTAGCTTTTTAAAAATTTTTCTCTTCTTTCTATTTCTTTTCTTTTAAAAAACCAAAACAACAACAACAACAACAACAAAACAAAACAACAACAAAAAAAACGCTGGTCATTTTCTTTTATACATCCCTGGTTTGAGTTTATTCTTTTAAATTTATATATATCTTTAAAAATCCAAGTTCATTACAGCTGGACCTATGGAGCCAATCTGATTCTGTGGTTTCTTTCATCTTTTTTTTTTTTTTTTTGCTTTCTCAGTTAGATCCATCTCTCTAAAATCATCAGAATAGCATCAGGATGGAATCAGAACTGGGGTAACAGAAGACATTTTCATTTACTTTTAGTGTACTCATTGCAGCCTGATTCATAGCACATTGTAGAAAATACAGGAAATTGGCTGCTCTGCCTATGGAGTAGTAATTCTTTATTTCTTTACCAAAAAAAGGGAAAAAATAAAATACTAGAAATCAAAAAGAAAAAGATTGAATTTATCTAAAACCTGGCCAACAAGGAATAATCACCATTTATATTTTAGAGTATACACTTTCAGGATTTTTTTCCCACTCCCATGCATTAGCAAAAAATGAGATTGCTTTTGTATCCAATTTTGCTGCTTCCTAAGTTCACCTACATTCTACTGTGCACATTTTTCTGTGTCACCAAATATTGGTCTACATCATTTTTAAAGGCTATCTAGTATTTCATAATATAGATAAGCTATTATTGATTCAACAAATGCCTATTGTGAGACTTAGGTTGGCTCTAACATTTAGTATTAGAAAAAATAATTATATAATGAACATTATTGTACAAAAATCTTTGTGTGTATCAGCAATTGCTTCTTTAGGATTCATTCCTAGAAGTGACCTCCTTGTTCAAAGGATCTGAATTAAGTTTGGGGATGTAGATCATAAAATTACCTTCCATGTGGGCTTTACATTCTCCATAAATGTATCTGTTTCTATTCTCTGGAGACGAGCATGTGCACTTCTCACCTCCAGGACAACAGTAGGTATGACAATTTTTTAAAAAATTTTATCCAATTTGCTAGGTCATAAATGATATTATTTGCTGCTTTCAATTGCATATATTTGATTAATAGTAGGTAATAATATTTTCTATATATTTATTGACTTTATCCTGCTTTTGTGAATTATCTGTTTATGTCCTTTATACATTTTTGTCTTTTTCTTAAATCAGAGGAGTTCTCTATACCTCAAAAATAGTAGTAGAACTATCCTTATAAATATTTTATTCCTAGTTTTTCACTTGCTTTTAAATTTTTATCATTTTTAATAAAAAATAGTCTTTAGCAATTTTAATTAATTATCTTTTTCTTATATACTATCTGCCTTTGGTATCATGCCTTTAACATCTTCCCCACCAAATGACGATTGTTAAAAAATCACTCATATTTTCTTCTAGTATTTTCACCTATTTAAACATTGAATTCATATGGGACATAATTTGGTAAATAGTATGAAGTAGAAAATCTAATTTTTGCTCCAAATTGCTAATCATTTATTTCAAAAACATTTATTAAATAATCCTTTCTTTCCGTAGTGATTTTAAGTACCATATTTATCTTACACAAAGTAATATTTATACTTAGTTCTATTATAGCTTATTTTATTCTGTTAACTTGAAAAGAGTTGGTGCTTTTGCTATTGTCTTCTTCTTTTCCTTTTTTTTTTTTTTTTTTTTTTTGAGATGGAGTTTCACTCTTGTTGCCCAGGCTGTAGTGCAGTGGCGCGATCTCAGCTCACTGCAACTTCCGCCTCCCGGGTTCAAGCCATTCTCCCACCTCAGCTTCCCGAGTAGCTGGGATTACAGGCATGCGCCACCATGACCAGCTAATTTTGTATTTTTAGTAGAGATGGGGTTTTTCCATGTTGGTCGGGCTAGTCTCCAACTCCTAACCTCAGGTGATCTGCCCACCTTGGCCTCCCAAAGTGCTGGGATTACTGGCATGAGCCACCGCACCCGGCCTATTGTCTTCTTATTCAGAAACAAGGTAAATATTTTCATTCGTCAAGGTATTGTTTCTCAATAAAGGTTTTTTTTGTTTTTTTCACATGAGTCTTTAAGGTGCTCTGAACACATTTTATGTTTCCAGTTGCTATTGTTAATGGGACTGTCATTCATCATATTTTTACTGGCTTATAGCTAGTATATAGGAACTGCAATGGACACTGTGATGTGCTACTCAGGCTCTCACTCTGGGCTTAGGCAAGCATTTTGCCAGCTACTGGGTGTTGATGGATGACAGATTTAAATTGACTTCCTCTCTGGGACTGCCTTTAGCAGAAAAGAGCTGCTGTGCTCAAGGGCTCACTTCTCCCCGAGATAGCCCATATCCAGTGACTAGTAGGTTGTGGGTATCGAGATCCAAATCCCTTGCTTCATGGCAGGGAAATGCTGAAGAACCATCCCAGCTCCAGGGCTCCCCATGAGAGTGGTTATGAGGTTTTTGTGGCAGTTGCATCACAGTTCAATATTTCCCTCTTCTCCCCTAGAGGTATTGATTCTGAAAGTACTCATCAATAAATATCCGGCACAGAAGCCTTCATTTCAGAGCCTATTTTCCTAGGAACCAAACCTAAAACAATTGTTGCCAGGAGTGATCTGAGGAGGGGGAAAACTGAACTAAAATGCAATTTTGAAACTGGATCATCTACTAACCCGCTGGCAATGAGGACCCCATTCCTAGTGGTAGGTGACTCGCTGAAAACTACAGGCATGCTGTAGCAGTGCAATTGTTAAAGCTTTTTATCAGTGATATCCTGCGATAGAACACCCTTGGAAGAAAATGCACTGGCAGGTGCAGTAGCTTAAGCTTTCGAGAGGTTCTGAAGAAGTACTAATTATAAGGACAATGGAATCCAATGGCTTGCTGAGTGGCACTGATGCAGTGGAGAAAGACAAGAAAAGGCTAAGGGTAATTAATCACTAATTGAAGGCTAAGTGTGAAAATCAGAGGACCTCCTTGGCAGCATGTAAAGAGGCTCTGATCCCTTGATCTCCTGGGGGAGGAGAAGGTTAAGGATCAAGCCCCAGACTTAATTATAAGAGTAGCAAAGCTCCAGAGAAAGTTGGATTCTCTTCCCTGGTAAGTCTCTTATGCCAGGGTTAGGGACCTAATTGAGGAGTGGAACCCTGAGACTTGAGCTGGGTCATTTGGGTCAATGCACTTGAAAATCTTTACACTCCAGATTCCCCTGAAACCTTTGGGTCTATAGTCCCCAATTTCTTAAAGATGATTCAGAGACTCCTGTGCTGCAGAGCAACACACAGCCTCCCTCAAGTTCGATCCCCATCCAAACCCCTGCTGGGGTTTGTAACTTGACCTAGCATCAAGTCACAACACAGTCTGGCCAATGATATGCTGGGCAGGCAAAGGAAGGAGAGGGACTCTATTCCCATGATGCTGTGAAAACCTAGCCAATTTATACTGAGAGAAGCCGAAAGAGTGTGTATGGGACTGGGTCCTGGGGATGCTGGAGCAAGAGTGGGTGTGGAATATAAAGTTGAGGGAGGGAGAGTTTATCAACATGGGAACACTCTCTCATAATATAGGATTTAATATCCTGGCCCAGGAAATGTTGCTT
Organism: Hylobates moloch; assembly: GCF_009828535.3. Classification (NCBI taxonomy): domain Eukaryota; kingdom Metazoa; phylum Chordata; class Mammalia; order Primates; family Hylobatidae; genus Hylobates; species Hylobates moloch. The sequence continues at coordinate 58,664,379 of NW_026652290.1, read as the reverse complement.
ACATGTGGTTAGGAATGCTCTGAAGATGAGAGAAAGAAAGAGCCCATACTTAAGTAGAAATGCCAAAGCTGCCATAGCAGATGGTAGGGTGAGGAGCTTAGAAGCTCGGGAAGTTGGCACGCTAAAGTGGATATGGTATGTAGAGCAAGAAAGCTCATCTGGTGGCAATGTTCTGCAGGAGGACACAGAGGACACCCCACTTAGCAAAGCAATAAGGCAATAAGAAGGCCAGAGAGAGGGGCTGTCCTCTGTAAATCAGAGCTTAGGGAAGGAGATGCTATTGCAGAACTGGGCTCACTGGTAACAAAGGAGATGATGATCACCCTGGTGGTGGCCCTTACTTGTCAGAAGCAAGGCAGGCACTGTCTTAGTTTGTTCATACTGCTATTACAAAAATACTATAGAGTGGGCGACTTAAACAACAAACATTTATTTCTCACAGTTACGGAGGCTAGACAGTCTAAGATCAAGGTGCTGCTGTCAGAACCTTCCATGTCTTGTAAGGGCCTGACTTCTGGTTCATAGCTAGCTGTCTTCTCTCTGTATCCTCACAGGTTGGAAAGAGGTGAGAGATCTCCCCAGGGTCTCTTTGATAAGGGCACTAATCCCATTCATGAGATCCCCACCCTCATTTTCTAATAACCTCCTAAATGCCACACCTCCTAATATATCACATTAGGGATTGGGGTTCAATATATGAATTATGAGGGGACACAAATACTCAGTCCATTGCAGACACAGTGACTGTGATACGTTGCAAAGCTCAAGTGGCAGCCAGGAGTATCTGATTCATGAAGAACTAGGTAGATGGTTAACATAATAAGGCACAGTAGGGGCAAAATAGGTGGACAGTCAATAAGCACATTGCTCAGTCTAAACCAAAGAAATCATGGATAGATGACAAGGAGGCTAAGGACAGACACTGTAATAAGAAGGCATGATCCTTTGTCTAGTTTCTGAACCTGAGCTAGTTTTTAAATTCAGAACCACTGACTGAAGGAAAAGCTGGATACTTAGAAGAAAAGACCCTGCAATACCAAGGCAAGTCTGCATAGTAATAATTTCACTACTTCTTCTCCAAAGATATCTATGACCACTATTCTGGCAATCATACACTGGAAAAAGTAGAATAAATCAACTTTTCAAGAACTGTTGAACACAGGAGCTGAACTGCTATCTGGGTACACAAGTGTCCTCATGGCCACCTGTTATAGTAGGAGCTTATAAGGGACAAGTAATCAGTGGAGTCCTGGGCCCAACCTTGCTCACAACAGGTTCACTGGGTTCACAGAGCTACCCAGTGGAATTTCCTTGAACCCAAAATATGTAATTGGAGTATACATACTTGTTGTTTGGCAAAATCCTTCCATGAGCTTCTTAGCTTTTGAAGTAAGAGCTATTGTAGTTGGAAAGGCCAAGATGAAAGTCTCTAAAACTGTGCCTTCCAAGCCGAAAATTGTAAATAAAATACACTTTCATGTTCTGGGGAAAATGAAAGAGATTGGTCCCACCTCCAAATGCTTTATTGTGAACTAGGTTACAAGGGTGGTGGCCCCATTATATTCCTATTTAACTCACCAGTCCTATTTCCTTAAAAAAAAAATAGACAGATCCTAGAGGATAATAGTGGATAACATCAAACTTAGCTCCAATTGCAGCTTCTGTGTCAGGTGTAGTGCCTTTTCTAGAGAGTAGACCAACACAGCCTCAAGTACATGGCCATTGAGCTGGTGAATGTGGCGTTTTACATCCTTATCAGGAACAAGGATCAGAAACAGTTCTCTTTCATTATGGAACAGGCAACAGAACGCATTTACATGATTGCTCCTGGGCTATGCTAACTCTCTTGGCGCTTATAGCAGTGGTCCTGCATCTACAATTTAAAGGGATTGGAATCTACTGGACATTGTAGATATTGATGACACCACATATATTGGACAAGAGGAATAACAAGTAACAAGTATGTGGAAGCCTTGGTCAGATATATCTCCAGAGGAGGGAGGGGGCAGAAATAAACCCTGTAGAGATTCAGGGACATGCCATATCAGTAAAGGTTTTAGACGTCCAAGGATGTTGGGACATCCCTTTCAAAGTAAAGGACACTATTGCATCTCACACCTCCAATCAATAAGAAGGAAGCACAATGCTGACAGGCCAGGTTCTGGAAGCAGCATATTCCATATTTGGAAATACTACCCTAACCTCCTACTGGGTGCCATGATAGCTACCAGGTTTAGGTGGGGCCTAGAGCACAAAAGGGCTCTACAAATAGGACCAAGCTGTGCTGAAAGTAAGCCTGCCACTTGGCCCATATTACCTGGAAGACTCTGCATTATAGAGGTACTGCTATGAGACAAGATGCCCTCTGGACTTGAGGAGAACCACAATGCAGACCCCAAGGGTACTGAAGCAAAGTCATGCCACCAGTCGTGGAGAAGTGGCATCTTTTGAAAAACAGCTCCTGTATGGGTACTGGCTTCTGATACAGATACAGCATCTGACCATGGGACATCTAATGACCACTTGACTGTAACTGCTTACCATGAATTAGGTGTTGTCAAACCTATCAAGTAATAAGGTCAAGCAGGCCCAGCAGCAACTCATCAAACAACCAGGGCCAGAGGCACAAACAAGCAGCACAAGCAGGTGCCCCAGACCCCATTTCATTCAGTACTCTTATGCCAATGCCTTGCCCTCGGCTCACATCTGTGGTGTGAGGAGGGTCTTTATGATTCCTTCGTGTGACCAGAGGATAAAAAAGACAAAAGGCTGGGTTTGGATCATAGATGTGTCTTCTCAATGTGTAGATGCAGGATGAAAGGGACCACTGCTACATAAAAGCCCCACTCAGAGGTGGCCTAGAAAGGCAATGGTATGAAAAATCCTCCCAAGAGGCAGAGCTTCAGAAGATACACTTGATAATGCACTTTGCATGGAATAAGAAGTGACCTAGGGTGAGAACATATATGGACCCAAGGGCAATGGTGAGTGGCTTGTCTGGTGTGTCAGGAATCTGAAGAAGAGAGATCAGAAGAGTGTGCACAAGGAGAGATGGAGAGGAGGTATGAAGATTAGTCTACGAAAGTAAGTGTAAAATGTGAACATCTTTACATCTCATGTTAAATAACCCACTGGAGAGTGTCTACCATAAAACAGGAACTGAACAGCCAGGCAGGCAGGATGACTTGTCCAGTTGATGTTAGCCAGGCCCTGCATCAGCCACCTCAGTGCTGGTACAATGGTGCAGGAACGGAGACAGGGATAGGGCTGTGCATGGGCCTGACAGCATACACTCCCAGTCACCAAGACTCACCTAGCTTCTGCAACCATTAAATGTCAAGCCTACCAGCAATAGAGATAAATGCTGAGCTTCTGAAACAGCACCATTCCTCGAGAAGACCAACCAATGATTACACTGCACCCCTTCCATCCTAGAAAAGCCAGTGATTCATCTTGATTGGAATTGAAACACACTCTGGGCATAGGTTTCCCTTTCCTGTCTGCAGACCTCAGCCAGCACCACTACCCAAAAACAGAATATTTGATCCACCGACCCAGATTCCACAAGTATAACATCGGACCAAGGTACTCACTTTACAGCAAAGGAAGTACCACAGTGGCTGCATGGTCATTAGATTCACCAGGCCTGTTACATACTGCATCGCCAGAAGTTGTTGGCCTGACAGAGCAGCAGAGTGGCCTTTTGAATGTGCAATGGAGGAGCCAGTGTGGAGATGATACTCTGAGGAAGGCAGCCTCTCCAGAATGTAATAGGTGCTCTAAATTGATGAACATTGCACAGTGCTGAATCTCCATAGATAAAATATGTGGGGTTTTTTTTAATGACCAGAAATAGGAGACACATCATTTATCATCATCGCAGTGACTCACTTATGGAAATTTGTGATTTCTTTCCCTAGAACCTTATGTTCTGTAGGTTTAGAGGTAGTAGACCCCAGAGGAGGAAAGCTTCCATCAGGTGACACAGCAAGATCCCATTAAACTATAAACTATGACTTCCATTTGTTTACTTCAGGATCCCTGTGCCAAGGCACCAGTAGGCAATGCATGGAGTCACTAGAGTAGCTGAGCCAATTGTCATGAGTACGTAGGCCTGCTGGTAGGCACTGGGCCAGAGAAGAATGTTTAGAAACCAGGTGATGCACTGGACCATCTCTTGGTACAACCTTGTACAATTTCGACAGTAAATGAACAAGCACACAGTTCTTGCCTGAGAAGCACATGACAGCCTGGGGCTCTGATCACCCAAGCATGTGGGTCTCAGTCATCCCACCAGGTAAGTTACCTGTACTACAAGTGTTGCTAGAGCAGGCTAAGAGGAAGCTAGAGTGGATGAGGGATGAGAAAGACAGTGAATATCAGTTGTAATCTGGAGACCAACGGCAGAAGCAAGGCCTGTCATTCATTCCACTTACCTTCTTCTAAGTCTTTTTTCTTTTTCATTAAATTATTGTTTTATATTTATTGATTTCTTTTTCTTTTTTATGCTTTTTAATATTACACTGTTTTGTTGTTGTTGTTGTTTTTGAGATAGAGTCTTGCTCTGCCGCCCAGGCTGGAGGGCAGTGGCGTAATCTCAGCTCACTACAACTTCAGCCTTCTGAGTTCAAGTGATTCTCATGCCTCAGCCTCCCGAGTAGCTAGGATTACAGGCATGTGCCACCATGCCCAGCTAATATTTTGGTGTGTTTAGTAGAGACAGGGTTTTACCATGTTGACCAGGCTGGTCTCAAACTCCTAGCCTCAAGTGATCTGCCCTCCTCGGCCTCCCAAAGTGCTGAGATTACAGGCATGAGCCACCGTGCCCGGCCCATTTTTATTTCTTGAACTAAATGCTTAGCTTGATTATTTTCGTCTTTCTTCTCCTAATCAAAACATTTATGATTATAAATTTTTATTTTATTATACCTTTAGCCACATCCCATCAGTTTTTGTGTGTCGTGTTCCCATTTCATATATCTCTAAATAGTCTAGAGTTTTAATTTTTTATCTGAACTAAATTTAACAGTGCTTAATTTCATTTTTTAAAATGTAATTAAAAATTTCTCTTGAACCAGGTTTGATTGTTTTTTATAGACTTTATTTCCCAAATGTTTATATAGATTCAGTAATCTGGTATCCTTGCTTTCCGTAACCAAAACACTTGGCTTACTGGCACATCACTAAGCATAAGTGATTTCTTAGGTTCCAGTTTTACCTTTTACCTTTTGGATTACCTTCATTCTAGTTATGACCCACTTTTCCACCTTAAATTAAAAAAAAAAAACCCCAAAACTTCCTAGCAGGTAGAGAAGCCACCCTTCAAATTGCTACAGCCCAGCTTCCTATTCATATTGCCAAGTTCAAACCTCAAAGCAAGCTGCCTTACTGGAACTGTTACCACAAGTAAATCCTCCTAAACAAAGTCATAGTGTTTTCTATACTTCCTCTTTCATTTGTGAATAGAATGAACAGAGCCTCTGACCCTAACCTGCTCTGTTAAAGCCCACCACATTCTTCCAGCAGTCCTTGTCTCCTGACAGAACCTCCACACCAAATTCAATTTGTCTGTGGCTCTGAACTTCACATTGAACTCCCTGCCTGCAGAATATGGTATACTATAAATAGCATCCATTCACTGAATTCATAATTACAGTTCCCACACTATATTGTTTTTCCCTGAGTAGCTACTTTTTGCCTCAAGAGGGAGACCAAAGACTCAGGTCCAGTATGCGCCCCAAAGGTTTATTCCTGCTGCTTCTTCCCTGCTCAGGAGCTGCACGTTGCTTTCCTTTTCCTGAAAACTCAGAAAAACAAGCAATGCCTCCATGTTTTTGCTTTCTTCCTCTGCCCCTGCTTCCTATGTCCTTCCCATTTTGCACCATGCCACAATTTTAGAACATTTTATCTTCAAAGACCCAGTATGAATGACCACTAGGACTCCCTCTTTGCCACAACAAAAGACAGATGACAAAATCTTAGAGATACAGCTACATTCCTGCAGTAGTGCTTTTTAATTCTCTGATTAGGAGGACAAGTTGAACCCATCCCAGTCCCCATGAGCCCAAGCTGGATGCCTGGAAGGGACATGCAGAGCCCAGCTGAGAGCCACATTAAAATACCAGGACCAGAGCACAGAAGCCGAGCCAACAGCCAAATGAACTGGGCTGAAATGGAAGCAAGTTGGGCAAGACTGGCCACTGATTACATTGGGTACCTCTTGCTTCCCTTTGCTGATTAGTGAGAGTATGGTATGTGTGTATGGTAGGTTGACTTACAGAGATATTGTTGATGCAAACATATGCATCCTCCTGTTAATTTCCTGTTTGTGCCAGATTCTGCATGTGTTATACTCACACACTGCATTCCCCAGCTGCTTCCATTTCCTGAGTTCTTCCATTTTTACCACTGAGATATTTTATTCTTTTCCACCCATATACTTGGAGGTTCTGTTGGCCAGCTTTGTCTCAACATGTACTGAGCCTTCATAGGCGAAGCTCATCTTATCCTTACAAAAATCAGGTAAAACATGCAGAGCAGGTGTTTTGTCCATCTCACAGATAAGGAAACAGAGGCAATAAGAGGTTAAGTGACTTGTCCTAAATAGATTAGTAGCAGGGCACCATCTGAGCTAGAATTTGGATCTCCTAACTTCTGCTGCAATTATAGTCACCTTAGAATTATGCTGATGTGTAGGATTGTATTCATCCACAATGAGCAGCTTCAGTGCTATCTAGCCTTCTGCTCCTACACAGTAATATGGCCCAAGCATAAACTCACCACCCTCTCAAATGAGACTTGCATATTCTGTAGTCAGACATCCTCAAGTCACCAATATAGTCCCTTATCACGCTCAGATGACTGTTCTTACTTTCACAGTATGTTACCTTCAACCAGCAATATAACCCAGTCCTGCAACCTGGAACTGCTGTCATTCCTCAGTAGATTTTCTTGTCTAAATATTAACTGTGCAAAGTTCTCTAAATCTTAGAGATGAGAATTACCCAAGTCCCTAGGAACAGCAGCCTTTCTCTCTTCTCTATGTTCAACCACATGGGCTGCTAATTTTCTCTAATATTAACTAGATAATTTCCATGGTGCTGTGTAATTGGCAGCAATTCCATTTAGGAAGGAAAGAAATTGTTTCCAAAGTCAAAGCTATAAGGAGAAAGAGAAAAAAAAAAAGTAAGTATTTGTGTTTAATTTCTCTTCTGTTTCAGCAACATTTTATGACTATGCCTATACACAGCTCATACACTTTGGCAGGACTACCCTGTAAATGAAATGTGCTATGCCTTTCTGCATACGGTAAGTGCATACCTCCTAATATATCAGACCATGTAGGTTCCTTCTGCCGCAGCACAACTTCTGGCCTCAGTAATGCATGGATAACTTCTGAATAACACACTCATGGCTGTTGTTTATACCTGCTGACAAATATTCACTTTCTGCCAGTTCTGGAGGACTCCCAGCTTTAGAAGAGTCTTGGGAGAATCCACTCCAGGCCAGTCCACCTGATCGATTGATCCTAAAGTCACCTGCTAAGGTTCTATGAGAAGAGAACAACACAACAAAGCTTCTATTCAAAAAGTGTGCAGAACTAACGTGCCCATTCTTTAGAAACGTATCAGCAATAGAGAAAATCAGGCTTTAGAAATGTGAAAATTATGCGTTACAGGAATCAAGGTGAAAATAACCTTTCTGCTTGTACCCACAACCACATACACTCATAATCACATAGTCACACAGAGGCGCCACTCTTTCTACAACACGGCCCATTCTATACATCTATATCACAGCTATTTATCTGTGATATTTCTCAAAGTCATGTTCTTCATATTGCCCTGTAAGTTATTGGAAATCCCATTGCCTAGAGAGTAGAAGTGGGAAATTCCCAGCAAAAGAGCTGCCATGCTCTCCTCCCATGTCTTCCTATTTGACCATTGAACTCTTACCTGCTGAACCCAACATTAGTCTGACACTCCCAAAACACAGTACTACAAATACTACCATTAGATCTTAGTTGCCAAGGGAGTAGAAATGTGCTTGCCATCTCTAGTTGAAATTAAATGCTCACACTTTGTTCATATTCAAGGCTTAGTCCTTGACTTACCACTAATATGTTCATTCATTCATTCATTCAACATTCATTGAGCTCCTATTATATACTGAGCACTATGCTTGATACTGAAAATACAGAGGTAAACAGATGCTAATGTCAACATGTCTAGTCTATCTAGCGCCATGAGCAGGAACCAAATAGAAACTTTCAAGAAGCCTTCCCGGCCAAGCCCCATGTCTCTTGGACCACTACTACAGTATGAACCACTAGAACTTGTCTTTTGCTTTCAAGTATAGTATTTCTCATTTCATGTATCATGCTATCTACTTGTGACCTAGGTTTACCACGTTTCTCCAAATACATTACAAGCAGCAGCCATACTTTCTACTGTTTTTTACTTCTTTATTGTCTTAGCAAGATATACAGAGTAGGAACTTAAATTATTGATAAAATGATGTAAATCCATCATCTATGAACAAGTTAGAAAATCCTGACACATGTAGTCTCAAATCAACAGCTTATCTAATTAACTGCCCTCGTTTGACATCTTTAACACTTGAAAATCATAGTGTTAAAAGACTCAGATGAAAATAGGCAACCATTATTCACTTCTAAATCAGGTCTCATAAGCATCAGATTACTGACACTTAATGAATATTATCCAGTTGATAAATTAAGTACATGATATTTAATGTCTATTATTATTACAAGATAAAATTAGAACTTTTTTTCATTCATTAGGATCAAGCTTGCAGTTCTCTGAAGAACAATCATGAGTTAGTTAGCTTAAGTAAATTTTTTTTCTAAAATAAAATGTCCCTACTATATCCCAGACATTATGCTAAATGCCAAGTATATGATAAAGAGACATAGTAGGTCACAATTTAGTTGGAGAGATAGAAATACAAACAAATTCTGCTTTGCAGTGCTAAAAGTAGAAATATTACAAGGTACAGTAATGATTAAAGAAAGAGAGAGAAAAATCAACTCTAAGAAGATAATGAACAGGATCTTGAGGAGTTAAAAGGTCAACAGACGGGAAAATATTACAGCATGTTTGAAAAACTGCAAGTAGTTTTATATAACTGGAGAGCAGAAGGTGAATGGGTAGTGGCTAAAGATGAATTGAGAAAGTTCATTTTTTGAAAAGTCTTTTGTGGCCACGTTAAAAAGTTGGACTTTGGCCCCATAGCTAAGGAAGCCGTCAAAGGGTTTAATGAGAAAAGTGGCATGAACTCCCTAAGGGCAGATAGGGATCAAGTCTGCTTAATTCACCACTGTGTATTTTGTGCCTTGTGCACAGCAGGTGCTCAACAGTATGAATTGAACAAATGAATTAATCTGTTGGTGTTTTGGTATGATCACTCTAAGCATAAGTAAGCATAAGAGGAACAAATTGAAGCCAAGGAACCCAGTAGGAGACCACCATATCAGGTGAAGGTGGGAAGGGAGAGATGGGTTTGATTTGAGAGTGGGGATACAGGCAGGTAACCAGATTTAGGAGGGAGAAGTTGATGAATATAGGTTTGGGCATTTTTATTGGAAATTCTTTAATGACAATCAAGTAGAGAGGTCCATTAGACATTTAATAGAAAAGCAGAAAAGGACGGGCTCAATCTATAAATATGGGTGTCATCAGATAACTTATGTGGGCTGAAAAGGCTGCCAAGACCAGACCCAGAAGCACACCAGACTATGAAGTCTGAGGACAGGGCAAGGAGAATGCTGAGGAAGGCCAGAGAAGTGGATGAAGAATTGAAAAAACATTGAGTCAAGATACCTAAAGGAGCAGAGATTTCACTGCTTAGAAGATACAAGACATAAACCTTTTCATTTCAACAAACAAATTCTCTGGACTCAATAATCCAAAATATCTGTTATAGGTGTACCTTCAAGGAATAAAAAATTTTACAAGAGACTGTCCTGACCTTGCAGGACCTTAAGTCTTGGGGAGATGTACATGTTAATAGACATGATACGCAGGCATCTTATTTCTCATCAACAGTGAGTAATGACTGTGGGTTGACTACATACAAAGTATTTGAGTTAATGATAGAAATGAACAAAACACTGGCAAAGAATTGGCACGAGTGTTTTGTCCTTTTAGCCTTTAAATTATATGTGGTTCAATCCCCTTAGTGGGATGTAAAGTCAGAGGGGGCATTGCCTCCTTGAAAGCATACACGGTGGTTTATATTTCCGGAATGTAGCCAGGACCAAATGGAACATTTACCAAAGGCAGCTGAAAGCAATATAACTGGAAGGACAGTCTGAACTGTGGTCAAAGAAGGGAGGAAAGGGCCCAAACTGGAGCAGCAGCACCAGACAATTAGGCCAAAAGGATGAAGTAAGGCTATCCACAGAAAACCCAGTCATGGGTTTAGAAACAAAGAAAAGGGCAAACAGGTTGGGAAGTCGAAAACAAAGTGGGACAGAGCAAGGGTTCAGGAGATGGCAGAAGATCAGAAACAGGCTGGATGTGGAGGCAGATTCATGGCTCAGGAATATGCTTGACGACCTAAAGCAAGCTTGTCCAACCCATGGCCCACGGGCCGCATGTGGCCCAGGACGGCTTTGAATGCAGCCCAACACAAATTTGTAAATTTTCTTAAAACATTACGAGATTTTTTGTGTAAGTTTTTTCTTTTAGCTCATTAGCTATCATTAATGTTAGTGTATTTTATGTGTGGCCCAAGACAATTCTTCCAGTGTGGTTCAGGGAAGCCAAAAGATTGGACACCCGTGACCTAAAGAATTCGCAGGATTGGATCAACAGCCTGAAACACATCAGCTTCTGCAGTTTCAGGAATGGCAAGGTCTCAATGAAAGGAGACATCTCTACATTTGACAGGCAACTGACTCCTCCCACTGAGTGGCAGCATCCCATTTTCCCCCTTTGGAGTCTCACATTGGCCTGGGATTGCTACTGATTGTGGCCAGGGGTGGCCTGTTTCCCTTTGTCTCCTAGGCTGCAATCACTGTCAAAGACTAGGTATCGATGATGTATTTGTAAATGTCTAATAGGATATTGAGTGATAGGCGTTGCTCAATATAATTATATAGGTAAATGAAAGAAATACGCCAACACATATCACGGCAGCTGAAAACGAGGGTCACTTGGAAATGTATCTTATTAAAAGGGAGAGTATGGAAAACTCTGCATGGTTTTTCCCTTCTATTCTTTTCATTCACCTTTAATTTTTTTTCCCTTGCAGGTTAAAGCTGACTCTACATCCTAAGGGACCAACACAAGCCATCAAGTTAAATGATGTCCCTGATAGCTCTGTGGATCAATAGTTATATAGGACTATTCCTCATCCGAGCTCTGTCAGGGACCAAATTATACACCGTACATGAAAACCACCTCCTGGATTTACTGCCCTTGTACCCCCAGGCATGGCAGGTGGCTTACTGCCCTGCTTTTATTTCCTTTAAGCTTTAAATAAGCCTTTGCTACTGATTTTTTCACATTTCCAAAGTGGCAGAGCAGCAATTAGCCAAATTCTCCTCCCTTCCACAAAACTCCAATGATTTCCTTGACTTCCACAGAAACTCTTTAATGTCCTGTTCTTCTCACTAGATATGAGAAAGTTTCTAGTTAAAAGACACACATTGGCAAAGAGATTACAATATCATGAAGAAGTAGACAAAAACTGGGCCATTTACAGTGCTTTTGATGCCCCTCAGATAATCCACTAGAATCTGGACCATCCATATTTATGGGAAGTGGCCAGCGAATGGAAAATTCTAGTTCTACTTTTGATACCCAGGTGCTGGGTAAATCACCTCATCTCTCTGTGTCTTTGTTCTTCTCTCTCTTAAATGGAAGTTATTCCATGTCCATACATTAGCTAATAGAGAGAATATTAACCTAAATCAAATAGAGTACACATGAAGACATTTCATATGCTTGGGAGTGAAGGCATCCTATAAATTCTGGGTTCTATTATTATTTCATATTTCTATACTTCAGATTGAGCTGGTCTCATGAATCACTTTATAACAAAGTGGACATGAACTATATTGAACTGTTTTTTAGCGTCCTATCTCCCAATTGTCTCAGATGTCTGGAATTATAGCCCTTTGAATTAACGCATGAAGCATGGCTTTAAAGAACAGAGGCTGACTCTTATCTGTGGTTAAGAGAAAACATGGCATGACTTGCTCATCTGTGTCCAAGGCCAGAAGGCTCATGGAGGTCAGCGTGGTGGCCAGAGTGATGAGTTACCTTACTTCTATGATCTTCAAATTTGTCTCAGTTTGATCCATCTTTCTTTTCTTATCTTCTTGTATACGTTTTTGGGACACTTCTGCATATTGAATAGCAATAATATCTACTGCTTTAATCATTTAAAAAATAAATAAACCAAAGACCTTGTGTTCTGTTGATCCAAATATGTAAATATGGTTTCAACATATCATTTCCCCATGCCTTATGCTATTGTAAATATTGTTTTATGGTCTAGTGCCCTGTTATCCACTTACAATCCCAGTTAAAAATCTGTCTTATACAGCTTTAGCTATACACTTTAACAATAAGAAAAAGTGATGCACTTCTCAATTTCAAGCATAGTTCTCATTAGCTACTGTACTCCGGTATCCAAGTATATCAACCCAATGTTTTCTACACCATCCTATTCTGAGTTCCCATAATTGCATTACAGCCTATCATTTTTAGCTCATCTTAACCAATATTTATTTAGCTAATTGAAAACATTTGAGCACTTCTCTAAACCTGACTCAGCTATAAAATTGTGGAAAAATGGTCAGTGCTTCTTTTGTACTTCCAGGTCCAGAACATAGTTTTGTGGTGATGTATACAGGTCAATGTATAAATGCTTGAATTTAGTAAGCATTCAATTTGGCAATCTGTGTAGAAAACAAATTGCAGACTTTCATTTACTCTCCTGCCTGTAGGACAGAGCATCCTTGCCATTTTTATTCACAGAGAATCATACCCTTTCCCCAGGAATCTCTGGAATTGGTTGGGGACCTCAAGGCCTGTGTTGGGCCTTTTGGCCTCTCCTGTACTGATAGTGACAGGAGGCAGACAAATCCTAGGCAGACAGGAGCAAGTCCCTGGTGAAACCCGACCTTCAAGCCTAAGAGAGTTCAAAGCCTGAAAACCAAGCTACAAGTCAAATCCATGGACCAGATTGAGAACCTCTTTTCCGGTTTGGCGCAGTTTCCTCTGGTTAGTCCCCACCCTTCACCTATTTTACATATGCCTACCCTTCCCTAATTGGTTTTTACACTGCCATGCCCACCTTTGAATTTTGTTTTAACCTTTTTTCCATACTCACAAACCAATCAGCACACACTCCCCATTCTAAGCCCATAAAAGCCCTGGACCCAGCCACATTGAAAGAGAAGTCAACTGACATCAAGTAGGAGACTAGCCTCATGTCCCCTCTCCCCTGAGAACTGTTCTTCGCTCAATAAAATTATCCTCTGCCCTCCTCACCCTTTAATTGTCAGTGTATCCCCTTCTTCTTGGACACAGGACAAAAGCTTGGGACCTACCAAAATGTGGGTATAGAGAAGGCTGTAACACCATGGCCCTCTGCCACAGGGCAGAGCTGTTAACACACCACCGTCCATTGGGTTATGGACGACGGGACTAAAAGAGCTAATTAGCATGCTGTGACACTCTCTCTGGGGCTTCAGGGTCATGGGCACTCCTGCCTGGGCACCACCACAGTCCCCTCTTCTGGACACCAGAGTCTACCAAAAGAGTGGCTTGCAACAGGCTTGGTCTGGCCACAAGCACTGCACAGAGCCTGCTCCTATGTCAGCACTTGGAGCAGCCAGCCAGACACCACACTCCCTCACTTACACAACCCCTCTTGCTGGGAGCTAAGCACGCAGTCACAGCAGCCACGGGATCCATGCTGGAATGCAGGTCAGGTACAGCCCACTGGGCCTAGTGGGCAGGGCATCTCTAGGCAAACCCAGGCCTGAGCAAGGCCTGGGCAAGGGTGTCACCAGCTGGGGGTCTCCAGCTGATAAGTGACCAAGAAAAATCCTGTGTCAGTAATAGCCCGTGAGAATTGGCACACAGAAACACATTCCCACATTTTGTTCCTTGCATATGCCAAATATATCCCCGCTCTCTCTCCCTCTCTGTATGGTTATGAAACTTAAGTAATAGAATAATAACTAGCATGTAGACTTTTTTAGAATTTAAGGTGCCTTTCATATAAAGAGCTTTGAAATTTTGCCTGTTATTAATAACAAAAATAAATGTTTTATTCCATTTTTCTTTTATTTTTGGGTGGCTCGCTCTTCTGAAACACTGGTATCTCAAATGTTGATGAGTTCCTCCTTTTCCCTCTCAGCTCAAAAGATTTGAATTTCCTGACCACAATCTAGCCATCAGACTAGAGTATCATTTAGATCTTATCATCTGGATTGACTTGCATTTATTGATACCCCAATTCAACTGTACATCACCTGTAAGTTTCTTATTCCATTTAATAGCTACAGCACTGTGCTTTTGAGCTAGCAGAGAACTCAAAGTTGCCCATGCACACCAAATGGCTTATGAAGTTATATTGGTCCTGATGTCTGCTCTTAAACCCAAAGTCAGTGCTATTTAGTTTTCTCCTTTATGGATTCAGTCTACAAGCAGAATTACAATAGACCATGCAAGTCTCTCTGAGATAGTCACTAGTTTAGGATGATAGCCTTTAATTTGAAGGTACCTTCCCCAGCTGAAAGCTGTAATAATGGTTCATTCCATTTGGCAACAAAACAAAGAACTGGAGGATTTAAAACTGACAGATCCTCTAAGAAGTGTGAGTGACATCACATTTGCATTCTATTACATGACTGGGTGACACATCTCATCACCTATTCTGACTTTGGGGCCTTATTAATAGCCAATTTGCACACAAGCAATGGGCATGATGACCCAAATCAATCATAACTATGATGGAAAATTCTCCCCAGGAAAATGACAAAATCCATCAGCACCCAGGTTGTGCAGATATGGCAAGCTATGAAGGGCCTGACCTGGACGTGCCACGTCCTAATTTCTGAAGATTAATCCAGCTGGTCTGGCAAACTGAGGTATATGCCCTTCCTCACCGCTCTACAAACATCCTCCTCCCCCAACAACAGCCTGCTTATTGAAGGGAATGACTTTCTCAAATGAAGAATTCCAAACTGGGGCGGGGGGCTGGGGGGGTGTGGCGGGCAGGGTTCTAATAGTTTAAAAGTAATCGTGGAAAGGCCATGGTGGCAAAGTGACTTCCAAAAGAAATGCATATTGTGCCCCTTAGACCATATGTGGCATGTAGACATGGACTGACTGGTTTGTAGACATGAACTTCAATCCTGCATTAGCGTGTATAGAGATAACTATCAGAGTAATAGTCCTGGCCTCATAAGCCTTACTCACAAATGGTTCACATCAATGGAAGGTGAAAGCTATTGGTCTACATTTCACAGTCAGGAGAAAATTAATTCTTAGGAACCCTAAGAATTTAATCTCTTTTCTTCTCCTCTTTTTTGGACCAGAATAATGCCACAATCCTAGATGAGTGCATCTGCTTTTAAAATGCCATTCCCATAGTCAAGACTGTAAAGGAGGGAGCAGAGCACATCAGCAAGCCCATTTGGTTGCATTTTTAATGGTTAAAGCCAGCCATTTGATTTCTATATGACTGGCTCCAGTGTTGATCTTTCAATTGGCTCTGAATTCAGGCAAGGAGAAGAGAGGTGTTATCTATCAGGCTCTTCAAACCAAACATCTTCATTAGGTAGCCATGTGACTTCAGGCAACCTTAACTGATATAACAGACAAATCCCAAAATTTCATTGGCTTAGAAACTTAAACTCACATAATAGTTCAATTTAGCATTCCTGGTTGGGTGGCTGGCCTCAAAGGAGTGAATCAAGGGCCCAGGCTCCTTCTGTGTTCAGGTTCTATTATATTCAGCATGTGCTTTCAAACCATCATGAAAGTCAATGTCATTCTAACAAGCCCAAAGCAGAAGGGAGCTGGGAAGATGCATGTAGGAGGATTTTATAGGCCAGGCCTGGAAGTAGTGCATACTACTTCTTCTCACATTTCTCTGGCTAGAACACAGTTACATGGCCACAAAAGGGAAATGCATTTGACTGTATGCTCAGTAGGATGAGGAAATGGGTTTGATGAGCATCTAGCAGTCTCTGCCATGGTGGCAGCTAGGAAAACAAAAAGCCAGTTGATTAGGTTTCAGATAATTGCCAGCACACTTATATTAGGAAGGAGATACCTCAAGAATGGTAGGTATAAGAATCCTCCAAATAATCCTCTCTATATGGCAAAAAAAAAACCTGTTATTAGACAACTCATCAAATGGTAGAGAGATTTGCTAAAAGCAAACCTTGGGATTTGCATCATCTACCACACTACAAATTTCTCTACTCAGCCAGACTTTGAATTTTAGCTGCAAAAAAAGCCCTTTTACATACATTGTCTGATTTTAATCTGATCCAAACCTTAGAATAACCCAAAGATGTTGGTACCATTGGCATCTCCCATGCTAAAGATGACGAACAGTAGACTTTGTGAAAAAAGAAAAAAAGTATTTTAGGAACATCACATTGAAGGGCCTATATTTGAATCCTGTTATTCCTGACTCCTAAATTTAAGCTCTGAAAAAAGCATCAGGTATAATTAGCAATGACCTAGATTTAGATGAGACAGGAGTACACTAATTTAATAGTAAGTTTCTGGATGATATATATTGATGTTGTTGAATGGAGACAATCTTTCAAGAATAATGTTATAGTTCAGTTCATCCACATGTACTCCCAGACCCTGTCACTTTTGGATAACCACGGTCACAGTCCTAAATGGTTTTGATTGGCTTTGCTGTTTTTGACCTATTTGGGGATCTGCTTGTTACCCCCTTGTCCAAATTCTAACATCTTTTCTATTTATTACTCATGACCTAATTTTTCTGACAATGTGAGGAAATCTCAGCCCCAAATGTCTGCCAATGATTTGTGGATGGCAGGTAAGCATATTAGCAGGCTATATTTAATGCAATTTGAAATTTCATTGTCTTTCAGTAAAAGGCAGCTGTTTCCAGATGTCATGAATCAACCTTTATGTCTGACTGACATGGTGTTCGCAGGGAACATCTTGCATTACTGTCATGTGTTATTGGGAGCTCTTGGACTATATCATTTGCAAGTCAGAACCTGCAGCTTTCTAATGAAGTGTTATTTAGATTGCTTCAGTAAACTCCTGTTAAGATGACAATAGGTTGACAATTCCATGGCTCATCTGCCCAGTTGATTCTCTCACAACCATGATGCTGTAGCCATTAGATATTAGGAACTTGATAAACATTTGCCAACAATTCAATCACACATCATACTTGAGTTACACTCTTGGTGAGAGCTAAATGGTGTTATTGTCAAGACAAGAATATTTTAGTTGGTTTTCCTGGAATTACTTATTTTAATTTTGCAAATCCTGAATTTCCTTCTACTTCTGTAATGTTTTGAGTACTGACTTAATTTTTGTGTGCATTTGTCAATTATTTCCATCAACTTATCTTCACTTAAGTCACTCAATGTAAGACATGAATTAGCTGAGCAATTTTACTGTTTAGTCTGTAAGATCTGTGGTTATTTTTATACCACATAAGCCTTCCTAGGCTTTTGGTGGCTTTCCCAGTTTTCCATCCTTTGTTTTACTGTATTTTACCCTATTTACCCATTTACTCCTATAATGCAAGTTCATGTAAGTCACTTTTCCTACTGCTCTAATAACCTAATAGTAAATGCTTTATGCATATTATTTTATACCTGCCATGTCATTTGTCTATGGAGGTAATGCATATTATTATAATAGCTTGATTACTATAGAGTAGGAAATTTGGGAAGCATGATGTCTTTAAGCAGGTCAGAGTATGAAAAATATTCAAGGCCACAATGAGTATAATTCTTGCAAATAAGTGTTAGGTGCCATGATTTTCAGAAACAATCAGTTTAGTTACATTTTTGTACCTTTCCTTCTCTTTTTTTTTTTTTTTTTAAGACAGAGTCTTGCTCTGTCGCCCAGGCTGCAGTGCAGTGGCGTGATCGTGGCTCACTGCAACCTCCACCTCACAGGTTCAAGTGATTCTCCTGCCTCAGCCTCCCGAGTAGCTGGGACTACAGGCACTTGCCACCACCGCTGGCTAATTTTTTGTATTTTTAGTAGAGACGGGGTTTTGCCATGTTAGCCAGGATGGTCTCAATCTCCTGACCTCATGATCTGCCTGCCTTGGCCTCCCAAAGTGCTGGGATTACAGGCATGAGCCACTGTGCCCAGCCTCCTTCGTTTTTTCAAGCTGTACAATGCCCTCTACCCTTCTCCACTTTTCCATTCATTGTTCCCAGATCTGAGCTCTCACATCTGATAGTATATCCATTTCTGATTCAATAACTAGGCTTCTCTTTACCATGATCACCTTCAGATTCACCACATTTTACTCACTTAGCCTGGCTGTCAGCTCAAGATATGTGGTAAAATGTGGCTACCTTGCAGGTCTGCATATGGCCACTTCAATTCCCAATAGAGAGGTATCCAAATAACTGTGCATCTACTGGATCTCCTTTAATACTCTGTCAGCAATCCCACTCAAGTAGATGACTGACTCTGTCCGCCAGAACACTTGGGACAGTCACAGTCCACTGGGCTTCAGTGCTTCTTAAATCTCTTGTTCCAGACCATCAGGCCAATTCGGCCACTTGCAACTCTTTTGCAGCATCTAAGGCCATTTCTGAGTGAAAGGTTTATCCATCTCCCTCTAGACTCACCTCTAATACTCCTTTTCCCTGGCAATGTGGCTACTGGCCCCATGAGGAGCTCCTAAGACTATGGGGGCTCCAAGCTCTGTGAAGTGACTGTGGCACAGCTTGCCTCTCATGCACAAGGACACTGAGCTGGGTTTTAAGAGGCTTCTAATTAGTATAATTACTTTATTTTGATTGCTGAGGTTAACAACATGGGCAATGCCCAAGTATATTATCATCATCAATTGATGAGTTGAAATTTTAAAAATCTGATTATATGACATGTGTTCAGCCATATCACCCTCTGCGCTGCTGTTGGGGAATTACTAATGCCCTTAAGATGCTTAAATAATTTTTCCCATGATGCTATGCCAGGTGTGAGCAAACCTAAAGAAATGAACTCCCTGAATGCTTTGCCATATGGGTGTGTTTGTTTTTGCATGGGTGCCTATTTTTAAATGCTATCCAAGACAGCAAGAAGCTCATCATTCAGTTGATCGGGAGCATGTCAGCAGAGTTCACAATATCTTTGTAAGAAAGACATTAGAGTTAATTCTTGACACCTAAAATGTAAATACTGGTTGAGTATTTCTTATCCAGTATTCCTTATTCCTTCTGCTTGGGACCGGAAGTGTACTGAATTTCGGATTTTTGGGGATTTGGGAATTTTCGTATATACATAATGAGATACCTTGGGGATGCACCTACATTTAAATATGAAATTTATTTAGGTTTCATATACCTTATACACATAGCCTAAAGGTACTTTTATGTACTATTTTTAGTAATTTTGTGCAAGAAACAAAGTTTTGACTGTGACCCATCACATGAGGTCAGATGTGGAATTTTATACTATTGGCATCATGTCAGTGCTCAAACATTTTCAGATTTCAGATTTTTGAACTAGGGATATCCAACCTGTACTACTTGGAGAGGTAGACTTTCAATCATTCACATCTTAGCCTGAGGTAGCTATACAAGTTTGCTGGATTTCTTACACCTACTTCAGATAAGCGTGGGAAGGTCAGGAGACGGAGCTACAGATGAACAGGTCTCATAACCATCTGATCTTCAAAAATTAAGACCTTTCTTCAGAGAGGCCCAGGAGCCCAGAATCCTGGTTTTAGCTAGCCACACCACCCCACAAGTGGTCCAGAAATCTATACACACAGAGGACAATGGCGAGAACATTCATCCTTTGCTAGCAGCTGATGTTTTGGCCCCAAACCAAAAGGTAGATCTCTAACCCTAGTTAGCTCTGCTGCCTGTCAGAACTCCCCTTTGCTAGACTGGGAAGGTTGAAGTAGCTTGTTTTCCCTCGAACATTACTTTAGCTTTCACTTAGCTTTTTAAAGGAAGTGGGAAGAGGACTACCTCTTTCATCATGGAAAAAGGGTACTTCTTACTTCTGGCCCCCTAAAGGGCAAAGCTTATAAAGAAAGAGTAGGCAATACATGGGGAGAAAGAGAAATAGACAGACAGATTCTACCAGGCCAGGACTCTCTACTCATAGCCAAGCATAGCCAAGTCTCCACACAGCCTCTGCCTTGTTCCTCTAGGTCCTTGGAAGGAGTTGTATCCGGAAAGACTAAGGGAGTGGTTGCCACAAAATAGGCTTATTTACCCCATTCTAGATAAGACTCTATCTCTCAGAAAATGAGACCCAATGAATGCTTTCAAGCCTGACCATCCATGCATAGTCAAATTCTTCCTCTTTGGAGGTGGAATCAAAGTGTGGCTGGGGGAGCTAGGAGCCTCCCTTGCAGACAGTTAACTAAAATAATTGACAGGGTTTCAATGGAAGTATGGAGGAATGAGGAGTCAAGCCATTCTCGATGTGAGGCCTTTAAGGGGAAATAGGTCAAATGGACACATAGTGTAACCAGGAGGCAACCTGAATGCTCAGGGCATGAGGAAAATGGGATCAAGGAGTCATAAAGGAGCACAGCAAGTGGCTGTGAGAGAGCCAAAGACTTATTTTCAAACTTGCTTAGACCAGCCTAATGTCTGAAGGTCTCTTAACATCAACAGCTCTGTCACCAAGGTAGACATCCCTGCTCTCCAGGGATGACCCCTCAGTCAGGTCCCTTACAGAGACGTCCGCCCACACCCAGAGCCTCTAAGCCAAGAAGCAACTCTTCAAATTGCTTCTCAGGCCAGTTTAAATTATGGCATTTTATTTCACAGCCCCAACCTATACAAATCAGAGGGTGCTCAGAAGATCTGAAGAAAACTCAGAAGATAGCTGCCACTGTGGATTTATGACCAAAGCTTCAGGAAGTAAGACAGGCTGCAGCAAGAAGTAGGTAGTTTGAGCAGGTTGATAGTTTCTGGAAAAATTAAAAGCCACTATTTGAGATTCACTATACAATCATGTAGGCTCCACTTCAATATCCTGTGCAGGTTAATAATGGAAAGTGTTTTCACATGTGGGGGATATTTCCCATATTGCCATGCTAGGACCCTTGGTAGCAAGTTCACCATTCTTGTATACCAAAAATTTCTTCCCAACTACCTTGCTTTGTCCCAAACCTGTGAACAAGCCCATTATTGGATTGATTTCATGAATCAACGGTTCATGAATGCTTTCTGCTAAAGAGGAAAGAGGCTATAAAATGGCCCCAGAACTGCTGGCATGAGTGTGGAGAAAAAGGTCTTAGGAAACTTCACCTAGCATATACACAGCAAAACCCTTTATTCAATCTTTATTCTTGAAGATTTTTGCCTGGTGTGTCCTTAGGAAAGGATAGCCATAGAGGGAATGTTAGCCAAGATTAAAGCAGGAAACACAGAATTATTGCGTTCAGGCTGAAAGCAGTTAATTTAGAATGCTTTAGGTAAAAGTGTTTGATTAGGAAAGTAGTTGGGGAAGAAGTTTCCAAAGTAAATTTGCCCTTGGTATGAGGGTACAAATGCAAGGCTGGCTGCTCCTCAACAGGGAAGTTTCTTCAGCTTTCATCATCCCTTTGAATTGGGGTCAGTCCCAGGGATCCATCTACAACTCTAAAGATACACATATGTGGCATCAACTGAATGGGGCAGCTTGCTGGCAAGCCATGAAAGTAACTGCCCACCCAGCGGAGCTTGTCTCCGGATCTCAGAACCTGCCTTTGTCCTTCTGGCTCTCCTTCCCTCCACTATTCTGTCTCATCTTAGTTCCTTTTCCTCTTCCTCTTTTCTCCTCTGTGTGTCCTGGGCTCTTCCCTGTGGGGCTGATTTGACAACAGCAGCCAAGTTTTAGCTTCTTAATTTGTTTCCCTTAGAGTTTTCCATTGTAAAACCTTCAGAAGGCTTCCTCTCCTATTACAATTCCGATTAAGTGGCTCCTGTCTTGCCTCCCTCCTAGGCTTGTTATAAGGACAGAAGACGATTGGGTTCTTCATGTCTATAATGGGCCCAGAACTCCCCAGAGGGATGTTTTATACTTAAGGCAACAAAAATAACTCTCATTACAATTAATAAAAGAAAAATGAGGCTCCCCGTGTAGAATATAAATAAGCCTCCGGTATATTAAACATTCAGGAAAGGGATTTGCTAAAGCTCAGCCTGTTATGGCCCAGGAGGGGCATCATCATTAATGGGGCTGGGAAGCAGGTAACACTGGGTGGTGTTTAGGGTTGCTAGGTGCCACCATATCCTGGAATATTTCCAGCAAGCTCTCTCACTCCTGTGTTAAAGGGCCCCATCCTGGAAGGAGAGGTGATTCTCTGGCAAGCATTCTCTAATGCCCTGTCCCTCCCCTCCATTAGGTGTAAGGCTTGGAGAGGCACTTTTAATATATTCATCATATTTAACCTTATGCTTGCTCCAATATAGGACACTTTTCCCCAAACAATAATGTAGCTTTGAAATGAGATGACCCATGGTTTGAATCCAGCCCGTGCTGTGATATTTCAGTGATTCTTGCCAAACTATGTAACCTCTTTGAACCTCAGCTTCTGCACTTGGAGATTAGGATTGTGTGTTTGTCTTTTTGCTGCACAACAAATAATCTCAAAAATCTCAGTCCCTTAAAAAGCAGTTATTCTCTCGCTCACAGATTTGCCAGTAGTTGAAGGTCCACTGGGATTGGCTTGAGTCAGCAGGACTGAGCTCCAGACTGTGGGTTGATCTTCTTGGACCAGCGGCAACCCAGGGATGCTCTTCTCATGGCAAGCCACAGGAGCACAGAGGGGGGAGCCAGGCTGTGCAAACATATCTAAAGGCCTTGGGCAAGTCATGTCTCTTAAGATCCAATTGGACAAAGCAGTAACATAACCAAATCTCAAGCCAAGTTGGGAGAAAGTGCACTCTGCCCCCACGAAGCCTTTGTAAATCCACAGAGGGAGTGAAGAATTGAGATTCAAACTACCACAATCAAAATAACTATCTCATAAAGGTGTTGTGAAGATTAATGAGACCAAAATATCTAAAGCCCAGGACAGTATAGAAGTTAAATAAGTGATGACTATTATTATGGGTTAACAGTTTTTCTAGTATCTATGCCTATCAACACACAAGTTTTAAAATCAGACTGTTAGACATTAATTTATAATCTCTTAATGAATTTTATTAACTGTAATTACTAAAACATAGCCCAAGGCTTGTGTTCTCTGTCTCTATGCAATTCTGATGATACAAGGAAGCCAAGGTAAGCTACCAAGGGGCTCTACACAAACTCAAAGCTTGAGAGGCTTGGCTTTCAAACACCCAGTCTCCCTGTTCTGAGCAGCTTCCTCCAATGGCTCTGGCCTTATTTAACACAGCAAAGAAGGACTCTAAACACTTAGTTCTATGTCTCTGCCTTAATTAGAAACCATTAGTACCTCTGGAAAATTGGCGCTCCCTTCTCTATATTCAGAGGGCTAATGGGGGAGCAGGTATGGTGGTATGATGGTTGATGTATAGTTTCTTCTCATATAATTTTGTCTTTTTTTTCTCCTCTTCCTATAGGGAAGGACTTTTTGGTTTATAGCGTCTGGTAGTGGGTGGCAGGTGTGTCTTAATCTCTCAGGATGATCTTAGAGCCCCTTTTCCTGGATCCACAGCCCATCCCTCCTGCTCCATTTCACATACACAGTACCCTTCCTCCCACCCATCTTTCTTGGGGAACCTAAAACCAAGTTACCTTCAATATCGGGAATCACAGACCATCCAAGTTAGCAGGTACCTGTGAGGTTTCAGAACATCTCAAGCACCCTAGAAGAGTGAAGTCTTTTAACCTGTCATGACACTCCTGGGTTGAACTATCCACTCCTTCACCTCTCAGCTGGACTCAGGGCATGTTACTTGAATTCTTTAGGACATCTTCTTAGCAATTACAAAACTAGATTTAAAACACCTGCCTTATAATGTCACTGATGGAATCGCATGAGATCACTGACTGCTGAGAAAATGTTTATCGAGTGCTCATGTATGTCTGGCCCTAAGAATGGAAACAGGGCCACTTCCCTCCAGAGTTTACAGAATGGTCCTAGACGCAGAGTGGGAGCCCATCACTATTATTTTCATTTGCGTTGATCTAGTGGTAAGGCGCACTGTAGTTAACAAGTGGCACAGTCAGAGCACCCACCTACAGGAACAAACAGCAGTCTTAGAGCTGCAGCAGCCTTGCAGGAGGCCACCTATTATGCCAGGATGATCAGGAAATCCTGGGGGCCCAGAAGTAATGACCAGAGAGGCTGTGGTAGCATGACCACATGGGAAACGTGAGGCAGCAGCTCTTTACCACCCAGTAGAGAAGTGTTTCCACATTTTAACAAGTGGTATGTCATTACCAGTGATATTATTACATTTTAAATGATAAACATGCATTTATCATTTAAAGTCATATCATGCACTAGTATCATTTCATATTTCTCTTTTCTACCTAAATGCTACAAGGGAAAAAACACTGCCTTCCTTTATTGCAATGTATATTGCTTTTACTGACCAATGATGCAAGGAAAATTTATCCTGAGTGAAGCTGATATTCCAGTTCTGGCTTTGAAATGTGTACCTGGTATGGCCAAGGAGAAGCCATCCTGCCACAGGCACCAAAGATCCCTCCCCAACTGTCACACACAAGCAGAATCAATTGGCTCCAAAGTCAACATTGAAGGAATCATCTGTAGTTGGGTGTCAGGGATTCTAAGCCAATCCATATGGACGCTCCACCCTCCCAAGAGCCTCCAGGGCAGCCCTCTATGAGGATTCACTTCCTCGTGGATGTCTGAAGTTTTTCCCTGAAGCCCTCAAGTTGATAAATGACAAAGAGGGGGTAAGGGGTACCAACTGTAGAAGGAAGGGGAAAAGCACAAGAGATCTGTTAAAGAAAAGAGGAAGAAACCTCCGTGACATTTACTCCAACCACAGTAAAACACTGGCTTGAGGCAGCACCAGCCTTCTGCCAGTATCATGTGTTTACATGGCAGCATTTACCTCTTCCGCAAAATACCGAGGACTGAGGTAAATGAAGTAACATATTTCAGCAAAAAAAAAAAAAAAAAAAAAAATCTAGTCAATGAAGAGTGAAGAATTGGAAAATTCCCATGCATAATGCAGAAGATTCTTGCAAGGATCTCAGCAAGTAATGACACATTCTTACCTAATTCTGGCTTAGGGTCATGGTAGTTCAGGGCTTAAAGAAATCATCTGGTCCATTTAATCTGGAAAACTGAAGGCCAGAGAGGTAAAGTGCTAACTGAGCACTCCTAATCCTGAACCTAGAGGCTGTTTACATCATACACACATTTCTTTCTCCCAACTCTGGAAAACAAGCATATACAGAAAAAAAAAGGAAGACACTGTGGAATAATCAACGCATCATGAGATAGGCATTCTTGGAAAAGATTTGTGATAAAATATTCTCCAAAGAATATACAAAGACAGACACTTAAGATTATTATGCTAGTTGCCAAGACAACAAAAGAATAAAATCAGAGAAAGAAATAACCCAGAAATCTTCCCAAAACTTCTACATCCAAAGCACATCAAGACTAAGTGTGAGGCCCCTCTCACCGGGGGATTGTCGACCCAAAGAAGGCACCCAGAACCAAGGTATGTGTCTCTGATCACAGAAACCTGGGCTGCCCACAACCCAGGAAGTACTACAGACTAAAAGTATTCAACAACAGTGTGCAGCAGGTCAGAGTGATCAGAAGACTAATTCCATTCACATATGCCTAGGAGATTTGTTTAGGGAAAAACAATCCAAAGGCCAACTGCAGAGTCCATTAGAATAGCACTGAGGTTTGTGTGCATGTCTAATCATGAGATCAGCAAATTACATGCCTGGTGCACAGACCATATAACCTTTGTGGGATTGTGGAACAGTTGAGTGCATTTGGGAGAAACACTGAGAATGGAAAATTCACCGAGCAGAAGGCCAAGTTCCAAAGTTCTTGCACAGGGCAGATGAGCAGCAGTGATGAGCAATGTGTTATTGAGCATCTTCTAAGCCTGGGGCACTGAACTAGGCACTGGGGGAGAATTAATTTCCTCCCAAAGTCACCATAGAGGAAACTGCATTAACTCCTTTAATGAATGGGCAGCCCTCAAAGGAGGCTCTAAATGTTCATCATTAAAGGCAGGCCAGAGACTGCAGAGGGGAAGCCAGTTGGGAACAAATCTCCTTTCACCCCTGTCTGCCTGGCTGTGCCACCTCCAGGCTCTAGGAACTCAGGGAATAAAAAGAACTGGAGGTTCTTGAACATTTAATGGCCCTAGTAATTAACTAATACCAATTCATTAAACAGACAAAACATTAACAGGGTCACTGATGATGAGTAAAGAAAGAAAGAGCTAAGTTACACATCATTCCTACTCTGTCTTTCATCTAGCTCTGGTTTCCACCCTTCTGTCATTGTACTTATAATTTCCACATATGAACATGGGCAAGCACACACATGCATATACACATGCATGCACGTGTATGTTCACCTACATGTATGTATGCACACATGCATATACACATACACACATGCATTATGCACGTGCATGCACACACACATATACAGATACACAGATATGCATACACAGAATTATCAGTTTGTGGTAGCAAAATGACTTGGACAAGATTAAGTCCTAGAACTTTGATAATAAGCTATCTTGAGAGATATTGGAGATGTCAGGAAACAAGGAAGACTATATTGACTAAGCCTGAATTATAGAAAAGAAATTTTTAGACATCTTTTCTCCAAGAGAATTCTCTGGAACTTAAAACCTACACAAACATAAGGCAATCTTTCCACCTTTTATTTATGCTTCCCAAGGATACAACCTTTGCTAAGGAAGCATTTCTGAGCATCTAAGAAGCCAGACTTTGTGAGCCCACTAGTCTCCAAGTTCCTCAAAGGCACAGGCTATATTTCTGTCATCTTTGTATATCAGCACCCAGTACATAATAGGTCTTCCTAGATGCCTATTGTTGGAATGGCTGCCCAGCCCACCTGTCCACCATATAATGAGGCATTCAATTCCCCAGTGTACACCTCTGCCTTTTATGCTCAGTAAGCCATCACTATTATCATTTACATTGATCTGGTGGCAATGAGTGAGATAGTTATCAAGTGTCATAGCACAAAGACCCAATTACAAGAATGAGCAACAGTCTTAGAGCAATGTTGCTGCAGCTATATTCAATACTTTTGTAGCATGGTACTAGAGGCCACCTACTATATACCATCCACCCATTCATTCAACAAATACGTATTGGATACTTATATATGCCAGGCACAGGTATTGGCATAAGAAATACAACCCATCCACGGTTTTCCTGAAATGGTCAAACAGCCAGTCCTAATTTTGGACCAATCAGTAAATAAACATTGATCCAAAAAGCAGCTAGCATGTGTTAGAATATAACCTAAGCACTTTTAGGAAATTGATGCAATAGATGCTAACTATGCCCTCAAGAATCTAACAGTCTAAAGGAGTAGTTGTCACTACAAGCAGCAAAGGAAAGTTGGGAAAACTTGACAGAATGAAGAGATATCCAGCAAGAGGAAAAGTCATTAAATGTCTTGGTGTACAGAGGAGGAAAAATTCTGTCCAGCCTCGTGTGGCCTGTTAGATCTGGGGCTTTGGCAGAGTTGGTTCTCTGAAGACAAAGATCAGTAGGGTCAGCCCTGATCAGAAATGTGAGGAAGGGAAAGAGAAACTAGCCTTGATAGAACACTACGGCAGGCTTTTAGAGCCGTGACTTCATATAATTCTTGTAGCAGCTCTTTCGTCGTGATCTTTTGTCATTATGCCGGGTTGCTCAATACCCAAGCCTTGTAAAGAAACTTGGCTGGGCACAGTGGCTCTCTCCTGTCCTGTAATCCCAACACTTTAGGAGGCCAAGGCTGGCAGGTCGCTTGAGTCCAGGGGTTCAAGACCAGCCTGGGCAACATAGTGAAACCTCATCTCTACAAAAATTATCCACGCATGGTGGTATGCACCTCTAGTTCCAGCTACTTGGGAGGCTGAGGTGGGAGGATTGCTTATGCCCAGGAAGCACAGGCGACAGTGAGTTGTGATTGCACCACTGTACTCCAACCCGGGCAACAGAGTAAGACTCTGCTTCAACAAAAAAAAAACAAAAAACAAAAAACAAAAAAAAAAAGGAACTCTCTACCTTCTGCCCAACAGGATATGCAGCCCCAGGCAAGCTTTGAATATGGAGCAAGTAACACCAAGAGGAATGACCTATGAGCCATGTGTATCTTCCGGGGGTGCATGGAGAGGTAAAATGCAGGTCCTAGCTGCATTTTAGCTGAGGTTCTGGCTGCTCAGCTCCTCTTGGTCTCTGCCCATTTTGCAAGCCTGGTTCCAGCCTTCTCCTCAGTTCTGTGAATTACCAGATATCCCTCCAATGAAGCACTTTTCTGCTTAAGTTAACCAGAGTCATTTCAGCTGCTTACTACCAAGAATGTTGACTAAAACACTGCAGTATAGACACTATTCACTGAGTTCTACAGATAAGGAAACCAAGACTCTGGGAAGCTAAGTACACAGCTGATGAGTGACACAGGTGGGGTTTAAGCTCACACCTTCTGACCTCGATCAAACCCAGAGATGCTTCCCCTAGCGCTATGTTAGTCAGGGCAGCTTTGATTGCAAAATGACAGAAAAAATAGCAACTGAAACTGGAGTAGGAAAAAAATATACAAAAAATGATCTTAGTAGAAATATAGAAAGCACACCTGGCTTTATTCCCCAAGGGCTCCTGAGTCCATCCAGCTACATATCCCTGGTGTGTGTTCTCACCTGCGTGGACTTCATTCCCAGGACCCCCTTCCAGCAGGGTGGTCCTCTCCAGGCTGAAACTCTCACAACCGCAAGCACAGGAGAAAAGAGACAGTTATTTTCCTTGTAAGTTTGAATGAAAGTCTTGGGCTTGATGCTCCCTGAACCATCTCAGTGGCCAGGGATAGGATGTATTACTGGCCAACCTGACTCATATGTGTCCTCCTAAAGTCAGTGGTTGACTCAACACCACTCAAACTTTATAGGCTGAAGTTGTTGGAACAGTGGTTCCAAAGAGAAGAATCAGATTACCTTTACCAGAAGAAAGATGAATGGATATTGGGTGGCAGAAACAACAGATACCCCCCAGAGTCTACCCTTTCTACAGTATGGGTGGCACTCCTCTTTCCAGCTTTTATCTGCACTGCAGTAGAGCCTTTCTCCAAAACTGAATCCCACCAGCCACAAGATCTATCTTCTTCCTCCCCAAAAAAATTCTTTCAAATTCTTTTGCACATACTATACATGCTAGAAACTTAAATGACTCCATCCATGGACCTTTGCATTTTAAATAAAAGCAGAAAATATTTCTGGGAGCTACTGTGAAAGCTATATGTTAAGGGAGGAAATTTGGAAATGGAGTACTGATTGGCTCATTGTGGCTTTTCCCTAAAATCCTATCATGGGGTCAGCCAGCCACTCTGGGGTATGAGTCAGTAGGGGCTTTGTGACAGGCAAGACCTCGGCCCTGAGATGCCAGAGCAGAGGGTACAGTGCCACATCAAGTCCAAGGGGGAGTGCTATGGGTCAGAGCCAGAAAATCATGCCCAACCAATTTAGAGAGAAAGAAAGGCCTTGAAGCTGGAGCTTGAAGCTAAGGGATTAGAAGTATCAGAGAAGATGAGATCAAGGAGCACAGAAAGGGGCAGAGTCTAAGCTGAAGCTGGAAACACCATGTGGATTGAGCAGAAATGGTTGTGCTCCTTGTAGTGTGCAGTGGGGTGGGCCAGCGCTACTTAAGGGGCTGGACTGAGCAGAACCTCGACCTCCATGGAAGGCCAGCTCCATGGCCTTGCCCAACTTGCTCTTTGTTCTCCCCGCTCCCACTCTAAAGTTTTTCTTAGAACTGAGCCCGCACTCTGAGGCTGATCTTAAGTTCAAATTGC
The DNA here is from genome assembly GCF_009828535.3 of Hylobates moloch. Lineage (NCBI taxonomy): Eukaryota > Metazoa > Chordata > Mammalia > Primates > Hylobatidae > Hylobates > Hylobates moloch. The sequence goes on along the minus strand of NW_026652290.1, from coordinate 58,634,184 downwards.
AAAACTTCAATATTTACTAAACACCAACAGCTAAGCCCTAGGCTAGGTGATATCCGGTACACAGGTGAAGAGGACGTGATTTTCACCCTGGCAAAATTTACTGAGAGTGGGAGAAGCAACTGAGGTTTTTTTAATGATGATAAAATATTAGTTCTATGATAGAGGTTTATACAAAGTTACCATAGGAACTCAGAAAAGGAGCAATTAACCTGAGTGCTCCTTAAGGTTGTGGGAGGGAACAGTGGGTAATGAAAATAGAAGGGAAAGTTGGACCTGATCCTCAATGGAATGGCATAAGTAGAGAAAGGAGAATCAATAGGAATTAAGAGTTGAATCAAAAAACAATCTACACCATGACCTTCAGTTCCTTCCTAGAGCAGGAGCCATCTGCGGTGTATGCCCGGAACCTGGAATGGGGCCTTCTACCTAGAGGGGACTCAGTAAATGTTTGTGAATTAAACAAACAAACTCTGCTCTGCCTTTGGAACAGAATGTAGACCTCCAACATCATGGGACACTGCTTCCTAAAATATTATTACAGTCTTTAATTTCTCATTATGACTCTCTGGGAAGTTTAATTAATAATTGCCATGGGAAGACAAGAGCAAAGTGATAATTAATAGCTATTGGCCAGAGCTATTGCAGAATTAAGAGTCCAATTATGAAATGAACAAAGCACACCCAAAAAGGAGCAAGAATTCCAGGAGCAACGAAAGGCCATGGATACCAGGGATGCTGCGGGATCTTCCTAATCTGAGCAGCAGTTGGGTGAGGTGTGCTTCAAATAGGAAGAATGGAGAAATGACAAACTTGAGTGTTTGTCAGGAAATGACTCCTGCACCATACTCTGCACTTTCAAACATTGCCTCTGGGTTCTGTGTCCTCCCGACCAACACCACAGAGTGAAATAAAAATAGGAGAAAAGGAGCAAAGACTAGGCCACCTTATCTGGGCAGCCAAAGGCCCAGGATGCCTCCAGCAGCCCCTCCCAGTGCCTCTGAGGTCAATAAAACCTCATGACTTGATGAGTCTTTGAGCCCTCCTTCAAAAGGCAGCACAATCACGTTGCCAGAAAGATGATGACTACAGGAGTGTTTGTTTATGTCAAACCTCAAAAACCCTTGGGGTTTGAATGGCTGTGTGATTGACGGTTCTCTCTGTCCCTGCGGTGAACCAGTATATTTGCCCTATCCTTCCCATCAGGGGCCCTCCTGTCCTATCCTTTTCATGGTCTCTTACTCTCCAGTTCCAGCTAGATTCTCCTCACAAACCATCTCTTCCCCACAATGTAAGTCTTCCGTTTTCAGTCTGTGGAAATCCATTTCACCTAAACCCTTCACATAGCTGATGTTTATACTTTCTTTTCTGAAAGAACCTTCTATGAAATAGGATCCTTAGAATTAAGTACTTAAGAGTTTCTAAACTTGAATCATTTAGGCTGTAGGTTAAATACAATTTAAATACAAAGGTTCAGATCTTTTTAAAGGAGAAAGGTGTAATTTATAAAACCTTGTACTAAAGAAGGAATAGAGAAAAGTTGGTATACAAATCCTTTAAACACTGCAAATAATAAACCAGAGGGAAAATGGCAGAAGAGAAGAAAGGGGATTTTTACAATGCCAATGATTTCTATAGCTTGAGAAGTGCTTTATTCAAGCACCAGTTGAGATAATTCTGTTTTGAAACTAGCTCCTTTAAGAAAACTCTTCTTTTTCTGCTCCTAGGAAATGCTGACATGCTGAGAAGTACATGACGTAAAGGTGACATTCTGTGGCAGAGCCAAGGAATTGCAATGCTTTGATCTAAACGTCCTGAGCTCTCACCTACTCTTCCTGTTCCAAGCTTCACAAACTTGTAAACTGGAGGGTCAAGGTTAACCTAATAAACTATTTGTGAACTTCAACTGGTGTTTGCCTGTGAGCCTATCTGGTTTCTTCGTAGGTTAAGTTCCGGGAGGTTACACCAGTGGTTCATTTCTCCCTCATCAGAGGCAGTTTACATAGCAGAAAGAGAGGAAGGATTGGCCTCAGAAGACTAAGGTTCAAGTCCTGGTTCTGCTCTCCTTCACTGCTCTCTTGCCCTCTCTGAGTCTCTCTTTTCCCATTTGTAAATGATGATTGCTTGGGCCACCACCTCCAGCCCATGGAGAGGCAGGCATGTGTTGGGGTCGGGGGTATGATGCAGTATGAACGCTGCAGCAAGACAGAATATCTCCACTTCTGACTGGAAAAGCACCTCTTTTCAGGCAGAGAACTCGGCTCACTTGCAGTATCCATACCTGCCCAGTAGATTCCATAGCTCCTTCTCTTTGTGTCCTTTCACAGGGCCCTCCAATCTCACTGCCTCCATCACAGACTTGAGTTTCTGGTAATGTCTTAGGCACATCACAAAAAATAATCTCTTCCTCTATAGGAGGCATGTTGCAAATTCAGTATCTAGTTCATCTCCCAGGGCATCGGTTTTCAGGATCAGTATATTAACATGTCAATGGATGTCATAGAATTGCACATGGAACTTGAATCCAGATTCCCGAATTTAGGAGACTGATGTTCCACCAACCTTATATTCCAAGCTTCAGGGTAACATTCACATGATCTGATCCTTTTCATTTCAGAGGCCAGGAATGACTAAAGGTCTCACTTGGCTAAGTATTTTCCAGAGTGTGGAGGCTTGCTTACTTCTCCAGCTAGTTTTATTATGACAGGCAGAAGTTTCATTTTCCAGATGTTCTGTGGGAGCTTAGGATTTTTATTTTTCTCCTCTAAAGCGAAAACCAAAACCACGAATAGACTGAAACTCTAAATTGATTAACTCCCAACACTACCTGGATCAAATTCATCTTTGTATTGCTATTGCTGTCTTTTCTCCTAGTCTGCTCTTTTACTTTTACTGGATTTCTACCTTCCTGTCTATAAGATAAGAGATAGAAAAGAGCAAAATAAGGTGTAGACTTATATCAAAACCTATGACAACTTTGGCCTTTTTTGTTTCTCTTACCAAAACAAAAACATAAATGCACATTTGGGGAAGTGGAGACAGAGTAATGCATTGGTTACTGCCTGCACTGAAATAAAACTAAAATGAGAATGAGTATTTTGCTAACGACAGATGATGATCTAAGGCCTGAAGTGGAGAAAGGTGATGGAATGGGAAGATTGGTAAGAACTATGCTGACTTTATTTTCATGAATATGTAATTTTTGGAGTTGTCAGTTGTTTTGAGAGATTTTCTCCCTTTCTTCATTAAATGCCAAAAAAAAAAAAAAAAATGCCCTCAAGGGTAGGCAACCAAGTATTCTGATAACACACAAACAGAGGCAGCCCTGTAGGGCTGTGAAAGACTGGACGTTTTTGGAACAGATTTTTTTAGCACTGGGATATATTTTTCCAAGTGAGTAGAGCTGGTATCTGCTTAAAGGAGAATGAGACACAAGTATCCGATTAGAATCCACTTTGTAGGAATCTGATATTGGAGAGAAGGCTGGCTGAGGACAGGCCTGCCAGCTCCTGGCTCTGATGCTGTACATTCCCACACCCACACCCACAAGCCCTCCAAATAGGTTGCATCCTTGTCTCTGGTGAAAACCAAGAGTCTAATTTTTATGCACACCCTGCCAGAGCTTCCTCACTGCAACAAAGGTATGCCTTTAAAGGTTTTAACGAAGAGCTTTGCTATTTATTAAAGGCCAGAAGGAACTGCTCGCACTAAGCACAAAGTTCAAATGTCTTTAGACAGGTCATTTAGACAGGTCATAGGGTGTCTCACAACTTCCGTCCCAACTACTCAACTCTGCTATTGTAGGGCAAAAGCAGCTACCTACATGTAAACAAATGAGCATGGCTGCGTGCCAATAAAACTTTATTTACAAAAACAGGCAGAAGGCTGGATTGGCCTAGGGGCCACAGTTTGCCAAGCCCTTCATCATCAATAACAAGGCTTCTCTAGATGAGAAAGGAGTTTGTATTAAAGCAGGGGTTTCTATTGAGGCCACTTATTTAACATTCAGTGCTTCATAGATTCTTCAGATTCATAGAGCCTCTTTCCTTCATTAGAAATGCTGCAGCTATAGATAACAAAAAACCAACTAAGCTGACTTCCACAAATATCAATTTATTATTTCTTATAACAAGGAGTGCAGTTAGGTGGTTCCTGCTACTGTTTTGTTTGCCCTCCCTTGCTGCTTTCTTGGGCCCGGAGTTCTTTCCTTCCCCTGCTAGAACTGTGGCAAATGGACGGCCATTCATTATTGAAAAAAAAAGATGAAAATTTACATCTGTAGCCTCTAGAGTAGAGAAGAACAATGGGAAGAAGTATTGGGAATGGAAACCAAGACAGCCAAACTACACCCCTCTGTAGCACACTGGAGACAGGACACTGTGTTGATGATAGGAAATAAATGCACCCTAGAACTGATATTCAGGCACATGCTAAACACAGAGTTATAATAGCAATTTTTGATGAGAACGTATTGCACAATGCCTCTGTTAGGAAAAACCTTAACGACAATTGTACAGGTGCTTCTTATGGACTTCATTAGTATTGATGTTTTATTCATATCAGTAATGATCAAGTGCCTATTAATCAAATGTTCCTATTGCCAAAATATGTGACTTTCCCCTTGGTCCAAGGAAAGCATAAAATAAATTTTTTTTTTTTTTTTGAGACGGAGTTTTGCTGTTGTTGCCCAGGTTGGAGTGCAATGGCATGATCTCGGCTCACCGCAACCTCCGCTTCCCAGGTTTAAGTGATTCTCCTGCCTCAGCTTCCCAAGTAGCTGGGATTACAGGCATGTGTCACCACGCCCGGCTAATTTTGTATTTTTCATAGAGACGGGGTTTCTCCATGCTCGTCAGGCTGGTCTCGAACTCCTGACCTCAGGTGATCCACCCGCCTCGGCCTCCCAAAGTGCTGGGATTACAGGCATGAGCCACCGCACCCGGCAAAAGAAAGATTTTGCTGTCTGTGACACACATACACACACACACACACACACACATTATATAATATATAATGTTTTATATATTATATACACATACATATAAGATATCTTATGTATAAATATATGATATATAATACAGATATCATATATATGTATAAAAGATAGCTAACATAACTAGCACTCTGCTGTCACGAAACGCAGCTCACCATAGCAAGGCAAAGGTAAAACATATCATATAGCTGAGATTCTGGGAAGGGGGTGTTTTTGATGACTAGAATGCAGTTGTTCCAATATTAGCATAATATCAGGGTTAACTTACTGATTACATTTTTGACAAGTGGCAGGCAGCCTTGACATTTTAATGGCCACAAGTAGCTGGCACTTTGGTTTTCAGTATTGTCCTGAAAATAGTATGACACATGCCTTCAAACCATGATCTCATAGTTTAACTCATTCGAATTCCCAGGCATTGCTTTTCTGTGAACATTCTACTAGCTCAGGTTCAGAGGCAACTCTCAGAACACTGGAGTTGTTATTTTCTTAGGGTTTGCCCTGTAGGGAAAAACAGGCTGGTTAAATTAGGTAGAAGGTTATTTCCTGGACGAGAGATGGAAAAGGAGATGGCCAACCATACAACTGTGTACACATGTATGTGAAATGCCACCGTGTCTGAGCTGCATCTTTATTTTCAAGGCAATGAAAATACACCTATGATGATGAAAGTGTTGCAATTATAACCACATATAAATATAACCACTATAAAATATAACCACAATTATCTAAAGCCTGTTTTCAATAATGCCTTTTCCTTTCAAAACAAGTTCATTCTGATCATATTTGATCCGTGTGGTAAGTGTGTGGAGCACGTAGGGCCTACCTGTTTATATCAAAAGGGAATTCTACATAGAAAAGGTAAATGATTTGCCCCAGACCTCATGGGTTCCTCCCATGTCCTTGAGTCCTACTCCAATAGATCTCCTTATTTTCTTGCAAATATTGACAACTGATTCATGTCATTTTTGAGATCGTTTTGCTTCTCCATGCCAATTTGTTACTGCTTTGCATAGCTTTTTGAAATATTTATTAAGTACTGACCTTGTAATTTGCCACCTAAGCACCTGTTTTCCTTTCCATCCTGTACATGAATGTGAGCCTGAACTGATTCTACAAGCTCTAAAATATGTTAGTTGGGTCAGCATGACAATAATGCACTGTCACTTACACACACACACAAAAAGTTGAGTTTTTCCACTCTTTAGGTTCCAAATCTCCCAGACTAGGTGAATTTTCTCCTTTTCCCTTTTCTGGCAGTTAGGAATGAAGTTTCATGTCTCCGTGCCACACCTCAGTGGAGAAATACAAAGGAGGAGAAATCCCAAATAGGTAGTAAGAATAGGCAAGCCAGATTTCAGGGGCCAAGCCACACCTCACAGACAAGCTGAGCTGAGCCCATTTGTGATGTCTTCATGGGAAACACAAGAATGGCTTGGGAGGAGCCACCGCTCCCAGGTTGCAGCCCTGCTCCTGGGCCTCCTCCTGCCAAGCCTGCCTTCTAACTGGACGCCCTGCTTGGTGCATCCTATCCCCTTCCTTTTGTTTTATGTTCATCCATCCAGCCCAATAAAGTCTACTTTTTGCATATTAAAACATCATTTGTTTAAGGACAAACAGTTGGAGACCTGCTTCTCAGGGGCTGGAGTGACAGATCGCAAGAGGGGACTCATAGGCCTTGGGGGCTGGCGATTTGGCAGGTCCCCATCTCTGAGGAGAGACAGCGCATGTGCTGCTCACTGTCAGGATTCCAAAAGGCATTACCCTGAGCTCCAAGGTGGAGCTGTTTACCAATACCGTGATCTCTCCCCAGATGCCGTTGCTACTGCAGCTAATTAAGAGAACAATTAAGACTAAGGCAATCAGTCAAGTACGCAGACCTCAGTCATCTTCCCGCTCTCGGATGCTGCACTGCTCCCAGAGGGCTGAACCGTATTCAGTCATTCAGAAAATGACAGGAAGAAGCTATTAAATATCTGAAAACCATAAAAACGCAATCATACTGTTCTTTAGCTGAGCCATCCGCCAGAGACCAATGCCCAGCAACTTTAGAAACTTAGCAAGCCTCTTGAATTCACACACTCACAAATAAGAAGATTAATCAAAAGCAGCTCAAATCAAAATTGAATTATAAGGTGGAGCTAGGAGAAGTTGCACTGGTCATTCTCAATTTTTTTGTGTTTGTTTATGACCGATCAATACCTCTCATATCAGCCAAATGCATGGCAACGTCCATGGGGTATCTTTAGAAAGGAAGTAACAGATTAAATATTGAGCTAAACAATTTAATCTTCTGGAAGGATTTTCAGATATTCATAAAGGTAAATCCTATTAGGGGAAACAGTGTCCATGTGCTGGATTATAGAGCCTCGTTGGGAGAAGTTCATAAATGCAGATCACAAACCACTGAAACAAAACTTCTCTTAATAGCATAGCAAATGAAGACCAGAAAATAAAATGTCCTCAGAAAGAAAATCATATATGTGTATGTTAATTATCTTACATTTCATTTAGTAAACATATTGCAAAATACTCAAGATTCTCCTATTGAGTGCTGGCTTTACGTCTGCATAAGTAGTTATTCTCTTTGAACCCTCTCACAACAGAAATGGAATTTTCTGGTGACCTGGAGCTAAGAAGTGAGGCTGAACATCTTAGAAAAAAGCACCATAAACAGTGTTATCAAAAACGTTTTTATTAAACATCTACTATATGCCCTGCAAGGGATACTAAAAGAATAAGTAGAAAGTATTGACATATAGAGTATGGAGTCAGACCTGGGTTCCAATTTCCAACTCACCACATGCTAGCTATATGACTTTGGGCAAGTGACTAAACTGCCACTTGTGTGTCCTCATCTGTAAATGGAGCTAATACTCTTCCTAGCTTAGGGAGCTGTTTAAGGTTTAAATGAGCTAATGTTTGTAAAGTTCTTAGAACAAGGCTCAACACACAATAAGTACCCAATAAAGCAATGATGATGATGATGATAATTTCAAATAGCTGCCATTTATAGATGATCTGACCTGTCATAATGTCCATATGTGATCTTCCTGAGTACTCACTGCAACTATACAGTGAATATTATTATCATTATAGTCACTTTACAGATGAAAAATCAGATATTATGAGGCAAGGCCACTTACGGCAGTGCCTGGAAATGCCAAGGGCCCCAGGCTTGAATTCACAAAGGGCCTCCATTTTAGATTTTTGTTTTCAACTCTAAATGAGATGACACCTCACAGACAGAAACCAAGACCATTAAAAGTAAACGGCTTAACCCTTGTCTCTGGTTAAGGTCTAGGACACATCTTTTCATATACTATGAATTAACATTTTTTTCTAAAATTTTAAATTATCTTGTGAATAGCAGAATCACAATACATTGTACCATGTATATTTAAAATATACCATAATTTTTCACCTATTTTGGCATTCTCGAGATTTTTTTTAATATATCAAAAGCCTCAAAAACAAAAAAAGGAAGTATCCTGAGTCTCTATCTACCTGATTTCAAGTTACCAAGTAGATGTCACCAAACATAGACTTGGGAAGAGATGTGCAATAAACAATATGATATAGTGCCTTCACCATAGAAACATGGTCATTGCAATTCAACTCAAAAGCATCTTGTAGTAAAATGTGGTAAGTTAATTAGGAAGCAATGAGCTTGAGGTATTATTTGTTTTTAATATAATTTATTTAATTATAAGTTTATACAATTTAATGTTTGATAATCCCTGTGTTTAACAACCACCTTGTAAAATTTCTCAAAATCTAACAATGGGCTCCCATGAGCCAAAAAGGGCAGGCTCTAGCACATCATTTACTCCACATGATTCTCCATGAATGCAAACATGAACCTTTCAGCAAGTGCATATATCGATAGAGTGACACTTAGAGCGAGGTGCTTCTGAATAGGCACATGTTTTCATAAAAGTAGCCCAGCTGCATTTATTTATATATCTAAGAATAAGTGCCTAATACCAAATCCAGGTGGGTCGTCTATGAACATCGTTTTCTCAACCTTCCCAACATGTTAGTCCATGTGCACCAATCTTGTACTGTCAACTACAGATCTTTGTTGTGAGAAGCCTGGAATAAAAAGTGCCCACATTCTTATACAGCTGATGAAATAGCTGGGCTTCCCTCTGTTAGTTCTTGCGAGGCCCAACCCAATGTCACAGATAAGCTGGTGACCTGTAGGTGGCCATTCGTAAGCTACTTCCCCCTCATTTGGTAAAACAGATCGGAATGCTCCCCAACGTTATTTATAAAGTCTGCCCAATGCTCAGAAATTGAATGGCCAACATCCACTTAGATCAGGGATTATTTTTAACATTACTGTCTGCTCACAGGTACACACACACGTATATACATTCACTCTAAAGAAAGCTAATGGTTTAAGCTAAATATGGTACCACTCTTCTGAAATGTATAAGACCTGCAGAGCAATATACTGTAGTCATTTCCTGATATAGAATGACAGCCAAAAAATACATTCTTCTAAGAACTAAATTCTGTGCCTGCCTGCATTCCCACTATGATACTTTAGTGCACCCATGTTACCATTAAAAAATTTTAAACTACCACCTCAAATATCCTTACAGCCAAACTACTACTATTGAAAAGAAATGTGTTCAATTATTATTGCTTTTCCCTTCCTCGGAGATGAGAAGCCAACTGATCCAAAATCAATTGCTCAGATCTCCACTGTGGCAAGCAGAAGCAAGTTCAAAGCCTTTTCACTTATATTCCAAATTTTAGAAATGTCTACAGTGGACAAAACTGTAGTAATTCAGAAGGCAATAGTTGTCAGGCTCTGCGTTTTCCCTGAGTAATTCAAAATGATTTTATAATGAATTTTTCCAGGCCATTAGCCCAAAATACTGTGTGATACCTGTGACGATTTTTAAAGGGAAAAAGAAATTAAGCAGGGAACAACCACTGAATTTAGAAAGATAGGTAGGCTTTTATATAGCAGACTTTTTATCTTGGCCCACATTGTAAATAATTTTTTTTTAACCAGAAGAACCACTGGTTCCTACTTGTAAGGTGTAATCCTCTTAGCTAGCATTTTCAGACCAAAAAAAAAAAAAATTGATCTCTTGACTCAAATAGGATCAACTGATTACCAAAGTTCTTTGTTAAGAATCTTCTCTACCGACCATTCAAATAAATGTTGATTACAAGGAAGGAAACAAATACTGCCTTTTACAGCAATCATCATAGACAACAATGCACCTTCCTCTTCAGGGTGACAAGAACTTATTCACTTATATTTTAAAACGTGTTGTTTAGAAACTGGACAGAAATGTCAAGCAAATCCAAAGTGGTGAACCTCCACAAAGACCAAATTATTCCAACAATTCTTGAGTAGCAGAGTGAAGGGAAGAAATCTCCCTACGCATTGTCACTTATCCCCTTCCCACCACAAATACCCACACAGAATTTCCCTGGGCAGCCATGTCTCTGAAAACTTAATTTCTAGTCTTAACCACATATAAACAAATTTAGAGATGAAATATGTAAATCCAGATTATATTTAGGTAAACTACCCATTATTTTGGTAAACTACTCATTATTTCTTTACTAACCAATTACAAACTGTTTGACTGAGTTCATCCAGTAGTTTAAAAAATATCTAGTTGTTTAACCAAATGCAATTTTTATACATCTTTCAGCATTTAGAAAGAATGTAGAAGAATTATCTATAATTTTTGCAACACAATTCTCTTTGGGGATTGTTACCTGGACATTACTAGAAAAAAAATCATTTTGATATGTAGGTTGCTTTAACTGACCTCAAAGATAAATCCAAAGAAGTTTCTAGTAAAATAACAAAGAAATTTCTAAGAGATAGCTGTGCATGGTGCCATGTACCTGCAGTCCCAGCTACTCAGGAGGCTGAGGCAGAAGGATCACTTAAGCCCAGGAGCTCAAGGCTGCAGTGAGCTAGGAACATGCCACTGCACTCTAGCCTGGGCACCACAGTGATACCCTGTCTCTAAATAAATAAATATCTAAAAGGAACACTCTGATCATCACAAACCTCTGGTTTCAGAACTTGATAACATTTGAGCAAAACCTGGGTATCAACATAGGTACTATGCATTTTCTGCCAGTATTTAGTAGGCTAACTTATTTTGCCTATTTTCTAAAAATAACTAAATGAAGAGTGATGAAGGTTATATGCCCAGTCACGGGGCATACTATTTAAATCTCATTCTACTTCACATCTCAAAACTCCCCAGTTCCAGGCTGTTTGTAAGTGTGTTTACGTGGAAAAAAAATCAAAGAGAAATTAAGAGAGCTTAGAATTGGCCCAGAGATTCAAGGATGGACCAAGCACCAACCTCTTTTTTCGTCCCAGACCTGAATTATGATCAAGAGCCACTGAAAACTATGCCTATCAAGGTCATTGTCTTTCCCAACAATTGGTTTTCTCTCCCAGGTTTCCTGTTTGGATCAGCATAACCTACTGTCTTTGGCTTTCACACACTACAGACCTTGAAGTCTTCCCTGAAACTCCTCTCCTCTGCACTTTGATCTGTCCCCAGGTCTTATTCATCACCTACTCGAGTTATTCCTCAGGTTTAATCCATTCTTACCATTTCTATGGCCATCTTCTTAGTCACACCTGAGCAATGAAGACAATGTCATACCTGGTTTCCATGGCTGCGGCCTCTACCATAGCAATAGAGAGGGCATACCACATTTAAACCAAATCCTAAAACCCAGCTGTCCTCAATTCCTTCTGTCTGTAGAATCAATAAAGGTCTCCTGTCTAAGTCCTCCTCTCCTCCTTTCATGTTACTACAGCCTCCACAATTGTGAGACGTGGCTAGATGTCCTCCAATATCCATTGTCTTCTTTTCATAATAAAGCCCTCAATTATACCTGGGCACATTGCCACCTGAATAAAAGACTCATTTTTCCAGACTCCTTTGCAACAAAGTGTGCCCCTGCAGTTAAATTCTCGCCAACATGATATGAATAGAAGTATTATGTGCAACCTCTAGGCCATGCCTTCAAAAGGAAGGGATATGCACTGGCATTCCTCTTTTCTCCTTCACATTGACTGGGATGCAGAAGTGATAGCCAGACCAGAAGCAGCCATTTTAGACACAGAAATGGAAGCCACATATAGGTGATTGTAGAGACACTCTACCAGCCCTTACTAACTCTCTGCTTTCAAACAATTAAGTAGAGAGAAACTAATTTATACCTTGTCTAATCCATCAAGTTATGCCTTTGCAACAACAACCCAACTCGTACCCTAACTAACACACCACAGTATACTATATACTCAGTTGTTGGGTAAAATTCACTAGTATTCATTTTCTAAATCAATTTTTAGTTATAAAGAAAACCATAGAAAATGGAAGAATGACCTAGACGTCTTACTCAAAATCATATTCCTATTTGGCAACCAGCCCAGCACACACCAGCAATATGACAACATACTCATCATTTCAAACCATTTTCTAAAATCTCTGGTAAAAATGAAAATATTTTATTTCATATATTTCATTTCAAATACTTTGTTCTTAATAAAAAATATTTAATAACAACTATAATGCATTCTGTCTTGATCAGTGGCTAGAGGGTGTACAGCTGGACATCGGTTAGAGGTGGAATGCTCACCAGAGAGTTCTACAAGTACAAATTGGTTCTGAGCTCAAGCTATCATGAGATTGCTCCCTTTTCCACTGGCCGCAAGAATCATAAACTCAATGTGGAAATATAAGAATGCAGCCAGCTAGGAGACTGAGAAAAGTCATAAAAATGTACTTTCTGTTCTAACACTTTATTTGTTAACATATATATGTTTCATCATATATTCAAAGGACAAGGCATTTGTCACTAGACATCACAGAAAACCTAGTGTGGGTCAGACTGCTCCCTTTCACTCAGACTCTGATGCCCCTACTGCTGTGCAACAGGGCTTATGAAAATGGCCACTTGCAACAAGTTACACGTTTATAGGTTGGGATTTTGGGTTTTTTTTTCAAAATTCAAAACTTCTAGGGAAATCTAGATTCAATTTCAAAGTCTTCTTTTTCTGCCTCTGATTTTATTCTTTAGGTTTTACCTAATTTCTCTTAAGCCCCACATCATCTCTGGGGTCTGGTAAGTGTGCATGGATTACATACATTTTGTTTCAAACCATGCTAATGGTTGCCGACTTTTTTCATTCCACCTTTTCAACAGAATTAAGGTAGATATTATCTCCATGTTTTTACCAACTTGATTGAGATACAGTTTATGCATGATAAAATGCATTCATTTAGTTATACAGTGATTTGTTTACTTATGTAATGATTTGTTTGTCCATTGGCCAGTTGATGGACATTTGAGTTGTTACCAGTTTTAGGCTATCCTATGTGAAACCACTGTGAAGATTTCAAGTGTTTGTGTGGATATCTCTTTGATAAATATCCATAAGTGGAAATTTAGGGGTCACAACATAAGAATATGTTTATTTTTATAAGAAACCACCATCGTTTTTTTCAAAAATGCTTATACTACTTGCTCTATGCCCTCACCAGGACTTGGTATTGTCAGTCTTTTTAATTTTAGTCATTTTTATGGACTTGTGCTGGTATCCTATTGTGGGTTTGTATTTCTCTGATGACTAATGATGTTGAGTATCTTTTCATATTCTTATTAGTTATTCATATATCTTCTCTGGTAAGTGTCTGTTCAAATGTTTTGCTAATTTTTCTTTACCTTTCATGCTCTCACTATTGAATTGTCAGAGTTTTTATATATTCTATATATAAATACTTTATCACAGTATTTTGACTGTTTTCTGCCATATCTCATTTATCTTTTTATTTATTTAATGGTATTAGTAAAAAAGCAGAAGTTTTAATTTTTATGAGATCCAAATGTATCATTTTTTAATTTTTTACACTTTTTTCTCCCCATATAAGAAATCGCTGCTTAATTAAAAGTCAAAAAGATTTTCTCCTGTTTTCTTTCACAGGTTTTATGATTTAGCATTTTTTAACTTCCATGGTCCATACAGAATTACTTTTTATGTGTGATGTGAGGCAATGGTCAATATTCCTTTTTCCAGATAAACTACAATTACTTCATCATAATTTTTTTTAAAATTCCCTTTCTTCAGTTAAAGTTTCTTGACATCTCTGTAAAAAAAAAAAACCAATTGACCACATATGTGGTGATCTATTTTTAGAATCTCTATTTTGTTCTATATTCTAAAAATGTCCACGTCTGTCCTTATGCCAATACTACACCATCGTGGTTAGTATATCTTTATGGTCAGTCTTGAAATCAGGCAGTTGGGATTTTGATTGGGATTGACAATATTAAGTCTTCTGATACTGAACAAGATGGATCTGCCCTTTTCTTCAAGTCTCCTTTAATTTCTTTCATCAATATTTTATAGTTTTTAGCATACAGGTCTTAATACATATTTTCTTAACTGATTAATAGGTATTTCATGTTTTTTGATGCCATTCCAAATGATATTTTCAAATTTTTAATCTCCGTTTGTTACTACTATAGATAAATAAAATTGACTTTTGTACTGTGACTTGGTATCATGCAACTTTGCTAAACTCACTTTTAGTTCTAGAATCTTTCTTGTAAATTCCTAAGGATCTGCTATAGACATGACCATGTCCTCTGTAAATAAAGAGAGCTTTATTTCTTCCTTTCCAATTTATATGTGTTTTCATTTTTCTTCTTTCCTTATTGCACTGACCAGGACCTCCAGTACAACAATAAACAGAAATAAGGGATACAGACATTCTTGCTTGTTCCTGATCTTAGGGACAAAGTCCTCAATCTCTTACTATTAAATATAATGCCACTTGTAAGTTTTTCACGGGTGTTCTTTGTCAGGTTTAGGAATCTGATTTTCAAATGTTAAACCTTTTGTGCATTACTTAGGATAAATCCTACACAGTCATGAGTTATATACTAAATCAAACAGTTATATACTGCTCAATTCAATTTACTAAGATTTTGTTAAGGAATATTTGTGTGTATGTTCATAAACGTTATTATTGCTCTATAGTTTCCTTGTCTCATAATGAATTTTTCTGATTTTAGTATTAAGATAATACTGGCCACATAAAATAAGTTGGAAAGTGTTCCCATCTCTTCTATTTTGTAAAAGACTTTGTACTGGAATAATGTCATTTCTTTCTAAAATGTTTGATGAATTCTTTAGTGAAACTATCCAGGACTGGGATTTTCTTTACAAGGTTTTTTATTAGAATTTCAATTTAACTAGTAGATATAGAGCTATTCAGATAATCTACTTCATCCTGAGTCAGTTTTGGTCAATTGTGTTTTTCAAGGACTTTGTCCATCTCATCTAAGTTGTCAAATTTATTGACATCTATTTATTTGTATTATTTCCTTATTATCCTTAATGTATCAAAATTTATAATAATATGTCTCCTTTAATTCTTCATATTAGTGATTTGTATTTCCTCTTTTTCCTGATCAGTCTAGTTATGTTTATCCATTTTATTAATCTTTTTATAGAACCAGTTTTTTTGCTTCATATTTTCTATTGCTTTTTTCTGTTTTTTATTTATTTTCTTACTCTTATTATTTCCTAATTTCTACTTATTTGAGGTTTAATTTGCTCTTTTTTTACTTCTTAAGGTAAAAACTTAAGCCATTTATTTTGAACCTTCTTTTCCAACATAAATATTTAATGGTATACATTTTCCTCTAAATACTGCTTTAGCTCTACCTTGTAAATGGTGATATGTTCTCTTTTCATTGTCACTTAATTCCAAATATTTTCTAATTTTTCTTGTGTTTTTTTTTTATTTGGGGAAGTGTTTTAATTTCCAAATATTTGTGAATATTTCAGATATTTTTCTGTTAATGATTTCCAGTTTAATTATGTTGTTGTCAGAGATTATATTTTATGTCATTTCAATTCTTTTGTATTTATTGAGATTTGTTTTAGCCTAGCATATGTTGGTTAGTGCTCATACACACTTGAAAAGAATGTGTATTCCATTATTATGTGGATTTGCTTGATGGTGTCATTCAAGTCTTCCATCTATTTACTAACTTTACTGATTTTTCTGCCTACTTGTTCTATTAACTACTGAGAGTAAAATATTCAACTATGATGAAGAAGTAACTATTTCTCCTTGTAGTTTTGTCAGGTTTTGCTTCACATATTTTGAAGCTTTGTTATTGAGTGCATTCATTTTATGATTGTTATGTGTTCTTAATGTGTTGATCCATTTTTCATTATGAAATGTCCCATTATCTCTGGCAATATTTATTTTCTGATGTCTACTTTGGTATTAACAACTCTTAACTTTCTTATGATTAGAGTTTGCATAGTATATATATATATATTTTTTTTTGAGACAGGGTCTTGCTCTGTTGCTTAGGCTGGAGTGCAGTTGTGCAATCCTACCTCACTGCAGCCTCAAACACCTAGGCTCAAGCAATCCTCCTGCCTCAGCCTCCTGACTAGCTGGGACTACAGGAATGTGCTACCACAACCAGCTTTTTTTTTTTTTTTTTTTTTTGGTAGAGATAAGGTCTTGTCATCTTGCCCAGGCTGGTCTTGAACTCCTCAGCTCAAGCAATCCTCCCCACTCAGCTTCTCAGAGTACTGAGATCACAGGTGTGAGATACTGTGTCTGGCTCTTTATTATCTTTTTATTTGTGACATTTCTCTGTTTTTATATTTGGAGTGTGTTTCTTCTAGACAACATATAATTGGGTCTTAGTATTCCATCCAATCATAAAATCTCTGCATGCTAATTGAGGCATTTACATCACTTTCATTTACCCAGTACAGCTGACTTTCAATCTATCATCTTGTTATTTCCCTTCTATTTCTTATAACTGTTTTCTGTTGCCTTTTCCCTCTTCCTGTATCCTTTTAGACTGAGCAGTTCTTATTTTATCTTCGCTACTGTTTTATTAGCTAAAACACTTTGTTTTTGGTTCATGGGTTTTGTTTTGTTTTTCAACAGTTTCTCTAGGGTTTTCAGTGGGCATCTAGAAGTTAGATGCTCTACCTTCAAATAGTATTGTACCATTTTATGTATAATGTAAGAACTTTATGGTGAATACTTTTATTTCCTCCCTTGCATTATTTGTACTACTTTGTCATACATTTTATTTCTGCCTACTTTACAAGCTTCTCAATTCAATATTGTTATCTTTGCCTTAAAAAGTCAAACATTTTGAAGACATTTAAATATAAGAAAAATGTGCCTGATATTCCAAACATATTTCCCATTTCAGGTGTTCTTCACTCCTTTATGCAGATATAAGTCTCATCTGGCATCATTTTTCTTCCACCTAAAGGAATTTCTCTTACATGTCATATAGTGAAAGTCTGCTGACAACATATTTCCTCACTTTTTGCTATTCTGAAAAAAAAAACAAACCTTATTTTTGACTCCAGTTTTGAAAGTCTTTTTTGCCATGCAAAGAATTCTAGGTTAACAGGTTTGCTCTCTTTTTTTTAGAAATTTAGGGCAAACGTGGTGGTTCACACCTATAATCCCAGCACTTTGGGAGGCTGAGGCGGGCAGCTCACTTGAGGCCAGGAGCTTGAGACCAGCATGGCCAACATGATAAAACCCTGTCTCTGCTGAAAATACCAAATTAGCTGGTCATAGTGGCGAGCACCTGTTATCCCAGGTACTCAGAGAGGCTGAGGCAGGAGAATCGCTTGAACCTGGGAGGTGGAGGTTGCAGTAAGCAAAGATCATGCCACTGCACTCCAGCCTGGGTGACAGGGCAAGACATCATCTCAAAAAAAAGAGAAAAAAAAAAAAAAAAGAAATTTAAACATGTTGTTACATTGTTGGGAACAGGATAATTTCACACCACTTACTTACTGGTCAAAAATATTACAGTTCTTAAAACTTACTGTTTCTGCAATGCTTAAACAATTGTAATACACTTCCTTTTATCATTAGTTTCATGTAATTTTATTGTCTCCTTAAGGACATTGTAAACCTCTTCATGAGAGGAAAACCATGTCATAGTCCTCCTTTGTATGTCCTGCATCGTCTAGAACGATGCCTTCTATAGGCATACTCAATTATTTCTTCATTTCTTGGTAGTTGGTCAACTCATCAAAGAAACTTTTTAATATAGTTGGCTTGATTTGTACTTTGTTTTTAGGTACAAATCCCAAATCATGTTACTACTATATTAGGTATTTTTTGCTAAATTTCTACAGACATAAGCTCCCCAAGGACAAAGATATGTTTCATGTATCTGTGTCTCTGCTCAGCATAGAGCACGGACCCAGAGGAGCCACTGACACAGAACCAATTGTTGGCTTCTGAACTAGATATACAGGCACAGAGCCCAAAAGTGAAGAAATTGCCTACCAAGCCTATAGGTAGGCCCACTGACCAACACAAGCTACACCAAGCTCTGCCCATCATGGAATTTTGCATTCCAGGATTTTCTTCAGATATAACAGTCCTAAAGAGTAATAGCAAAACCTCACATATCTATACTTACATTGCAGTTTAAAGAGTACCTCTATTTCACATGTTAGCCAGGATCTAGTCAGGAAAATAGAAACGATTATTCGTTCTACAAACAGAGGAAAGTTAATACAGAAAAATCAGTTACAACAGTGAGGGAAAAGTTAGAAATACAATCAGGGTTATTGAGGGTGAACCCTGGCATTATCAACAGTAGGAAGCCATTATCAGCCCTAGGTCTGGAGGGACAGTAGAAGGCAGTGGTGTAACACAGTCCAGAAGCTGGGGCCCCACAGCGGCAGCTGGAGCCATGAAGGAAACTGAGTTGCTGTCAAGGATGCCACAGGAAGCCAAAAGAGGAAGAGAAATGCCCTGGCTACTCTCCACTGCTACTCTGCAATCTTGCTACTGCCTCTCTTGGGTCAAATCCATCTGGAAGCCAAAGAGCTGGAAAGTCTGGGAAAGAAATGTAGCTTTCTGCATTACAGAAGAGAGCAAAGGAAAGCAGAGAATGAGTCTGAGAGCAACCAGGCAGTTACTCTTCACATTTTATTTCACTCTGTGCAAGAGAAAAATGGAGACTTGGAGAACTCCACTGACTTACTCAGGATTACATGGTCAATAAATGGTAGAGCTAGGATTTCTTTAACTACAAGCCAGTTCTATACATTCTTTTCTACAGACTGTGATTTCCTCTTACAATAAAATAAGAGAGGAGGAGGGAAACTGTATCTCCTTGCCTGGACTACAATAACTGCTTCCTAACTGATTTTCCCACTTTCTGTCTCATCTCCTTGTCTCCTCTATTCTCACTACACATGACTGAATTTCCCACAAAGTGTTATTTAAAGCAGTATTCGCTTTGGAAGTCCTAAGCTCTTAGGGGACTGTCCTCAGGACCCCTCACCAAAACATCTGGTGGCCCTCATTCCCTGGTCGCTCCCCACACTCCTGAGCTTCCAGAGCTCCTTCAGCTTCCTTCCCTCATGGCACGTGCCACATTGAGCAGCAATTATTTGTTGCAGGTCTCCCCTCTCAGACTGATGGGAACAAACTCTCAGCCATCTTGAAACTGACACAATGTCTGACACACTGTCAGTGCTCTATAACTGCTTGAATGAGTGAATGGATATAACTGAAGATCTTCCACCAGATAGCTGAGGTATTCAAAATTGAGACTGCTAATCTGTCCCTGAGTCTCTGAAGATTGTAAGATGCACCAGTTCACAAGTCCATGTCATCAGGAGGAGTTCATCCCTTTATTTCTAGTGTCTTAACTTTGGTGCCCCAGCGTTACAATCATCCAAGTACAAGATTGTGGAGTCCTGCTTTTTCATTTAGTAACATGAGTGAGAAGGATGAGCATGAACAATGACTGCCTAGATCGAGAATCCATTCAGATGCTGAAATAAAAATAATTGGACAACAAAGCCCTGTGTTAGCACTTTCTCTACAGTGATACACAAGAGGCATTTGTGGGCCCACAACAATTTTGAAAGCATAGTTCTGGGGAATAGTACTATGTAATCATAAAATTACACTGGAGATAAGATTTAATTACCATTTTCACCTTTCTAACACCTTTCACAAAGTAATGCTTAAAAGCTTTGTGAGAAAGAATACTACCCTTAAAGTGATAACATGCAACAATTAACGCACAAGAAATTCCAACCAGCGGGACAGACTTTTAGGGAGCATAGGTTCAGGAGAATTATTCAAAATTATTATAGGTGACTGTCATCTAAGGGAGTTTATAGATTGGCTTCAAAGGGAACGCCAAGGGGAAAATAAATGGACCCTGTTTCCTAAAAGAGATCTTTTCATTTCCTTCATACAGGAAGCTGATGAAAGCTGCTGGCTACCATGATAAGCAGACACTGATCAAAAAATCCTCAATATCATTCTATGATCACCATAAATCATAACACACTCAGCATGGCCACTGAGAGAGATGTGCAAAATAGAGGGAAGGCCCTGACCTGTCCTCAAAGGGTGGGATCCATAGGATGGCAACAGCTATGTGAAAATAATTTTTCATGATTAATAAGATTAATCATGTCCTAATTTATTCATGAACTTTCAACTAGTTTAAAAAGTTATGCCCGAACATCAAGGTGATGAAAAGTAATGAAAATCCAAGAAAGTATTACAGATTGGAGAAATTAAGGAGATATGATAACTGCTATGATCTGAATGTTGGTATCCCCCCAAAAGTCATATATTAGAACCTAATACTCAATGTGATAATATTAAGAGGTGGAACCTTTGAAAGTGATTAATCCATAAGGGCTCCACCCTCACGAATAGGATTACTGCCCTTGTAAGATGGGCTCCAAGGAGTTATTTTTCCTCTTCTACTACAGCAAGAAGGTGTCCTTTGAAGCAGAGAACAAGCCCTCATCAAACACCAAATCTGCTGGTGCCTTGACCTTGGACTTCCGAACCTCTAGAACTGTGAGCAACAAATTTCTGTTGTTTATAAATTACCCAGTGTAAGGTATTTTGTTATAGCAGCCCAAATAGACTAAGACAATGACCAAATGCAACATAGTATCCTGGATTGAATCCTGCACCACAAAAAAAGTTACTAGTGGGAAAACTAGTGAAATCCAAATGAAACCCAGAGTTTAGTTAATATTAATATGCCAGTGTTAACTTCTTAGCTTTGACAAATTATCTTTATATGAGACATTAACGGTAGAGGAAGCTGAGTGAAGGGTATGTAGGAACTTTTTGTACTCCTTTGGTAACTCTTCTATAAATCTAAAATTACTCCAGAATACAAAGATTGTTTTTAAGAAAAGTAATAGGCAAATTCCACTGGCTGTTCTGGTAGTATTATCCCTTGGGTAATAGCAAATAGAATACTTCTTTCTAGTTCCCAGCTTTCCAAAGAGGAAGATACGGATCCATCAGACAACACAGACTACAGAATGATCAGGGCAGCCATTAGTTCTTGAACTGGACCTACAGGTCCAAAGGAGAATCTATCACCCTTAATTTTGAATGACGGCCTCAGCTGCTGAGGCTCCCAGAGGGATTTAGTTAGCTCGGGTCTCTTGACAATTCCACTTTTCCCAATGAATTCAAACCACAGTCATCAAGGCTTCACCTAGAAATGAGACCAAAATATTTGTAACTCATTTGCATCTGTATATATACACTTTTTCAATGTAAATAATCTGTACTACAAGTTTATGTGTTCGCCTCCCTTTCTTAGAATACCAAAGATCAAACTACTAGCAGGTATCAAGTTTTGACAGAAGAAGGGAAGAGTTCTGCCTTAGGCTTAGAAGGAAAGATTGAGGTTGAGTTACAGAGGCATATCATAGATTTCCTTTTCTTTAGGGTATGTTATTGCAGAATTGTTGTGTTCCTTTGGAGGTGTCATACTTCCCTGCTTTTTCATGGTTTTGTTTTTAAGTGTGTGTGTGTCCCTCCATTGATAGCTGTGCATCTGGTAGAACAGTTCCAATTTTATGGAGTAGCTTTTGTAGGGAACAACAGTTTTGGCCGGGCGTGTGGCTCATGCCTGTAATTCCAGCACTTCGGAAGGCTGAGGTGGGCAGATCACGAGGTCAGGAGATCGAGGCCATCCTGGCTAACACGGTGAAACTCATCTCTACAAAAAATACAAAAAATTAGCCAGGCATGGTGGCAGGCACCTGTAGTCCCAGCTACTCAGGAGGCTGAGGCAGAAGAATGGTGTGAACCCAGGAGGCAGAGTTTGCAGTGAGCAGAAATTGAGCCACTGCACTCCAGCCTGGGTGACAGTGCAACACTCCATCTCAAAAGAAACGAAAACAAAAACATATATATACGTAGATGCATCCTGTAGTGTCAGTTGGGTGGGGTGGTTTAGTTCTTGGTGGGCACAGTAATGTAGTCCCCATATGATTTATTTCAAAGTAATCAATGCCACCAGTGTCTGCAAATGCCTCTGTGGCCCAGGCTATAGTCGTTTGTGGAGGCTGTGACAAGGATTTGCTGAGGACAAGGACGCTGAGCAAGCTGGTCCTCAGGCCCTGAGAGGAAAGGGGATATGTGTGCAGCATCTCTGCTACTGGGGGAGAATTTAATAAAGGGGCTGCTTTCCAAGAGATGAGTAAGATTTACAAAAACCAGAAAGCAATAGTGAAGCACCTCAGGCTGTCCGCTGTGAAGAGCTGTTACTACCCCTACAATTAAGGGACAAAGGGAGGTAGAAGTTACTGCAAACTGGAGAGTTCCTATATCTAGGAAACTGCCTGTATTGCATCCACTGGAGCAAGCCAGGGCACAGGAGTAAATATCCTGACCTCACTCTTCTCTCATCCTCTGATTCACTGCTGGTGCCTCCCACTGGCCAAATCCAACTAGCAACAGAGCACACAGGAGCCCATTTCTACCAGCCCACACAGGGAGGCCTTCTGAAGGCTCAGAACAGGATGAAGAAAGGGACAGAGAGTAAATAAAAAGGACATCATTTGCCAAACAGCTCAGGCTAGCAAAGTACAGAGGCTGCTGTATGCTTTCAACACAGGTGGACTTGGAAAGGACTGTACCCACATTTCCTAAGTGGCCTCACCTGGCTTCAAATAATAGTCTTCTTCCCTCTTTTAAGTCTGTCCTTGATATTCCCTTCATCTGTGAAACACTTTAAAGAAGCCGGCAGCCAAGATTTCTCCCTAGAGAAAAAGAGGAGCGATGGGGCGAGCAACAGTGAAAATACCACTGGAACACAAAGGAAATAAATACCAGTAACTACAGACTTCTGACGCGAATAGATTTACCCAGGTTTGAATCATTTGCCATTTTTCATCACCTTTGGATTTTTAATTATGTGTAACAAAAATTCCAAAAGCAGAAAAATATATAAGGCAGTTAGAAGGGAGAGGAGTGGGGCAGTGGGGCTCATGAGCTGCATATGAGCTAAGGGGAAGATGGTCAAGGGAGAAAAACATGGGTGGGATCAAAGGAGAGAAGACAGAGAGGTGCAGCTCATGTTGGATATGGGTTAACAAAGTCTCACCATCAGCGGCAGATGTTTGCCCAGTGAACTGGGCAACTCATAAGGCTGAGGTTCCTAATATACATACAGAAAACCCATGTAAAGCAGGTAAGACCTGCTTCAATAAACTAGGATACCAAGAAAGTCACATTCATTTGATATTCAAGTTGTAATGACGCCCAGGCTCTACCTGCCCAGATTAGCTGTGCTTCTCTTTCCCAGATATGCCTAAGAACACGCAGCCTGCTCGGTCTATAATGTTAGTCTTCAGGGTTTATTTTTAAATTTCACAACAGAATCTGTATTCATCACTCACTCATTCATTCATTCAGCCAGTTAACATTTTTGAGCACCTGCTGTGCATCAGGTTCTGCTGTAAATGCTGAGGATACAGCAGAGAAAAGGAAAGCGAGATTCCTTACTTTCGTGGTCCTTATGTTTTAATGGGGTGAGGTAGACAAATAAACAAAAAATGAACAAAATAAGTTCACAGAGTAATGCAGCCTTGAAGAAGTAAAGTCGGATGGACTCTTAAAGATGGCCTACCAGCAGGAAAGAAATTAGATTGAGTAGTCTGAAAAAGCTCTCTGAGAAGGTGGTCTTTGGGCTGAGATAAAAAGGAATCAGTCATGCAGCAATGTGGGTGTGAACATTTGAGGCTTATGCCTGGAAGTGCGAGTATAAAGGCCCTGAGAAGGAATGGGCTTGGCTGATCTTACAAGGGTGTTAGGGTCAGGAAGGGCTCAAACCTTGCTCACAGGTTGTGTCCAGAGCCAGCCCTTCCTAAGGACAACGCTGGTGTGGTAATTCTGTATCAGGGCTCCAGATTCCTGCAGACATCCCACGCCCCAGAAAAAGTCTCTGACCTATTTCCGTTAGAATACAAATTTTATTTTATTTTTTATTATACTTAAGTTCTGGGATACATGTTCAGAACGTGCAGGTTTGTTACACAGGTATACGTGTGCCACGGTGGTTTGCTGCACCCATCAATCCATCATCTACATTAGGTACTTCTCCCTAATGCTATCCCTCCCCTTGACCCCCAGCCCTCGACAGGCCCCAGTGGTTGATGTTCTCCTCCTTGTGCCACTATGTTCACATTGTTCAGTTCCCAGTTATGAGTGAGAATAGTCAGTGTTTGATTTTCTGTTCCTGTGTTAGTTTGCTGAGAATGATGGTTTCCAGCTTCATCCATGTCTCTGCAAAGGACAGGAACTCACCCTTTTTTGTGGCTGCATAGTATTCCATGGCGTGTATGTGACATATTTTCTTTATCCAGTCTATCATTGATGGACATTTGGGTTGTTTCCAAGTCTTTGCTATTGTGAATAGTGCTGCAATAAAAATACTTGTGCATGTACCTTTATAGTAGAATGATTTATAATCCTTTGGGTATATACCCAGTAATGGGATTGCGGGGTCAAATGGTATTTCTAGTTCTAGATCTTTGAGGAATCACCACACTGTCTTCCACAATGGTTGAACTAATTTACACTCCTACCAACAGTGTAAAAGCATTCCTATTTCTCCACATCCTCTCCAGCATCTGTTGTTTCCTGACTTTTTAATGATCGCCATTCTAACTGGCATGAGATAGTATCTCATTGTGGTTTTGATTTGCATTTCTCTAATGACCGATGATGATGAGCTTTTTTTATATGTTAGTTGGCTGCAAAAATGTTTTCTTTTGAAAAGTGTCTGTTCATATCCTTTGCCCACTTTTTGATAAGGTTTTTCTTTCTTATAACTTTAAGTTCCTTGTTGATTCTGGATATTAGCCCTTTGTCAGATGGATAGATTGCAAAAATTTAATCCTATTCTGTAGGCTGCCTGTTCACTCTTATGATAGTTTCTTTTGCTATCCAGAAGCTCTTTAGTTTAATTAGATCCCATTTGTCAATTTTGACTTTTGTTGCCATTGCTTTTGGTGTTTTACACATGCCTATGTCCTGAATGGTATTGCCTAGGTTTTCCTCTAGGGTTTTTATGGTTTTAGGTCTTACATTTTAATCTTTCATCCATCTTGAGTTACTTTTTGTATAAAGTATAAGGAAGGGAACCAGTTTCAGTTTTCTGCATATGGCTAGCCAGTTTTCCCAACACCATTTATTAAATAGAGAATCCTTTCCCCTTTGCTTGTTTTTGTCAGGTTTGCCAAAGATCAGACAGTTGTACACATGTGGGGTTATTTCTGAGGCCTCTGTTCTTATCCATTGGTCTATATGTCTCTTTTGGTACCAGTACCAAGCTGTTTTGGTTATTGTAGCCTTGAAGTATAGTTTGAAGTCAGGTAGTGTGATGCCTCCCACTTTGTTCTTTTTGCTGAGGATTGCCTTGGCTATATGGGCTTTTTCTTGGTTCCATATGAAATTTAAAGTAGTTTTTTCTAATTCTGTGAAGAAAGTCAATGGTAGCTTGATGGGAATAGCATTGAATCTATAAATTACTTTGGGCAGTATGGCCATTTTCACGATATTGATTCTTCCTACCCATGAGCATGGAATGTTTTTCGATTTATTTGTGTCCTCTCTTATTTCCTTGAGCAGTGGTTTGTAGTTCTCCTTGAAGAGATCCTTCACATTCCTTGTAAGTTGGATTTCTAGGTATTTTATTCTTGGTTCTCTCATGATTTGGCTCTCTGTTGGTCTGTTATTGGTGTTTAGGAATGCTTGTGATTTTTGCACATTGACTTTGTATCCTGAGACTTTGCTGAAGTTGCTTATCAGCTTAAGGAGTTTTTGAGATGAGATGGTAGGGTTTTCTAAATACACAATCACGTCATCTGCAAACAGAGATAATTTGACTTCTTCTCTTCCTATTTGAATATGCTTCATTCCTTTCTCTTGCCTGATTGCCCTGGCCAGAACTTCCAATACTATGTTGAATAGGAGTGGCGAGAGAGGGGATCCTTGTCTTGTGCCGGGTTTCAAAGGGAATGCTTCCAGCTTTTGCCCATTCACTATGATATTGGCTGTGGGTTTGTCATAAATAGCTCTCATTATTTTGAGAGACATTCCATCAATACTTATTGAGTGTTTTTTGCATGAAGCAGTGTTGAATTTTATCGAAGGCCTTTTCTGCATCTAATATCATGTGGTTTTTGTCATTGGTTCTGTTTATGTGATGGATTACATTTATTGATTTGCATATGTTGAACCAGCCTTGCATCCCAGGGTTGAAGCCGACTTGATTGTAGTGGATAAGTTTTTGATGTGCTGCTGGATTCAGTTTGCCAGTATTGTATTGAGGATTTTCACATTGATGTTCTTCAGAGGTATTGGCCTGAAATTTTCTTTTTTTGTTGTGTCTCTGCCAGATTTTGGTATCAGGATGATGCTGGCCTCATAAAAAGAGTTAGGGAGGAGTCCCTCTTTTTCTATTGATTGGAATAATTTTAGAAGGAATGGTACCAGCTCCTCTTTGTACTTCTAGTAGAAATCAGCCGTGAATCCATCTGGTGCTGGTCTTTTTTTGGTTGGTAGGCTATTAATTACTGCTTCAATTTCAGAACTTGTTATTGGTCTATCCAGGGATTCAACTTCCTGGTTTAGTCTTGGGAGGGTGTTTGTGTCCAGGAATTTATCCATTTCTTCTAGATTTTCTAGTTTATTTGTGTAGAGGTGTTTATAGTATTCTCTGATGGTAATTTGTATTTCTATGGGATCAGTAATGATATCCCCTTTATCATTTTTTATTGTGTCTATTTGATTCTTCTCTCTTTTCTTCTTTATTAGTTTGGCTAGCAGTCTATTTTGTTAATCTTTTCAAAAAACCATCTCCTGGACTCACTGATTTTTTGAAGGGTTTTTCATGTCTCTGTCTCCTTCAGTTCTGCTCTGATCTTAGTTATTTCTTGTCTTCTGCTAGCTTTTGAATTTGCTTCCTCTTGCTTCTCTAGTTCTTTTCATTGTGATGTTAGGGTGTCAAATTTAGATCTCTCCCACTTTCTCCTATGGGCATTTAGTACTATAAATTTCCCTCTAAACACTGCTTTAGCTGGGTCTCAGAGATTCTGGTACATTGTGTCTTTGTTCTCACTAGTTTCAAAGAACTTATATATTTCTACCTTAATTTCGTTATTTACCCAGTAGTCATTCAGGAGCAAGTTGTTCAGTTTCCATGTAGTTGTACAGTTTTTAGTGAGTTTCTTAATCCTGCATTCTAATTTGATTGCACTGTGGTCTGAGAGACTGTTAAGATTTCCATTCTTTTGCATTTGCTGAGTAGTGTTTTACTTCTAATTATGTGGTCAATTTTAGAATAAGTGCGATGTGGTGCTGAGGAGAATGTATATTCTCTTGATTTGGAGTGGAGAGTTCTGTAGATGTCTGTTAGGTCTGCTTGGTCCAGAGCTGAGTTCAAGTCCTGAATATCCTTGTTAATTTTCTGTCTCGTCATTCTAATATTAACAGTGGGGTGTTAAAGTCTCCCACTATTATTGTGTGGGAGTCTAAGTCTCTTTGTAGGTCTCTAAGAACTTGCTTTATGAATCTGGGTGCTCCTGTATTGGGTGCATATATATTTAGGATAGTTAGCTCTTCTTCTTGCATTGATTGCTTTACCGTTATATAATGCCCTTCTTTATCTTTTTTGATCTTTGTTGGTTTAAAGTCTGTTTTATCAGAGACTAGGATTGCAACCCCTGGTTTTTTTTTTTTTTTTTTGGTTTTTTTTTTTTGCTTTCCATTTTCTTGGTAAATCTTCCTCCATCCCTTTATTTTGAGCCTGTGTGGGTCTTTGCATGTGAGATGGGTCTCTTGAATACAGCACACCAATGGGTCTTGACTCTTTTTTTTGAGACAGAGTCTCGCTGTCTCCCAGGCTGAAGTGCAATGGCGCGATCTTGGCTCACTGCAAGCTCCACCTCCCTCATTCACACTATTCTCCTGCCTCAGCCTCCCAAGTAGCTGGGACTACAGGCACCCACCACCATGCCGGGCTAATTTTTTGTATTTTTAGTAGAGATGGGGTTTCACCGTGTTAGCCAGGATGGTCTCAATCTCCTGACCTCATGATCCACCTGCCTCGGCTTCCCAAAGTGCTGGGATTACAGGTGTGAGCCACTGCACCCAGCTGGGTCTTGACTCTTTATCCAACTTACCAGTCTGTGTCTTTTAATTGGGGCATTTAGCCCATTTACATTTAAGGTTAATATTGTTATGTGTGAATCTGATCCTGTCATTATGATGCTAGCTGGTTATTTTGCCCATTAGTTAGTGCAATTTCTTCAATGTTGTTGCTCTTTACATTCTTGTATGTTTTTGCAGTGGCTGGTACTGGTTTTTCCTTTCTGTATTTAGTGCTTCCTTCAGGAGCTCTTGTAAGGCAGGCCTGGTGGTGACAAAACCCTCAGCATTTGCTTGTCTGTAAAGGATTTTATTTCTCCCTCACTTATGAAGCTTAGTTTGGCTGGATATGAAGTTCTGGGTTGAAAATTCTTTTCTTTAAGAATGTTGAATGTTGGCTGCCACTCTCTTCTGACTTGTAGGGTTTCTGCAGAGAGATCTGCTGTTAGTCTGATGGGCTTCCCTTTGTGGGTAACCCAACCTTTCTCTCTGGCTGCCCTTAACATTTTTTCCTTCATTTCAGCCTTGGTGAATCTGACGATAATGTGTCTTGGGGTTGCTCTTCTCCAGGAGTATCTTTGTGGTGTTCTCTGTATTTCCTGAATTTGAATATTGGCCTGTCTTGCTAGGTTGGGGAAGTTCTCCTGGGTAATATCCTAAAGTGTGTTTTCCAACTTGGTTCCATTCTCCCCATCACTTTCAAGTACACCAGTCAAATGTAGGTTTGGTCTCTTTACATAGTCCCATATTTCTTGGAGGCTTTGTTGCTTTTCATTCTTTTTTCTCGAATCTTGTCTTCACACTTTATTTCATTATGTTGATCTTCAATCTCTGATATCCTTTCTTCTTCTTGATCAATTCGGCTATTGATACTTGTGTATGCTTCACAAAGTTCTCGTACTGTTTTTCAGCTTCATCAGGTCATTTATGTTCTTCTCTAAACTGGCTATTACAGTTAGCTGTTCCTGTAACCTTTTATCAAGGTTCTTAGCTTCCTTGCATTGGGTTAGAAAATGCTCCTTTAGCCCGGAGGAGTTTGTTATTACCCACCTTCTGAAGCCTACTTCTGTAAATTCATCAAACTCATTCTCCATCCAGTTTTGTTCCCTTGCTGGCGAGGTGTTGTGATCTTTGGAGGAGAAGAGGCATTCTGGTTTTTGGAATTTTCAGCCTTTTTGCACTGGTTTCTCCCCGTCTTCGTGGATTTGTCTACCTTTGGTCTTTGATGTTGGTGACGTTCAGATGGGGTTTTTTAGTGGTCATTCTTTTTGTTGATGTTGATGCTATTGCTTCCTGTTTGTTAGTTTTCCTTCTAACAGTCAGGTCTGTCTTCTGCAGGTCTGCTGGCATTTGCTTGAGGTCCACTCTGGACCCTGTTTGCCTGGGTATCACCAGCAGAGGCTCAGAGAACAGCAAAGATTGCTGCCTGCTGCTTCCTCTGTAAGCTTCATCCCAAAGGGGCACCTGCCAGATGCCAGCTGGAGCTCTCCTGTATGAGGTGTCTGTCGACCCCTGCTGGGAGACGTCTCCCCATCAGGAGGGAAGGGGTTCAGGGACCCACTTGAGGAGGCAGTCTGTCCCTTAGCAGAGCTTGAGCGCTGTGCTGGGAGGTCTGCTGCTCTCTTCAGAACCAGCAGGCAGGAATGTTTAAGTCTGCTGAAGCTGCACCCACAGCTGTCCCTTCCCCCAGGTGCTCTGTCCCAGGGAGATGGGAGTTTTATCTTTAAGCCCCTAACTGGGGCTGCTGCCTTTCTTTCAGAGACGCTCTGCCCAGAGAGGAGGAATTTAGAGAGGCAGTCTGGCTACAGTGGCTTCGTGGGGCTGTGGTGGGCTCCACCCAGTCTGAACTTCCTGGAGGCTTTGTTTACACTGTGAGGGGAAAACTGCCTACTCAAGCCTCAGTAATGGCAGATGCCCCTCCCCCAACCAAGGTCGAGCATCCCAGGTCAACTTCAGACTGCTGTGCTGGCAGTGAGAATCTCAAGCCAGTGGATCTTAGCTTGCTGGGCTCCGTGGGGGTGAGATCCACTATGCAAGACCACTCGAGCTCCTGGCACCAGCCCCCTTTCCAGGGGAGTGAACAACTCTGTCTCACTGGCATTCCAGGTGCCACTGGGGTATGAAAAATACTCCTGCAGCTAGCTTGGTGTCTATCCAAACGGCCACCCAGCTTTGTGCTTGAAACCCAGGCACCTGAGGGAATCTCCTGGTCTGCGGATTGCAAAGACCATGGGAAAAGTAGTAAACGGGCCAAATGCACCGTTCCTCATGGCACAGTCCATCAAGGCTTCTCTTGGCAAGGGGAGGGAGTTCCCTGATCCCTTGCGCTTCCCGGGTGAGGCGACATCTCACCCTGCTTCTGCTCTCCCTCCATGGGCTGCACCCACTGTGTAACCAGTCCCGATGAGATGAGCCAGGCACCTCAGTTGGAAATGCAGAAATCGCCCACCTTCTGCATTGGTCTCACTGAAAGCTGCAGACCGGAGCTGTTCCTATTCAGCTATCTTGCCCAGGAATCCAGAACACCAATTTTAATTGGTTTACATGGCCCCAACAAAGGCCACTTGAGAGAAAAAGATAATAGGATCCTTGAAAAGGAAATGTTCCACCTTCTCCCAGTTCCATAGCAGGGCGGAAACTTGACTTTTAGGTAACTAATTTTGTTTTGAAGTCTTTTTTACAAAAAAAAAAAAAAAAAAAAAAAAAAAAAGTTGTTCCCAAAGCTAACTGACACCTTCCATTACTAGAAACTACATTGCTCACAGAGCTTCAAATGGCTATCTTGCCTAAAATCCTAAAATGAAGAACTGAAGTTCAGGTTTAGGTTTAGCTAAGGCAGGTTCCCTGAGAGTTGTGCCTGGTGTTGTTCTGCTCAGGAGGCGAAGGGAGAAACATATAAAATTAAGTGCAGCTCCTGGACAGGTGAATCAGGTCCAGCCAAAGTGACAACATCTTGGGGTACAAAGAAGAAATAAGCATTTCAAAGTAGAGCAGGTCACAATCAATCAGCAATAGGGTGGTTTTGAAGTATGTCCACAAGTTTTTTGATACTCTTAGCTTCAAAGGGTGGAGACTAATTCCTGTCCCCTTGAGTGTGAGTTTTGCTTGGTGACCTGATGAGTACAACATGGTAGAAGTAAAGTAGTGTGACCCTCGGGATGAGGGCACAAGGGCTCCGGGCTCCTCCTTGCTCTCTCTAAGATCACTTGCTCTGGAAAAATCCAGGTGCCATGTTATAAGGACACTCAAGCAGCCATGTTGAGGGGCCCAATGTGACAAGCAACTGAGGCCTCCTGCCAACAGCCATGTGAATGAGCCATTGTAGAAGCTAATTCTCTAGCCCCAGTCCAGCTCTCAGATGACTACACCACAACTTACACGTGGATCATAATCTTAGGAGACACCCAGAGTCAGCCAGCTAAGCCACTCCCAAATTTCTAAGCCACAAAAAACTGCATTTTCTGAGATACTAAGGGTTTGTTGTTTTTAGCCACTAAATTTTTAGGTAATTTGCTATGCAGCAACACAAGCAGTGAAATGTGGAAGCATTTATATGGGGCTCTGTAGGAAGGCACTGAGCCTTAGAATAAATGCAATGCTAGTTTTTAGTACCAAGATTCTAACTCCAGGCTGCCATGGCCCTGGGACACATTTATTATGTATGCAAGGGGAAACACATTTGGCATTATCAAATGTGTCTTAAATCAAGGAAACACCAGTTATTCCTAAGTGGAATTGTTAATAATCATACTGTTCTTAATTGTTGTGGTGTTTTATATTTTCACACAATACTAAAAGAATGACTTAAAAGACTTCTGACAGGCACAACAAAATACTGATATTAAGTCTGCTTCAAGACTGGAAGGGATAACTTTAAAAAATTCCACCCAGAGTAAAAGATGTCAACCTCTGTGGCAGAGAATTTCCATAGATTTAACGGAAGCTTATTCATCTGGCAGCAGGTAGAACCTTGCCATCTTGAATCATCCAATTTACTAAGCTCTAGATTGACAATATCCCTCCATGTGCTGGTGTCTCTCCATAGATTAAGAAGATAAGAAGATGCAAACAAGCAATATTATTTTGGAACCAAGAGATGTTATTCTTGGGCTTAAACTTCTTCACCCTCATCACATCTGCTTCCCAAAATATCAAAAATATTGAAAATCAGGAACTGTCAAAGGCAAATCAACTCAGATGGTGCCTATTTCGAGACTAGCATGTCAATAGTGTTTATACCCCTTCTTACACCACATAGTCTAATTACCTTTGATTATATATTTAAGGAAACTTCTATGCACTGTAAACATTGCAAAAATAATCCCTTCGGGTTCATATTTTCTCCATCTGGAAGAGACTGGGAGTCCCCTGTCAGCTAAAGTCCTTGACTAGGACATTTCACCTATGGTTTAAGGAATAGGGAATAAATAACAAGAAGAATAATCACTCATGAGCAATGTCATATTTCTCCCTTATTGCCTGTCTCATCATCCTCTAAACACCTCAAGCCTAGCAGAGGGTGTTCTCATGGCAAATTTAAAATCCAGATGGCACCTGCACTACTAAACATGGCCTCCCCGCAAACTGACTTGGGGACTAACTGCCACAATTCTTTGCCAGGTTCAGAGACAGAAATTAAAGGAAAAAACAACAGCCAAAGAAATTAATAAACTAGCTAGATGCTCACCCCAATATGGCTCTTTTTAGAAATCGTTTGGTGCCTTATCCCCCCTCCTTCCTTAGGTAGTTTTCCAGTGAGTCCTGGGGAATTTTTGCAACTCAGATCCTCATCTATTTTTCCCTGTGTTCCTGTCACTACAGTCTTAGAGACAAGTGGTTTAAATTCCCAATGGCAAATGCAAACCATTTCAGTTTGGGTTTTTGTTCCCAGAATAGACTAGGCTTCAAAATCGCCCAGCAAACAAAGTCAGCATTCTTAGAGGGCTTCTCCCATGGGAGAGATCTTGATAAAGATTGGAGCCATTAGGGAGAGCAGGGGATCTCAGGAGTACAAAGAAAAGGCAAAATATCTCCAAAAGCATGTTATATTTTTATAGAGATAGATTTACCTCTCAAACAAAAGAGTCAGAGAAAAAAATGATTGTCATTTTTCTAATATTTACATGATCCCTAAGATAAGCCCAACGGTGAAGCCAGCATTTCAAGTGTGCAATAAAAAGTGGACGACTGACACTGGTTCCCAGGATATTTTAACTTTTACTCAGCAAGAATGAATCATCAAATCATATACCCATGTCTTTGTACATTTATTCACTTTTTAAGCATCTTTTACATACAAGGCACTGTGCTAGGTGTTGAATGAGCATTGTTGAGCAAAGAAAAAGACATAACTCCTGAATTCACAAAAGTTTACAGTTGAGAGGAGGAGATGGAAATTAAATGTGTGGGCCAGGTGAGGTGGCTCACGCTTGTTAATCCCAGCACTTTGGGAGGCCAAGGCAGGCAAATCCCCTGAGGTTCCAGACCAGCCTGGCTAACATGATGAAACCCCGTCTCTACTAAAAATACAAAAAGTAGCTGGGCATAGTGGTGGGCACTTGTAATCCCAGCTACATGGGAGGCTGAGGCATGAGAATCTCTTGAACCTGGGAGGCAGAGATTACAGTGAGCCGCGATCATGCCACTGCACTCCAGCCTAGGCGACAGAGCAAGACTGTAAAAAAAAAAGAAAGAAAGAAAGAAAGAAAGAAAGAAAGAAAGAAAGAAAGAAAGAAATTAAATGTGTGTGTGTGTGTCAGGGGAGGAGACAGAGACATAGAAGTAAGTAAGTAATAGATGGAAACATTTATGCCAAAATAGTACAATTGACCCAGTCAGAAAGACTAAGGAAAGTGTCTATGAAAGAAGGCTGATTGAGTTGAATTCTGAAGAATGAATGAATGTCTGGGTTATGTGGAGGGAGAACATACCATATTGTATTAGTCTGTTCTCGCATTGCTATAAAGACATACCTGAGACTTGGTAATTTATAAAGAAAAGAGGTTTAATTGGCTCACAGTTCTGCAGGCTGTACATGAAGCATGATTCTGGCATCTGTTTGGCTTCTGGGGAGGCCTCAAGAAATTTACAATCATGGAGGAAGGCAAAGTGGGAGCCGGCACATCTCATGGCTGGAGCAGCAAGAAAGTGAGGCTGGGAGGTGCCACACGTTTAAACAACCAGATCTCATGAGAACTCTATCGTGAGAGCAGCACCAAAGGGGCAGTGCTAAACCATTCATGAAGGATCCATCCTCATGATCTATCACCTCCCAGCAGGCCCCACCTCCAACACTGGGGATTACCATTGCACATGAGATTTGGGTGGGGACACAAATCCAAACCATATCCTATAGAGAGGGAGAAGCATGTACGAAGGACACATGGCAGAAAAGGAGAAGAGCACATTCAAGAAACTGAAAGAAACCATGATAACTGCATTGCAAAGATCAAGAAGAAATCTAATGTCAGAGACAGCTATAAAGATGAACAAGGGACAGACTGCACAAGGCCTTCTAGGCATGTATGCAAAAGAGTAGACTCTTGCCGTAATGGGAAGCTATTGGGAGGTTTTCAGCAAAGGAGAGACATAATTGGACGTTTGTTTTAAAGAGACCCCTCCAGCTTTATCATAAAGAGCAGACAGAAGAAAGGCCAAGGGGATTTAAGGAGACTAATTGGAGCCACTGCAGTTGTTCCTATGAGAGATGGATGCTTGTACCAGAGTGGGCCTATGGGTCCAAATGTCAACGACTGACTTCTTGTCTGTCAGCACCCCACCTGCCTTTGTATACTGTGCTCTATTTCTGCTGGACTGTGAGTCTGTGAACTACAGTTCCCAGGTTCCCTTCTCTACTAGCTTCCTGTTAGGTTCTACCAATAGAAAGCACTTAGAAAATATTCCTGCTTCTGGCTCGACAGTGTCAATTGCCAACAGTCCCAGGTGGTTGCTGTTGTTGCAGCAGGATGGGATGATTCTGAACTGCAGAAGCCTGCACAGTTGTAGGCCTGGTTCATGCAGCTCTTCCTCACTGCATCCAGATATAACTGAAAAGTGTCTCCAACAAAGCAGCAGAAGAGGCAGCTTTATGGGCTTCACCCCAGGACATTGGCAGCTTCTTGTATCTCAGTTTTACCCCTTCCTCCTTTTACCTCTTCCATGCTCCCTCTACCTCCCTTTTGCTCTTCCAGCCCTTCCTACAAATGTATAACCAATTCCTTGCATTTAATTCCTTCTGTTTAAATACCTAGAATGCTTTCCTTCTCTCTGACTAAACTTAGACTAAAGCAGCCCAGAAATTAAGTATTGGAACAAATTCACTAAATTCAACTTCTTGCCATTAAGTCATTCTTCATAACAGAAGTCTACCTGTTTGACTCCCTTTGGAAAATTCCAATGATACAGAGCATGCTACTTAATAGGAAAGCCCAGTCCATTGATGGTAATCTCTACTATTAAAGTCTTCCTGAGAATAACTCAAAATCTAACCATCAATTCACTTTAGGTCAATTATCAGGTGCTATTTAGCATGAATCCAGTGTATACCTGACTTCAATTAACTGAAGACGGGCATCATGTCTTCTCAGATATCCCTGAACACCCCCAGTGCCTCTAAAAGCTCGTTATAATTTCTGAATTCCTCATTTCTTTGTCCATGTTCCTTTTAATTTTGTCCTAGCTAAAGAACTTCATCCAAATGAAATTGTATATAGTAGCCTTCTGATATGGTAGAACTGCTCTTGAAGAGTTGGGGTGGGAAACTGAGCTCTATCCTCTCACGACCACATCCTCCTGGAATAGTGCACAATGCTTACAACATAAATGGTGCGGAGAGTTCAGAGTGATCACCCTGGATCTGAACGCACTACAGATGTCATAATGCCTAAGATAAGATCTTGCATTTTTTTTTGTTTTAGGAGCTATCGTTTTATTTTTGGCTCATAGTAACAAACAAACAGATTTTGAAGACACACTGTGTACCTAACACACATTGTATAGGTCTTAAGGAGAATTTAAAAATGAGAGGAAGGAGGAGGATAAGAAGCAAAAGAATAATAAGGTATAGTACTGTCCCCAAACACCTTAAGAATTAGCTGGAGAAATTATACATAAGATCATGGAAAGATGCCAAAGCATTATGGTTGTAAATATCAAGGGCTATGTAATTAGTATAAGCAATGCTTTATATTGGCACTCAAGGTAGGAAAGTTGCTTAATTTGGGGATAACTAGAGAACACTTCAACAAGCAATGATATTCGAACTTGATATTTTTGGATGAATAGGACTTAAACATGTGGAAAAGTATAGAAAACATACATCTATCTAGGAGGATGACCTCCTTTGTTTGTTCATTGATTTTTATTCCGATATCTATCAATAACTTAGAATCAACAACATTCTAAGCCTTTTGTTAAGTCCTGAGAAAATATTTTTGAAAGAACTATTCAAGGAACTTACAATTTAATAGGCAAAGATGTGGAGGAAGGAAAGTGTGATTTTGTTGTGGGCACAAAAAGCAGCTGGATTTTTGGCAGTGAATTCATAAAGGAATAATTGGAGAAGAATAGTTGGAAGAATAGTTTGGGACCACAGAGGAGAGAGGCCATTAATGTCACGTTAATAATCTGGAGCTTTACCCTTTTTTCAAATGATGATGTCTGTGTTACAAATAACTCCAAAATTTATTACCATACGGCAACCATTTATTGTGCTCATGGCTTCTGTGAGTAGCAATTCAGACAAAGAACAGCAGGCACAGCTTGTCTCTCTGCTCCACAGTGTCTGGGGCTGACCTTGAAGTTTGAGAGCTAAGACCTGGAATCATCTGAAGTCCCAGTCACTGATATTCTTCAGGCTGATTCTCATGGTTGGCTGTAGGTCTCAGTTGCTCGCCACAAGGGCCTCTCCAAATGGTCTAGCTCAGACTCCTTCATAGTATAGTGGCTGAGTTCCAATGGAAAGCATTAAAAGACACAGGGATAACCATATATCTATATCTATCTATCTATCTATCTATCTATATCGAAAGAGAGAGAGAGAGAAGCTGTATTGACCGGGCACGGTAGCTCATGCCTGTAATCCCAGCACTTTGGGAGGCTGAGGCGGGAGGATCACAAGGTCAGGAGATCGAGACCATCCTGGCTAACATGATGAAACCCCGTCTCTACTAAAAATACAAAAAATTAGCCAGGCGTGGTGGCAGGCGCCTGTAGTCCCAGCTACTCAGGAGGCTGAGGCAGGAGAATGGCGTGAACCCGGGAGGCAGAGCTTGCAGTGAGCCGAGACTGAGTGACTGTACTCCAGCCTCAGTGACAGAGCGAGACTCTGTCAAAGAAAGAAAAGAAAAGAAAAAAAAGAAAAGAAAAAAGAAAGAAGGAAAGAAAGAAGGAAGGAAAGAAAGAAGGAAGGAAGGAAGGAAGGAAGGAAGGAAAGAAGGAAGGAAGGAAGGAAGGAAGGAAAGAAAGAAAGAAAGAAAGAAAGAAAGACAGACAGACAGACAGACAGAACTATAACCTTTTTGTGACCTAACATTAGAAGTCTGGAAGTCACACATATCACTTTCATCCCAATCTTTTAGTTGGCGCAGTTACAAGCCCTTCTTGGTTGGAGGAATGCTGGTTTCATTGTAAGAAGATAGATAGATGATAGAGAGAGAGAGAGAGAGAGACAGAGATTAGATACATACACAGATGATGATAGATAGGTAGGTAGATAGATAGATAGATAGATAGATAGATAGATAGATAGTATGTAAATGGAATATGGAAATGAATAAAAAATTATTAAAGTAAAACTAAAGGAAAATATAGCATTTGGTTTCTCGTATATAAAGAGTATTATTCTGAGTTTCATTCCTTTTCTGCCCCCAGCATCTTCTATTGGAAATCTTAATGTTATAGGTTTCAAAGGGTTTTCTGTAGAATATCAGTCCCATAAACCACTCCAACAAAAGAAGGCCCTATGCTCAAAAGGATGTAGACATACCGCATACTTTATCCCCCTCTTGGAAACTCTCAATGTTCCTTAGCGTATTAAAACCTCCCAGAAAGTCAGCAGTTAAAAAAAATGTGTTTCACATTATTTTTTCCAGAGTATCTCTAACCTTTTTGACTACTGAATTTTTTTTTCTTTTTGGCTTTTTGCTAATTAACATCCTGTAGTACTAGCCTTAAAAGCCATTGCCTCAGTTGCCCCCGGGCAGAAAAGCAAAAGGCCAGGCAACTAATCAATCAACAAGTCCTCATCAAATGCCTAATTAGAAATAAGACTGCAAATGAATAGAACATGTATTACATTAGCAGTATTCTTCACGCAATAAAGTAAAATTAAAAATAATAAAATCAATGCAAACTTTAAGTTCTTTCAAGAGAGTCTAAGAAAGATTCTAGTGAAAGACACAAGATGGCCTTGAGAATTTAGATTTGGTAAAATGACACTTGCTGGGGAATGTTTTTATCCTCAGGCAAGGCTAGGTTTGGGAAACTTTTTATTTTAAAATATAAGATATAAAAGTGTTTATCTTCCAAAGGTTGCTTTGTGTTAAGATGGGAGACTTGCTTGCCCACAAAAGGGAGTTTTAAAGGAAAGTGTTCTATCAGCAAAGAACCCCGTGCATAGCGGAGTAAGCTACTACAGCATGCAGGAGTACCTCCTATAAATCACCACTGGCGTCTCCCAAAGGGGCTTCAGTTGGTAGAATGGCGATGTTCTGGGAGGACAAGGCTGTGTCACTGGCCTCTTTGTTAGCATGATTGATCACACACAGAATCAGCAACTTTCCTTTGTGAAAGCCTGCTTTCTTCTGGCCCATTTCCCCTCACTCCTTTCCTTGCTTCTCTCTTTTCTCCAAGATCCTTGCTTCTGGCCCTCCTAACAAATACCTTAGCCTAGACAAAGCAAACTCATTCAAACAGAACTCCTTAATATCTCCTGGCCTGCCAGGTGCAAAGCTGATGTCTCAATCTGCTATCAAAAACAGGCTCTGAGCTAGAACTCAGGCTGCTATCGCTGGGCTGAAAAATAAATAAATAATTAAACACTATTTAAAACTCATTCTACAGCTGCTTTTCAATCTCATAAAGGATTCTTGATCTCGGTTTAGTCCCAGGCTCGAACAGCTATCTTGCCATCTTTCCTCTAACAGCTTGAACCCTGTATTTGATCTTCAAACTATTGCCCACCTGCACTCTCATTTCTTTAACACTTTATCCTTTTTTCCAAATCCATTCTGAAAAACACCATCCCCAGATCAATGCAAGAATCTACCTGCCCTGCTCCCATTTACAGCCAGGATGATCGCAGCCACTATAAACTCTGACCCCAGTTACAGAGATGCCACATCTCCAACCTCCAATTCTTACTCCAATTCTTGGTCAGCTCCCTGTCCCATTTACCAAAGTGACTGTGACAAAGTCCCCCACTCTCCTGAGCCACCTGCACAACACGTACCACACACCCTGAGTTCTAAGGGAGACTGGCTGCTCCTCGGGCAAGGAAACCAGAGCCATCCAGTGCAACTTCCTGAATCTCCAACCTGCCCACACCTGCAATTCTACATCCTTGCGTGTCTACTCTTAATTCCATAGTACTCTCTTCTTTGACCACTATGGTCTGGCCACACTGGCCTTCCTGTTCCTTGAACAAGACAAGCCCATCTCAGGGGCTTTGCTCCATTTGTTCCAAATGCTTAGAATGCTCCTTCCTCTGATCTTCATGGGCTGGCTCCTTCTTGGTATTGAGATACTTGCTTAAATGTGTCCTCAGTGGGGTTTTCCCAAAGCAATCTATGTAAAGCAGTCAGCCAGGCCGTCTGTCAATTCTCCCAACATTCCCTGCATAGCTCTCAGTAAGCACTATGATGGTGCTTGTGTGTCATGTTTCCCGCTCTGTCCCCAGGGCTTGTCACTGTGCCAGACATAAAGGAAATGCCCACCAGATGGATCATGAATGAATGTGTGAAATAACTGGTTGGCAAGTGTGAGCCCGTATATACAACTAGGGGAGTGTGGCAGATTGCAGGGCGGTGTCGAGTACCCATTCGAGGCGTGTCCTTGTACATCTAAGGCATGGCTGTGTGTTGTTCTCTCGCTTGCTCAGTTGCTTGGGTGCAAGTATTGAGTAGACAGATAGATGGTGTTAAGCATGGCTGGGGTTTTGCCAGATGAATGTTACAGAGTAAGAGAGAGACCAAGAGGTCAAGGGCTTTACAAGGGAGTGCTTTTCATGTTGAATCTTGGACTCTGCGCAAAAAAAGGAAGTAATTAAGACAAAGGGAGTGGGTGGAAGGCGAAAAAGTGGTAGGAACAAATAAATTAGGGGTCTAGATGAGGACAGAGAGCTGAAAGGTTAGGGATGCTGCTCACAGAATGGAAGATTTGGCATAGAGCTTTCAGAGGAACTTCAATTATTGGGTAGAGAAAGACAGCGAGAAACAGAATCAGACCCTGTTCCAACCTGAGAGTAGAGCCACTGGCTTCAGGAACAAGCCAACTGAGCAATTCATGAGACCACCACTGACCCCCTCTCAGCATACCTCCTGCACATTTCTGTGCCCAAGGAATCCCTGTTCTGCCTTATGTTTCACCATCAAATGCTCCTTCTGTTTGTCTAACTTTGGAACATGTCAGGCCCCACCTAGGAAAAGAAGAAAAGTGAATAAAAGAAAACTGCCTCCTATTGCATTTCCATTAAAATTCAGGTTGTCACCTTCACAAGGAAGCTGTGCCCTTCTTCACTCCCCCATCAGGATTACAGAACTTTCCTTACACGCCAGAAAGCTCAGGGCATTTCTCTATCATGGCCTGCTGCACTGCTTCAAAACATCTATGCATGGATCTGTTTTCCTCAATAGACTTAGAGTTATATGAGGGCAGGACAATATTTTAC
This sequence comes from Hylobates moloch, assembly GCF_009828535.3. NCBI lineage: Eukaryota > Metazoa > Chordata > Mammalia > Primates > Hylobatidae > Hylobates > Hylobates moloch. The sequence continues at coordinate 58,592,774 of NW_026652290.1, read as the reverse complement.
TTTTCTTAGTTTCTAAGCACAAAGCCTAGGGCTTGGGATATCATAGGCAATTATTAGCATTTATTGAATAATTCAATGAATAAGCAAGCGCATGAATTATAGCACAGAACAGGAGACTGATATGCATGCTATAATAACACACACCAGGCAGACTCCTAGGTCATTAGATCACCTGTGGGGACCAGAAGTCACAGTGCTGTCTACCCCACCCTGCCCCATTGCACCCACCCTGCATACCACTCAAAGAGTTAGACAGAGATGATCTGGGCAAGTCTCTCTGACTCAGTTCCCACATTCAAATACGGATGCCGGGTTGAAAATACTTCAGCACATAAACCATCTACAAACACAGGTTTTATTGATGAACTGATATTTGTTCAGTTCTTAAAGGTCCTGGGGGAAAATAAACTCTAGGAAAGTTCAAAGCACAATTTAGCTCAATGGGAGGCAGCCCTATTTGTTTCTCTAGAAATAGGTCTCCTACCCCTACTTGAAGTTTGACTTATAATTGCCAAATCATTACTTCCAGTTATGAGCATTTATTGTTAAAACTAATGAGGTGCCTCCAAAAAAATATTTTCACAACTTGGTTTTGAACATTCTAAGAAGTTCTTTCTCAGAAACTACAAATGGAGTCTTTGTAAGAAAAGCCGCCTCTTGCCCTGACCAGGTGGGCCAGTCCAGCTTCGTGCTGACAGGAACGCTGGCCACTCTGCGGCAGGGGAGCAAGGGAGAAGCTGGCTCCTTTCCACCAGGGAGACCATCTTCTTTCCAGTCCTGAAGTTATTTTTCCAAAGGGCAAAGCTAGCAGGCAACACTTTGTGTGGTAAGAGAGAGACTTGCCTCACTATTCTCAAGAAACTCAGCCACCGTTACAGTTCCCTGGGATGAGGACGTGATTTTGCCACAGTCAGAATGGCCCTCAGAGTTTTGCACAACTAAAGGTGCTTTCCAGATCTCTCTTCCCCAGACTCACCCAGGAGTGCCTGCTCTATTAAGAAGGCAGCTAAAAGCCTGTGCCAAAAACTAGAAATGTGTGCTGTAATGTTTCTCAACACAGAGGTGGAAATATTACCAAAACCTAAGAAACTTATTAAAAATGTGCATGTCTAGACTGACTCCCTAAACATATCCCCTTCAAAGATTTCAATAAAACCTCCTTTCATGCCAGAAACCATAGATATTCTATTACATTTCTGTTATATTTGTCCTGAGAATACTAAGAGTAAAATAAGAGCATTTAAAATTACTTGTAAGTTTATAGTGGATATAGTAAAAGCAGCTGTCACCAGGAAGCTGTTCTGATAAGATGACAAGGAAGTTATATCCATAAGTCAGCTCTGGCAGTCAGCAAGGACTGCCATGGATTGTGAAGAACTCTGGGGACCATGTCCAAATGTAACAACAGAAAATGCCAGGAGCGATTATTGATGTCTGCCATGGATCGGGGAATGTATAGCGATGGTATGTGTGCCGCATATCTGCCTCTGCAGCCTAGACCCTCTGCAAAGCCAGAAACAAAAGCCCAGCTCTCCAACCTCTTTACATTCCAAGTAAAATCCCTTCCAGGAAGCCAGAAACAAGTTCTGCTTCTGGATTTGCTAAACAATGCTCATTTAAAGATGCAATGAATAGTGCTGGGATGAAATTAAAAGAGCAAGTCGAGCCACACGCTTCCTGGAAACAGACCCCAAAGTATGAAGCAGAAAATCTTCCACAGACAGAAGGGGAGGTTTCCTAGGAGAAGCACAGCTAGCATGTATGCGAGAGTGTTAGCAAAATGATGTCTGCCAGTTCACAGTGTTTTCTTTGCATTGCTCAAGGGTAAAGTGAAAGATAACAACACTGTTTTGAACATGTTTAGATATCTTGTTACCAGAGGGAGCTACAGAAAGCCTGAATTCTCTGACTGAAATGGAGAAGAAAGAACAAAAAGGCACGTTGTGCGTTTTGCTTATTGTCAGTTACTTCACAGCATTTCTTAAACACCTGGGGTGTGACTTGGTGGGGAGGGGTTGGTGGATATCATTTTAAAGGAAGTTTTCAGATTTTTTTTAAATGGCTTCAAATAAGGTTATTTGGGATACCTCAAGGACAGTGTCCAAGGCCTTTACTCATTGTCTGAGCATGCTGGACCAGAAAGGACCATGAGTGCCCAGCTGCACTCACTTTTCCCCAAGGCAGGCGCCTCTGAGGGCCCATTCTTTCTGGCTCCCACCCAGCTCCTGAATGCTTAGCTACTCTGCTGTGTGAATTTACACCCGCCCCGGTGACTGTCTTGAATGCGTTGGTGCATGTTTACTGGAAGGTTAGATCGGAGGTGTGGGGCCAGATACTCCACGTGGGCTAAGTCCAATGAGAGATCCGGCCCTGTACATACTTCGTAGTCATTTAACTGCCTCCGTTTCAGTTCTATCATCTGAAAATAGAGATATTAATATCTTCTTCACAGGGTTTGTGGGAGGACTGAACACCACAACAAAGCACTCTGTGTGTCAAAAAGCAAATGCAAAGCATCCCATGCCAAATTTCTCCAGCCTTCTATCACTGTGATCTCAGTTCAAATGGCATCTCCTCAAAGAGGTCTTCCCTCACCACTCTGAAAATTATGGTTCCTCTCCCTCTCTATCACCTTTACCTGCTTTTCTTCATACTGCTTACAACTCCCCAATACTTTATGATAATTTATATTCTTAGTTGGTTATTTTATTGTCTGCCTCATCCACCAGAAATTCATGGGCAAGGACTTCTGTCTGGCTTGTTCCCTACTATAATTCCAGGCCCCAGAACACACCTGGCAAGTAGCAACCACTCAGTACCTGTTTCCTGAATAGATGAATGGATCTTTCCACACCTGGCTGATCTTTACCATCTAGCTGAGAGGACATAGTAATGCTTCTTGGTGGCCTATCTCCCAGCGAACCACCAGAAACAAAGTAGGACACCCACTCAAAGCCAGAAATGATGTTTCCCTTTAATACTAATGTATCGGGACATTTTCATGTAGAAAAGAAACATGATCAAAAATTCTACTTAATAACTCTTTAAATGCATTTTAGTGTGTGGAATTGATTTTAATGTGTCCGGAAGTTCTAAGTTCAACAACTATAAAATCGAAGGAATTTCTCCCTAGGATGAAAGAGGACAATTTTTTTTAAAGTAGAATCCACTGTTTATACATTTGTTGCATAAGAAAAAGTTCACTAAGAACAAAAGATCTAACACAGATCCAGTGCTATCTGAATAATAGCCAAACCCTTTTTCATAATGTTTGACTTAAGCTGGCCTTAACTGGTCCCTATAGATGTCAGCCTCATAGAAACAGCCCTTTGGAAACCAGAAAACATAACATCAAGGATCCGGTTAATCACTCACTGATGTCAACCACTTCTTATTCATGCCCAGGAAATAACCCAATTAATAGTGTCAAGACTAACAGAAAATCTTCATAATTTCACATCAGCCACTTTAAGGGTTGATAAATAAATTTGCCCAGCTTGGGGGACAAGTGGTTCTTAGTTAGGAAATCTAAAAGGTAAAATAGTACAAATAATAACAAAGGGCAGTTATCTTCAGCCACCACTGTGTTAACAAGGCCAACAATAGAAACTAGGGACTACTAGAAAGGGGAGGGAGGAAGAGGGGTAAGAGTTGAAAAACAAACTATTGAATACTATGCTCAGTACCTGGGTGATGGGATCATTCATATTCCAAATCTCAGTATCACACGATATACCCAGGTGACAAATCGCACGTGTACCCCCTGAATCTAAAATAAAAGTTGAAAAAAAAAATAAAGAAAAAAAGTTACCTTGTACCTGGCCTGCCAATGTGAAATGGAGAATTAAGTGTTCAGTCAATTTTCTACAAAACTCTAAACCCATGCCCTCCATTGAGAGACGGAAGAGCTATCCCTTCACGTTTCAGGATTCAAAAGAATCTGTTTGAATTGCTCCTGAAATACTTACCAAGCTCAATCACAGCTCTTAGAGAAGTGCCAGTCCTTGGGTATCGATCCTGGCAAACGTGAGAGCAGAAATGGAGAGGATGGAAACAAGTGTCATATTTGTATTGGGTGGAAGGCAATAAGGAAGTTGAAACCTCCTCTTGAGACCAGCCTAAACCATTCCAATATGTCTATTTCCCTTTAATTGGATTCTAATTTCCCCTGATAGTCCCTCAAAACTCACCCCTTCACACACCCCAATATCTTTGTGTGAGATGTCAATATACCTCTGATTCCATATTTCCATTTTCAGATCTCTCTCCCAATGCACCCACTTAACAACATATTTTCTCTCCCTATTTGTAGCAAACTATCTCTATTCTGATCACCATTGTGTACTGACCCCTAGGAGACCCAAAAGATCACATCAACTTTTAGCTTGTGGTTCTTCTCACAAAAGAACACAGGCAGCTTTGGGGTGAGACGTGGATTCATAGCTTGCTTCTGGCAGGTCATCACTGGGAGACCTTGGGCCACTTTGCAAGCCTTCAGCTTCTTCATATATAAAGTGGGTGCAGTATTACCTGCCAATATAGGAATGTTATGAGGATTAAATGCTAGAGTAGATATGAAAAAAATGTGGCACACTGCCTGGCATATAGTAGGCCCTCAGTAAATAGTAGTTTCTTTCCTTCCTTTTCTGCCCCTTGCATTTAACTCTGAGGAGTTCAGAATCCATATTGATTATTATCAGATAGCACGCTTTATCATAAATATTAAGTATCTTAATTATATTTTCAGGAAAGAAAATGTCCATAAATAAAGTACATTGATCATTGATCCTAGGCCAATTAGAGTATATGGTGCTTACATTGTAACTTAAAATCCATTGTGGAAAGTAGTTACTTATTTTCTATAGCAGGCCTAATGGAAAAATTTTAGAAATTTGGAAAATTCATCATCTTATTGAGGAAACGTAATTTGGTAGGAAAAAACAGAGGCTTCAAAAATGACAGATTCACAAGTTTGTCTTCACCATGTACTACATGGATGATTCTATGCAAGCTGATTAAATACTTCTAGGAACTAATTCCACATTTGTAAATTGGTATATTATTACCCATTTTGCATAATATTTCACACAGAGTGGACTTAAACAATATTTTTGTCAAAAGAAATACATATTGATGATCCTTTCAGCACTGATGATCCTTTCCACTGTGGAACCCCAGAAATTTCATCCCTATTCTACTTTAGTACCTGGGAAATCACAATACTGTAAACTACCCCAGCTAAAAACTCCAAAACCCTGAAATTCCCTCCTTTGGATAGTCCTTGCTTGCGCACATGCTCACTCCTGCTAAATATATCCTTGCCCTTATCATGACAGCCAACCATTCACCCTCTGTCCTGGATCTTAATTTCTTCTGGACAAGGGCCTCACACACTTTCCAATTTCATTTGCCCTACTGCCCAGCGGGGCCCAATGCCAGGCATTGAAGCCTCCTCCCTTGCAAGCACCCTAGAGCCCCTCGCCTCTTTGACTGCCCACTGAAACTGCCTTGCCACTCTCCAGACCCTTGAAACACTCACCATTTACTTTAATCTAACAAACATTTTTAGAAAAAAGTTCTCAAACCATGCTGATTGAATTCAGTTTCAACGATGTTTCCCGATACTGGCCCCTCACTGCTGATGAATCTCCCCACTTGGCTCTTCTGAACTTGCATGTACAGCCCCATTTTTAACCCCCTAACCTAACTCCAAGCAGTGGCATTGCCCCCTGCACTGCAGAGACATTCAAGTTAATATGAAAGCATCAATCACAGCATCGCTCTAAATGGACCCACTCACTTAAGGGTCTCTGGTGACTTTTAATAGCCACTTCAACAGCTTCTCAGCACTTTGTCCTGTTGCTTACCACTTCCTTCTTGAAGCTTACTCTTCCCTTATCATCCTTTACACTGCACTTAATTCTCCTGTTTCTCTCTTCATTGGTTCACCTTCCTCCTTCAAATCCTAAAAGCGTAAATTCCCACAATTCTGAACCACAGTCCTTGAACCTCTGCTCTCTGTGTCCTCATTGAAAAACCTCATCTATCCCCATTACTTTTGCCATTGCTTCCAAAGAAGTTGCTTCCATATTCCGTGCCTACAATTCCACCAAATACTCCAGAGGATTCCATCAGGATATTCCATAGCCACCTCAAACTCAACACCTTTAAAATTTATCTCGTTCCTCCCCCTGACCCTTTCTCTTAACTGTGTCTGTTAAAACACTGCCAATCTCCCATTCGCTCAACCATTCTTGACTCCTTCCCCTTCTCCTGTCTTTGCCAAATCACACCTATTCTAACTCTTGGATCCATCACTGCGTCTTATTCTTCTTTATACTTCCGTGATTCAGGCGCTTAGAAACTTCTGCTTGAACGATTACAAGAGCTTTATCACTGCTTCTCCTTCCTCCTAAGTCTCGGGGATTCCAACACCAAATTAAGCAGCTAACAAATTAAATCTAAATCACAGTTTAGCTTGGAATTCCAGAACCTCCTTGACCTGGCCAAAACTTAGCCTTCCAGCTTAATCATTCTCTTCTTTCCTCAGTGAACCTGGAATCAACCTGTAACTGCTGCCCAACAGTTCACTGTTCCCCAAACAGGTGCTTACATTTCCTGCCTCCCTACTTTTTTTTTTTTTTTTTTTTTTTGAGACAGAGTTTTGCTCTGTTGCCCAGGCTGGAGTGCAGTGGCATGATCTTGGCTTACTGCAACCTCCACCTCTTGGGTTCAACCAATTCTCCTGCCTCAGCCTCCTGAGTAGCTGAGGTTAGAGGTGCCTGCCACCACGCCTGGCTAATTTTTGCATTTTTAGTAGAGACGGGGTTTCACCATGTTGGCCAGGCTCGTCTCGAACTCTTGACCTCAGGTAATCCACCTGCCTCGGCCTCCCAAAGTGCTGAGATTACAGGCGTGAGCCACCGCGCCCAGCCACCTCTCCACTTTTGTTCTCATCATTCATCTCATCCCATATGCCCTCATCATATCATTCCCCCAAATTTCTGGCTGGAAAAAAATATCCTATGCACTCTTCTAGGCTCAGCTTAAATGTCATACATACCCTGAAGCCTTCCTGATCCACCATCAAACATGATCTCATCGCTTCCTTGTCACTAATAGGATGTAAAGCATTCTGTATGACTTCCTAATGTCTCCCGCTTATAGAAGTGCCTCCCTTAGCTGGACACTCCCTGTCCCCTTCCTCTCAAACTCCCTGTACACCACTGCTGCTGACCTAGGCCACACTGCCCTCCTTCCTCTTTGTCCCCTTCCTTACTCTGCTATTTCTCTGTAGCCAAATACTCCAGCCACCACTATCACCATCTGCCCCTTCAAATAATGAATACCTTCTACCCATGCAGTCATAGAAACCTTTAATTCCATCCACACCGACTTTGAAATATGTCTCAAAGTCAAAGGTAAGCAAACAAAACCATAAACTTGGCTACAGGTTCTGTTCTCAGGAAGCTAAAAATAATCTTACAAAGATCTTAACTCTATTTTGTCTTGCATATACAATCTTTAATAATCTAATTCTATCATACCATGTGTCTTACCATTTTCTTTTCTTTCACAAATGAACACGCTCATTTACCTGATGTAAAAGGCCGAATGAGAGAGTAGGGTCTCCACTTACAACATGGCAAAAGTGCTTCAACCCATCTCATTTATATTCACTTGATAAAAGCCACACATTTGCATTCTCCTGTTTTTGACATTTGTTTTAACTAATCAGGGGAAACATTAGATAAAATATCTAAATAATTGCATAGACAAACATATTTACAGCTAGAGATTGAAACTGTTAAGATGCTGGCAGGCAACATCAAAATCTTGAAAGTTCCTATTGGCTCTTGTAAGAAAGCCTAAATTTGACCCACAAAAGATAGTTTAGGGGTATCAACTACAATGTGCAGAAGCGAGAGGTTGCAAAAGCTGGAACTCACTGATGCTGTTCGCCCAACATTCAGGCTCATGTCCTGATGCCTCGGTAATTCCACTGCAGAATGAAGTGGAAGCAGCTCAAGATCTCACACATGGCAGTTCTGGGTTTTCACAGAACTGAGAAATAACACTTAAAATGGTCTTCACTTGTATTGTTCTAACTACATAAGGGGTTAAAGAAGTTTTTGTTGTCTTGCCTAGGATTATGATAGTATTTTGTAAACAATAAAGTGTTATACAATTGCAATGTGTTAGAACCTTGCTTATATGGCAAATTCATACCAAATTTCAAATGACTTCAAAATGCATTTTAAAATGTGTTTCACTGTAAGCTCCTAGAAGGTTGGGCCCATTTCTTGTTTATCTTTGCATCCTATCTCCCATAGTATTTTTAATATAAATGCTCAGAAGTTCTTGTTTTAAGCATGACAAAATGAATTGATATAGGAGAAGGAAAGCCAGAATTAACCAACAACAAGTCTCTGAAAATGTAATCATTTGGCATTGCATTAAGCCTTTTTAAGTTACTTGAAATGGGACTATTTAAATCAGACTCCAAATAAGAAACAGAAAGCCTACAGATAAGAAAACAATTGTGTACATTTACATCTTCATCAGATTATATTTCCTCTCATGCAAATCAGCAGAATCAACTTGCATGGAATTTGACAGCAAGTCTTTCGGCAAAGGAAAATTATTCAGCCTCCTTGGCTCAAACACAAATTTGAGCTGTACCTAGAATAGAGAGGAAATAAAAGGCCAGAGAAGGCATCCATAGAATGTGGGTCCCTTTCATTTGGGGTTTTCATTCACTGCCTCACACCGGCCAATATGAGAGCAGGAAAATATTTAACTCATGTCTTAAAATTATGCCTTCATTGGTGCTGCCCGCACTTGCTATTCAGGAAATCACCTAGCTTGAGACCTCTGTGTCCTCACTGAATGAGTATTATTCACACACACACACACACACACACACACACACACACACACACACACCCATTTAAACCATCACTGTTTCTTCTGAATCCCGAGCTGGCTCCTCTACTGAGAATCTCGCCCCTGGGAGAGACATCAATGGAGCAAGGAAATTGCCTCTACCTCTGGGCCTGTTACCAGGGCTCCCTCTTTTCAAGGCTCGCCACAGCCATGCTCTGAGAAACATTGATCTATGCTCCCCTCATTGTCCCGCCACACCAGAAACAAGGAGCAGTAAAAAGAACAGTCATTATTTGTATTTGGCAAGAAAGGCGGCAGTAAAAACTGAGAGGCAGTGGACATGTAAATGTCAAAGTGAGGATGTGAAGGAAGCAGGGACAGGAAGCACCGCGGAGCTGTCTCAGTGGAGAGGAGCTTCAGTTACAGAAAGATAAGTAATTGATGGGGAAGGAAGGAAAGAGGGAGAGAGAGAAAGACGGAGGAGTCTATTACACCTCACAGCAAACAAACTTCAGATTCAGATGCTGTTTCCACCTCCCGAGGTGAATGGCATAATGGCCGAGAGCCGTGGAGGCACTGGAGCTGAAGGTCCACAGTTCAAATCCTGACTCTGCCACTTGCGATTTCTATGATTTATATTGGTTAATTTCTTAATTTCTTTGTGCCTCTGTTTCCTCATCTGTAAAACAGTGATGATGATAATAACTACCTAATAAAACTGTCATGAGGCTCAAATGAGCTAATATTTAGAATGGTTAATGTTAGAGCAGTGTCTTATTTCATCTTTTGTAGCAGTAGGGGTCTCACTATGTCGCCCACACTGGTCTCAAACTCCTGGCCTCAAGCAGTCCTCCAGCTTCAGCCTCCCAAAGTGCTGAGACTGCAGGCATAAGCCACCACACCTGGCCATTTTTTTCCCCCAAGGTGAAAAGCTAAAAGAATTTTAATTTGTGAGCTATGCTTTAACTAGAAAATACATTAGTTATAAAAACGTGTTAGGCAAACTACAAGAAAACCAGCATGGAAACCAGCCTTATCCAAATATAAATGAAATAATGATGAGTAGAAATATTATGTGAGCTATTATGATGATGATCTGATAAGTCATTTCAACACTTCTGACTTCCTTCCCTTATTAAGGAAAAGAAAAGCAGCTAAACCGGGTACTTCTATCTTTAAGCTTCTATCACTCTGCCTACCAAGTATGAATAATTTGCCATATAACTTGGGAAAACAGTCACATGAGCACGTGGGTGAGAAGGCTCTGGATTTTCAGCATGCTGTAAGTTGAGACCCTAGGTGTCATTTAATATGAAACAAACCCTCTCCGGTGGCCAGAGTTGTCCTCACTCAGCAGATATTGCCTTGGGGGTCTCCAGTGGACCAGATTCCTGCCTGGGGACTGCGCCCAAGTCCCTGGTGAAGAAGGTTATAGGAGGAGTCACTCCCAAAACAGCACTTACTTCCACTAAGTGCATATGCTACTACATGAAATAAAATAAGTATTGAGTGGGGTTTTTTCCTTGAAATTTGGCTTCAAGATGGGTTGTTTGTCAAATCAAGTAGAGATGAACTCTGTGATCGCTGAGCCTCCTTTGGTACCCTTCTCCAAACCCATTTTAAGTAGAGGTGGATTAAGAGAAGGTAGACTGCAGGGACTGATTTGTAAAGTGCACTAAAGTATCACCAGAACACAGAATTTTGCTAAAAATGTTATGAAATGGCTAAAAATGTGCTTGCCAAACTCTTTTTGGAAAGACTATTGTATGTGATCAGAAGAATACAGTAGTAATTCAATGATTCTATCTGGGGTTTGATGCTCTCCAGAGATGTCTGGAATTGGGTGGAGAGAAGGATTTGGGTAGTCACAACTATTGGGAGATCAAAAATGGCATTTAGTATGTAATGGGTGAGGCCAGGAACAAGAATGCATAAAATAGAAATTTTCTGTCTAAAATGCCATTGGATGTCTTGCTGAGAAACATACCATTAAGTGCCCCCAGAGATCTTGTACCTTCTGAGGCGGGCGGTCTAGCTAGCCCCTGGTCCCCCACTCCTACCTCCAGTACTGAGTAAAGTGAGCTGAATTTTTATGTAATAAAGATGTGGTCTCCTCCACTCTCTGACCACTCTTCACTGGCTCCCAGGTCCCTGCACCTGGAATACAAGTCCCCAGGTACTTGGTTTGTGGAATGCAGAAGTGTACTTTGACCAGTATGCTATAACTGACTCCCACATGGTGTCATATGTAATTCTCATGGCAACTCCTTGATGATAAGAGAGTAATGTTCACAGAATCTCTAGTAGGAGAAGAGAAGACTGGGATACTATGTGCCTAGGAACTGCATTCAAGATCTCACCCAGTCCTCGTCCACCTGGACCACACCCCCCAACCCTGGGGTCTGGAGCCTGCTGTGGGACTGCCATCCCTGCTGAGCCCAGAAACTATAGGCAGCTCCTCAGAGACCCCTTCTTGGCATCACTAGTACCCAAGCCCAAGTCCCACGGAGATGTATCTGCTGGGCAAACCACGGTCATATATTTGCACCCTAGAAGCAAACAGGTTTCAGTAAAAAGTGGGGAACAGTCCCTGACTCCTAACAAGATCCATCAGGTGCCGAATACCTCAAACATGAAAGGGAAGCTCAGATTCCCAGCGGCCAAAAGGAAAGGCAAACATGGGAACACGGGACTGTGGGAGAGTCTTCATCTTCAGGGACCTTGACTGCAATCCTTCACTAAAGCTAAGGTGACCACTGACCTGTTTGCCAAGCATGGTCTCGTGTATGGCTATTGTCCTGGCTTAAATACTAATAACATCTTTTCACTCTCAGAAGTGTTATATGGATTTGCATGTGTGTATGCATATGTGCGTGAGTGTGTGCATACCTGTACTTTTGTGTGAATGTACCCAAACTGTCACAAATTGTGCTGCAGAGACCAGGCTCCTGATAAAGTGGGCATTACCTTCTCTTCCAGGAACTACTCAGTACAATCTGAGACTCTGACTTAAGAATGATTCGAAGGAACCACTTCCCTAATAACAACATTGCCTTGACTTGGTATATGATTTGTTGCTTTGCAGTTGGAAAACCGGGAAGTGATAATTCCTGGAAAAGATTCTTTCCACTGTGTCTGTTCTGCTAAGTGCATTTCTCAGACTCCGTTATTTTATCTCACTTCCCTCAGGACTCTGCCCTTAGCTGGCTTCCAAGTAGCAATATAATTCACCTCTTTGCTTTAACTTTAAAATGCCAGCATATTTTCAGTATTGGAGCTCTTTGGGGAAGAGTGGCTGGGGGAGGAATAAAAAAAGAAAAAGAGAAACCCAAAAAAGAATATTGAAGAATAAAGCAGAGAAAGGATGGGGGATAGAGGGAAGAAAGACAAAATTAGAAGAGAAAGGAAGTAAAAAGGAAGAAGGAAATTAAATGAGAGGAAAAGAGAGAAGAAAGAAAAGAAAATCATTTTACAGGATATATTATTCAAATGTTTATTTCTCTTGGCCTGGAACACGTGTGGGTAAAAGCAAGCAATTCGGCAAGCTTGGTGGTCTCCACCGGATTCCAGTGGGTTTCTCTGGCTAAAAGTCCCAGTGTCTGAGCCAGTAAGGGCTTCTGCCCCATGTTGCACCATCCAGCAAACAGTGCTATAGAGTGGAAGCAACGGATAGCCAGGTTTATCCAAGCTGAGTTTCAAAACACACCCTGCACACGACCTCCTGTGATGTCCTTCCCAAGGAGAAGCATGCCTAAGAATGATCTAAACCCTGATTTTTAGTCCCAGCAAAATTGAGACCCTTGCCAAGCTACAGATCAACTTTATCTGGAAATACCACCTTCTTGAGAAAAACTTTTCTCATTTTGAAAAATCCTTGTATCAATTCCATTTGAGCATTCTGCTATTCCCAGTGATGTTTTAAAACAATGGTACCCAAATACATATTCCTAAACTGATAGATGTAGAAATCACACTTTGCAAATTAAGACTATGCCACTTCTCAAAATAAAACACACCCTATAACCCTGCTATGTTACTGGGTAGCAGAACCAGCATTTTCTCTTCCTGTTTACAGGTAATTAAGACCTTCTGGCATGTTATAATCACTACATATCGAAAGATTTTAAAGCATCTGTTTTAACCCACAACCTCATTCTAATTTGTACATGTCTACAAGGATAGAGATGGGAAAAAATATCACTTCTTCTGAATGATCCAACCTCTCAATTAATAATTGAGAATCTCTTTTTCTTTTTCTCCCTTGCCTTTTTTCTCTCTGAACTAGAGTGCACTCTTCAGCTTGTTAAGCTCAGTTCACTCCCACTGATAATTCACTAGAGATCATAATTTATGGACAATTGAAGCTGCAGAAACATCTCTTAGAAGGAATAGAGCAGATCCATAGCAACAATTCTTCAGGGGAATATTAATCCCCGGCTTTATGTAGTGCTAAGTGTACAATAGTAATCAGAACTTGAGTAGAAGCTGCTAATCATTGAGGGAAAAGGCTGTATAAAGAATTCATAATGGAATTAGCCTGCGGCAAACAAAGAAAGACAAAATTAAATCAGCCATCAAATTGCACCAAGGAATTTTAATTTACAGGTTAATGTAGGATTATGTAACTAATCACAGCTAACATTTTCAATGAACAACCAATAAAATTCTGCTCTTTTTTTCCTTTCTAATCTTACTAATGGTATTCCAATAACATGCTTTTATTACCCTATAATATGTTGGAAATGATTCTCAAAAATTCTGAAAGTCTTTCCAACTGTCAGAATCAGTGTAAAAATGGAGCTTTGAAATAATCCGTCAAAAGTGTGGATCTAGGAATATTCACTCCTCCGTTCAGCCTAGACCTAATAATGTCTGGGTAAGTTTGCATAAAATAGATTTACATAACCATGTAGCCTTAAAGTATATGCATGTTTTTCATGCAGTGCAGGGAGCTAAAATAAGGCAAAAGAGACTAAATTAAATATGTGAAACTAATTTGAAGCACACAGTTTATCAGCTAATTCTAAATAAAACCACTGCCATAGACTTATATGTCAATATTGCAGACATATCCAATGATGTACACACCAAGGACTGCTCTAACAGAGTTTTCATGGTTTATAAATGTGAACATCATAAAAAGAAATAAGGTTTCTAGGATAAAAAGTTGATTAGCATTTCCCATGGGCGGGGGTCAGAATCTTGTATCCTCCCCAGTTATATTTTGATTTCAACCAATGAATGGCAAAGACAGAAAAAAAAAACCCTCTACACAATTTGAAAAATTATATGAAATCCAACTGCTTCATAAATATAAATATATAAAAAGACAGCATAACTCTTTGCACATTGGCAAGGAGAAACTCCAAAATTATACTGTATGCTTAAAAAGACATCAGTTTAATCAAAAAGATCTTTTTCCAACATATGGCAGAAGGAAAATTATTATAAATGGAGTAAAAAGTATGTTCATAAGCTTTACTTCACAAGGGAAGAATGCTGGGAAGAAAGGCGACGGCATTCTTCTTGCATATGTTTTTCTTGTCGAGAACAATGTGGGAAAGTCTCATTTTCCTTTAATCTAAATGTTCATTTTATGGAAGCAGCAACATTCGGCCCAGTTATTAGCAAAGGAGTTTTGTTGCTTTATAAAGTCTAATTTTAAGATGCGCACTTCCAAAAAAACATTATGGTGTCAATTGCACTACCCTTCAGCAATCCTGTAATAACTTTATTCAACCATTTCTAATTATAATTATATTTTCAATTCCTTTTAGCTATAGAAACTCTTTATCAATCAGAGCACAAGACAGAAAATTACTTTATTACAGCTACAGCTCGTTAGGCTGAGTGCTCTTAATGAAGCAGCCTCATAATCAGATGAAAATCATGCTGGAGAAAACTTGCATCATTAGTCTGGGCCTTAATTACCAAGAAATATAGTCACTAACAATGATATTCCATTTCATGATATGGTGCATGCACCTTCTACACTAGTTGCAATTAATAATTCCACTGGCTGCTACAGAATCTTTTCTATTTATTCATAACAATGGAGGGGGGAAATTCTAAATTTAATTGAGCGCTTCAGATTGTGCTCTCTTTCTCCCTCGCTCTTGCATTCAGATTAAAATGTCACAAGGCTAATATTCTATCTTACAATAATTCATCATTTTAATTACATATTTTATGTATGTGAAATGTCTTTTTCAGCTTTATAGTTGAGGCTGACATTTTTGGGGACGCATGTAGGAAAATGGGTGGCCTCTTGTAAAGGTGGTTCCTACCACCCAAGACCACATCAAGGAAATAAAAAAAAAAATCACTGCCGTCAGCTCATCAGCACCATCCATGTCGGGAAAAGCTGCCAACAAGAACAGGGACATTCATTGAAATTAATGTCAGCGTCTTCTGATAGGCTTTGGATGGTAGAATGGCGATGTTCTGGGGGAACAAGGCTGTGTCACTGGCCTCTTTGTTAAGCGTGATTGATCACAGACAGAATCAGCAACTTTCCTTTGTGAAAGCCTGCCTTCTTCTACTCTGTTTCCTTTCACCCTTTCCTTGCCTTCCCTTCTTACCAACATTCTTGCTTCTGACCTCCTGAGAAATACCTTCGGTGGCTTGGGAAGGAGATCTGACCTCCTGCCATCTTCTGCACACTGCTGAATCCCAGCAGATGCCCACCCAAATTCTTGATGCACCCTCCAGGCTGGCTGAAGGCTAGAACTCAAGGTACTGTTGCAACCGCTGCTGTTTTTCAAATGCAAATTAGGTTACTGGGTGAGGGCAAAGAGCACTTGCGGGAGGGCAGAGGGCAGTGGGGTTGGCATAGATAAATGACACCCCCATTTGACCTCCAAACCCAAGTGTGCCTAGAGCTGAACTTCCTGCCTGACATCACCTCTCATAGCAAGAGTTGCAAAACAGCTGATTTGATTAATCAGGGCTGCACTTCCCCCAATCATCTGCCTTATGGACACCAAGCAGTTTGATAAATGAAATTGACAGAAGAAAAGAATGGCTTGGAAAAATCCATAAGCCACGGTAGGAAGGGTTGGGTCTGATATAAGACAATGCCAAGTTTTTAAAGACCTTAGCATCTGATTTCTATGTTATGAATGTAGAGATCCCCTACTTAAAGATCACTGGCTTCACACTGATTAGGATTTAGCATGGGATATCACGGTTCTTGAGGCAGCATAAAGAAGAATACATTCTCCCCACCCAGGTGAGGTCCCTAAATAGATAAGCAAATGACTGAATAAATTAATCAATGAAAACTCTCCACAAAACCACCAGATGAGAATTAGCCTGAGGATGGTAAAGAACTGACTGTATCGTTAGTGATTTCTTTGTTTCTCCTGGCATGACTAAGGTTTGGAGGAAAGTAGTGGCAAGTTGTATTGTATTTCACAGATTTCACAGGCAAAGTGGGTGTGGAGGAGGAATGTGTAAGGTAGAGTCAGTGGGACCAGAAGCATCATGGGACAGAGCAGGAAAACAGGGGCCCCACCTGGAGAATAAATACTAGGTGGACAAGAGGAGGTAGGCCTGGACCAATGACCAGAGCTGTAGGAAGCAGCAGGAAATGAAAAGCAGCCCAGGAAGGCATTAAGCAGAAAAGAGGGCACTAATCAGAACCACACAGAGCTCATTTCCATAGGAAAAATGCTTGGCATTTTGGACAGCCCAACAGCTTGCAAAACAACATGAGATGTGCAGTGATCCCTAAAGAGAATGGGTTTGCAAAGTCCAGCCTGATACCCTTAGAAGCAGCCACAGGAGAGCCAAGGAAGAGTTAAAGGGAACCAGCTGAGTTTACACATTCTCTTATTAATGCAATGCCAGGAAAAGACCTCAGCATTATTGTCCTTGCCTTCAATCGCTCCTTAATGTTTCCTCCTAACAGCACTTCATTTAAGTTCAGAAGTCACTGCAGGTATTTCCATCTGGCAGGGGCTACCAACACAGACACACTAGAGGACCCTAGTAAAGCTCTAGACCTTTAGAGCTATGCCCTGCATTCTGATGTGCCCATTCTCTGTGTCTGGCAATGTCCACATCCAGTTCCACAATGGAAAAGAGACAATAGCATACAATGCTGTATCCAAGGAGACTGGGGGTTCCTGCACCTTGGAGGGTTTTCAGAGAGAGGCACCCAGATAACAGCCTAATCATCCTTCATGGGTACAGTGGCTACAGCATAAGATCTTCCTGGGCTGAGCCACATACTAGCAGGGTGACCTTAGGAGAGTGACTTACCTCCTCTGTGCCTCAGTTTCCACATGCCTGGAATAAGGACAATAATAGCATCCACTTTATAATATTGTGGCAAAGGTAATCTGAGATGAGGCATGTAAAAGTGCTCATAACAGGATCTGGCACATAGTAAGTTTCAATAAACGTTAGCTCTCATCAACATCATCATTGTCATCATTGTAATCACCAGCACAGACAAGAAGCAGGCATGCCTCGCCCTGAAAATAGGTTTCAAGGATTTCAAACAGTGGTTTTCAAACCTGGCTACATATTAAAATCAGCTGCCCCAGATTCCCCAACCCTGGACCGATTAGATCAGAATCTCCCAGGTGGTATTGTTTAAAGCTCTTTACATGATTCCAGTGTGCTACCAGGGTTGAGACTCACTGATGTTGAGCCTCGAAGCTAATGCATGATATTTGAAACAATAAATGGCCAGCTACAAGGCCTGCATCTTGACACATGGCAAAGCCTTCATATGGGTCACCCGGAGAGCAATGGGAATCTGGAAGCTCCACTTTGAGATGTGAGAGTTTGAAGCATTTATGGCCCATGGATGAGCAGACACAGCTTTGGCTGAAACAATGTGCCTGGTGGCTTTTCCAGCTGACAAAGTAGTCCATTTTCAAGATACAGAATATACTGCATGCAGCCAAATGTTCCCACAGCATGACCACCAGTGACTTGCAAACACTCCTGTCTGGGGCCAGGACATGCATATGCCACAAGGCACAAGGTCAACCATGAGCACCAGCACAAGGACTGCCTTCCCCCATGATTTAGTGAAGGCAGCCCATGCAAAACCTGCCCAGAGGGATCCTGGGAAGGCCAGAGGGAGGAAATGCTTGCCATTCAGGTCTCTGAGAGTAAAGATTAACCTGTCAGAATGTACAAAGTTAGATTCAGGCTAGCCGTGAATGAATGTGACAAACCTAACTGGTTAAATCCTTAGCTAGCTTGATGACTTTGGCATCTGTTTGATATTTGCATTTACAGGATCTAGGAAAACTAGAAATTTTAACTACTAGATTCCTTAAATCTAAACAAAGCTGCCAGGTGCTCAAAAGATAATTCTTTATTTATTTATTTGCTTTTAATATTTAAGACACTTCCGCCATAGAGCGGCCTCTGAGAGTGTACATGAAATGATAGAAAACCACAATTTAAAAAAAAATTAAGAACACTAAGCAGTATCTAAACTCATCATTCAATTTAACTCATATTTTCTTCCGGCAGGAAGGGATTTACTTAGACTGTGGTGGTTACTGGAAAACCAAAAAGGGCCTGGTTCATTCTACAGTGTCTAGGGAAGCACAGTCACCCCGTGGGTCCTCTCAGGGATGTGGAAAGCAGAGGAAGGGTCCCTTGCCCTCCCGTTCAGAGAGAGCAAGTCCCCTTCTTTGCTTTTCCTTGCTGCTGGCTGCTTTTTCACCCTGCAAAAGGATCCTGTGAGAGAGACAAGAGTAACAAAGAAGAAAAAATTATCAACAGTCAGTCGGAAATACTCGAAGACTCCTTTACGACCACGAAGTTTAGAATGGAAACTTAAAAGTCAGAACCAACACACCAAAGAACTTAAAATCAAACACTGAAAAGGACAATTATTAAGATCCCACTTACAGGAGATACCAAGAACTGTCAGATTCCTGGATACAGAAAGTGGGGACAGGGGAAGGGGTAATGATGAGTTATTGAATGGGAACAGGGTTTATTTAGTATTTCATGGGGTTTTGCTTCAGGGATTTTTTTAAAAGCAATACAAAAAAAATTTTTTTAATCAAGAGCCTAAAGCTCTTCCTTAAAATACCGAAAGCAGATCAGAAAAGAAAGATTTGAGGCATGAGAGACAGACTGAGTCACGGAAGATTCTGACCCTACTGAGCTGAGTGACCCTGGCCAAGTTACAACACCTCTTAAAGCTTGGTTTCTTCATCATTAAAACAAAAGAGTTAAAGATGATCACTAAGTCCACACCAATTCTAAAGTCCACAGTTATATATTTTCTTTCTTCTGCATCATTTTTTAATTCTACCTTGGTATCCATGGAAATACTTTTATAGAAAAGCCACACTAGTCATTATAGGCAAACATCAGTTTTATTTTCCCTATTGGTTATAAAGAGGAAAGAGTTGGGAAAGATTCAATAAAAATAACTCTTCGTTGTCAAATCTGCAGGTGGGGAACCCATAATATGCAAATGCAATGTTGTTTTTCAATGTTTTAGTCTTTTATCAAAAGATATTTTTATCTAATGAAAGTGATCTTTTTTTCATGAGCATAGAATATCTGGTTAGAAGTCACTGAATCTAGGCCTGCCCTTGAATTCGTGGCTGAGCCTGTCCCTTAAATCAGGAGCCAGATATGTTCAGGATCATGAACAGCCAAGTTATTACCACAACAGAATCACTCTTCCTGTGGCTCTATTTTCCCCTTGGTCTTTACTTCCAATTTTCTTGAAGTATCTCTCACATTGTTAGGTTATTTCTAAATTCTCCTCCTACCATCCAACAATCAGCATTCAATGCCATGGTTTCAAGGAACCAGTATCCTAACCGTAATCTGCATTCTGTATCTATTCATCTGACATTGTCCCCTTTTCCACTTTGACTCTAAAATGTCAAGAAAGCAGAAACTCTGCAATGCACCTCCTTCCCAAGCCCCATGGCATCTAGGAGAGGGTAAGCAGTTAGCCTCAACCAACCTCTAAGTGCTAGGAGCCATGCAACCTGCATTTGATTTTTTAGGCCAGTGTTTCTCATTGTGGGACAATTTGCCCCCTCATCCTCCCCCAGGACATTTGGCAATGCCTGGATCCATTTGTGGTTGTCATGAATGTGGATAGGGTTACCACTGGCATTTAATGGGAAGAGGCCAGGGATGCTACTGAACATCCTGCAGTGCACAGGACAGCCCCCTACACAACAAAGAATTATTTGACCAAAAATGTAAATAGTGCTGAGAAACATGCCTTATACCATTGAAAGCTTCACAGAAGTTATGAAATAGGTTTTCTCATCCTCATTTTGCAGATAAAGGTTGAAAAGATTAAGTAATTTCTTCAGTCACCTAGTAGGAAAGTAGAAAAGCCAGGATTGGATCTCAAGTATCTGGGTCCAAAGCCCCACTGCTGCTTCTAGAAGGAGGGAGGGTGGGAGAATGAGCAGAGAATGAATATAGTCAGCTCACTGCTCTGAGGTGGGAAAGCCAGAAGAAGAAGGGCAGATTGCACTGGAGGGAGACCTCAGACTGCCTCTGGATATCATTCCTGATATCATTCCTGATGCTCCAGGCCACATGATCAGGCAAGATGTACTCACTATCTTTCCATCACTGCTGTTTGGAACTTCCCACTCCAATGGGGTAGACACAGTGAGTTTGACCAGTAGGACAATGTGTCTCCACAACACTCTAGCTTCAGGGGCCATCTGGGAAAGACACAGTTCTCTGTCCCCAGAGAAGCTCCTTAGAAAGCTGACAATTAGGGCTACAGAGCTGCACACACAGAAACTACAGGCCAAGTTTCTGGTCACCTGGGGTAGCCTCTACCTGCTGAATGGCCCTCTTAGATCCTTTCTTTCAGGAAATGAAGATGGATGGGAGGACAGTGACTGGGAATGGTCCCTAAGTTTCCCCTTGGGGGAAAGCCACCTCTCCATCAGCTAACTGCCTTCATTCAGTCCCTTTGAAGAGCAAACTGTTCACCCAGCAGAATCACACACAAGACACTGATGGTTTAAAAAAATAATAACAATAACTCTGGCTGAGCACAGTGGCTCAAGCCTGTAATCTCAACATTTAGGGAGGCCAAAGCAGGAGGATTGCTTGGGCCCAGGAGTTCAAGACCAGCCTGGGCAACATAGCAAGACCCTGTCGCTACAAAAAAACTGAAAATTAGCCTGGCTTGATGGCTTACCCTCGTAGTCCCAGCTACCTAGGAGACAGAGGCAGGAGGATCGCTTGAGCCCAGGAGTTTGAGGCTGCAGTGAGCTATAATCACACCACTGCACTCCAGACTGGGTAACAGAGCAAGACCCTGTCTCAAAAAGAAAAGAAAAACTCTTCTTTTGTTCCCATAAAAAGCGGGCTTCCTACTACTCACTGTGATTTCCAAACATCTACAACAAACACCAGCCTTTATGGTGAAGTAGAGTAGGGAAAATCTGTTTCTAAACCCTGGTTGCTGGGGTCCAGGCTTGGGAGGCCCCTCTCGCAGCAGTGCCTCCTGCCCCCTCACATCTCCACCAGCCTCCCTTGGAAACCTGGGTCCACTGTGTGAGGCATAGCAGACTAGCTAGGTGGATGGGGTAATTTAGGGTTGCTTCTGTCAATCATTTCTGCTAAAAAGTCTTAAGGATATTTAATTCCCTCAGTCCCTGTACATTAATTAAGCCCTTTTTATCTGCACTCTCCAATTGTTCTGGAAGCAGAAGACTGCTGGGCAAGAAGAGGAGAAGTCCTATTGTATGCTACATGACAGACATTGAAATCAATCCATCAGGGTTTTAAAAAGCACCTTCAAGGTGCCCAGCACCTCACCCACCTTCGAAGGCCCCTCTCTTGGGGATCAGACCATGGCAACAGAGATGGATTGGAGCCCACAGCAGTCTAAAGGGATACCACAAGTTTATCTGTGGTTCTAAGGTAACCTCCAAAGCACCATGGCTGGTGGAGTTTTTTTTCCCACCATTGAACAGAAGAAACATTTATGAAATAACATGATTCATTATTTTGGGCCAAGTGCAGTGGCTCACGCCTATAATCTCAACACTTTGGGAGGCAGAGGTTAGTGCTTCACTTGAGCTCAGGAGTTTGAGACCAGCCTAGGCAACATAGTGAGACCTCATCTCTACAACAAATAAACAAAAAATTAGCCAGGTGTGGTGGTGCGTGCCTGCAGTTTTAGCTACTCAGGAAGTTGAGATAGGAGGATTGCTTGAGCCCAGGAGGTCGAGGCTGCAGTGAGCCAAGATCATGTCACTGCACTCCAGCCTGGGGGACAGTGTGAGACCCTGTCTCAAAACAAAAAACAAACAAAAAAAAAACTGTGAAATAACGTAATTCATTTGTCTTTTACTATTGCTTATTTGGATTTCGCTAGTTCTTCATTAACAACCTTTTTTTTTTTTTTTTTTTTGAAACAGGGTCTCACTCTGTCACCCAGGCTGGCATGCACTGGCATAATCTTGGCTCACTGCAACCTCTTCCTCTCAGGCTCAGGTGATCCTCAGCCTCCAGAATAGTTGGGACTACAAGATGAACCACCACACCCGGCTAATTTTTTTGTATCATTTGTAGAGACAGGATTTCACCACATTTCCCAGGCTGGTCTCAAACACCTGGACTCAAGCGAGCCACCTTCCCTGGCCTCCCAAAATGCTGGGATTATAGGCATGAGTCACCGCACCCAGCCTAATGTCCTTTTTCTGTTCCAAGATCCAATCCAAGACAACTGACTGCATTGAGTTGTCTCCTTCATCTCCTCTTGTATAAGTTATCTGAGTTTTCGGGCTTTCCATGATCTCGTTACTTTTGAGTACTGGTCAGGCGTTTTATAGAATGGTCCTCCCTTTAGGTTTCGTTGTGATTAGACTGGGGTTTGGGGGAAGAATATCACAGAGGTGTGTGCCCTCTCCTCCCATTGCCTCAGGAGGTACATGATAAAGATCCACACGGCATCACTGAAGATGTTCCCCATCACTTTGTTAAGGCAGTTTCTACCACTTTTCTCTTGTGCAAACTTATGATTTTTCCCTCTATTCTTTCAAAGCAAGACACTAAGTCCAGCCAGTACTCAAGGGGGAGTGGAGCATTTTTATCACATTCTCCTTTGGACTGACTCCTTAACAGGAAGTAGAAATCCATTTTGAAAAAAGCACCTTGTGGAAGCCAGGGCTTTGGGCTCCAGTCTCAGCTGTGTGACCTAGGCTACATCTGTCACTCAGTTGCTTAGAGTGGCTTACTGCAGTCTCCCCTCTGTAAGATGTGCAAAGTGGTCCTGACTTCTCCAGATAGATGCTAAGGGCTCGGATATGGGAAGGGACTTTCAGTAGCCATGCTCCACCTCATGGCGCCCAATTTAAATACCTGTCATCTTCATAACCTTTCCCTGGGGCAGCCAGGCACATAGCCCTGGTATTCCTGGATGCACCCAACACTTGACTGGCCCACGTTTGGCCTCTGTTGTGGCCAATTCCTCTGTTAGAAATGCTCTTCCCTCACTGTTGGCAAAATTCTCTTCCTCACTTCACCTGGGTCTCCACTCGAATGTCACCTCTGAGAAAGGTCTTCCTTGACCCTTCTACATGCCTGCAACCTCTGTATCCCTTCGCCTGGCTGCGGTTTTTTGTGGCTCTCAGCACTGCCTGACATTATATTCTGTATTTTTGTTTCTATTGTTTGTCCCTACACTAGCATTTTTGCTCCATGAAGGACAGGAACTTGGCATGTTTTATTCCCCCACTGAATCCTCAGTGCTGAGGACAGAGCTTGGCATATAGTAGGCTGAGCCTCAAGATACATGTATTGAATGAAAGAATGTATGGGAAGTATATTTATTGTTTGCATCTCTGCAATGCCTGGGGCCCTTATAGATTCACAAATCATTGCAGTAACTCTCTACCACATAACCTCCCACCAGGCTGAGACTCACTGGGTGAACCTATTAGCATCTAAGCTTATAACTTTGGATGGACTGGAAATACTTTAGATAGGAGAAAGACTACACCATGGAGATGAAGAATTGGATTTTTCTTCAAAAGATATCTTCCACCACCCTTTCCTCTCCATCTCCCCCAAAAGCAACAAGATCTTTAGAGAAAAGTAAAAATTATTATTCAGCCTTGTTTAATCATCTGATTTCTTTGGTCTCGAGTCCATGGAGATTACATATATGTCAACATTTTCTGGCACTTTAAGAGTTATCACCAAATGTTTCATTAATTATTGCAAACATCTTCAGGAAAAAAAATGCCACGGTGGGTTTCTTTTACTGAGTGATTTATTTCAGATATAAGTTTAGTTTAATTAATAGGGGATTTTGTTGTGACCTGGAGGGTGGGGGTGGAGCTAAGGGGTACAAAGTAGAAGGAAAAAAGTGAGATTTGGCTCATTTATACTATGCCTGAAAATAATTCCATTTCTTAGCTGTATTGTGATCTGTATCTGTGCCATATATCCTTACAAAATCCTAAAACAACAAAAGCAACAAATCAACAAGATGATTGATTAGGCCCTGCCTGGCACCATCCAGCAAAAGTCAAAAGACACAGTCCCTGCATTTGAGGAGCCAAGTCTTCCTTAAAGTGGCTTCATTTGAACTTCTGGCATTCTAAAAACGTTTTATCACTTATCCAAGCAATAAAGCTTATTTTTTGAGGGGTACATTTGGAGAGGAGATGGTTGTTGTTTTCAATTACCAATAAGCAAAATGCCTCGTCCACATTTCCCAAAACACCAGGTTACATTAGTTTCAGTTTTAATATCCTGCCAAAGAAAAAAAAGTCCCCAAATATGGTGCAAATACATCTGTCTAATATTGCTGTTCAAAATGCCACTGCATTAAATAAAATTCCATGCTGTAAAATTTTGCAAGGTGATAAAACAAAAAAGATATAATAAATATAAAACATCTGCATTTTTTAACAAGACATTTGGAAACTGATTTCATTTATATTTAAACTTGTTTTGAAGTGTCCCTAGTTTTGAAAAACATCCTAGAGTATATTAGTTTTCTTTTCTCAGGCCAAAGATAAAAGAAGTGATGCCGAAGTGAAGGAGAATGAGAGAGAATAAACCACCATTGCATATTCCAGGATAAACCCTGTATTTGAGTCTTCAGCTGGCTTTCAGTCATAAAGAGAGGGGTACATGCCCTCCATCAGCAGTCCTGGAAAATGGATTCTCACATACACACAAAAATGTGTTAAAACAACATTAAGTTTCTGGCAACAGCTTAAGCACATATACCCAGGGAAGGGGAGAGTTTAACAGCATCTCTGACTCTCTCCATGTGCCTAGGTGGGGCGGTTCCCAAAACACTGAGAGAATGGTAAGACCACGTACCGCTTTTGGCTGAGGCAGGCTTTGGTGTGGAGGGGTAGGGCTCAAATATGGTGAACTCTGCCTCCACCATCAGGCTAGGAAACCCAGAATCTGAGCATATGGGCATCAGACCTATAACAATCCCAAAAGGTCTCAGGTTTCCTTTCAAAAACCAAAGGAACAAAGAAAAATGACATTTGAGGGAGAGTGAAAGAGGACAAAACATGTATATCCATTTGCTCTCCTCATTCACTGCTAGAGAGGAGAAAGTATGAGACCTGAATCCACAGATGGGAGCTCCACCATCACCAACCCACCCACAACACCATTTTATCTAACACCCATCTTTTGACCAAAAATTCAGCTCTAGAATTGGCAAATCAGGAGTGAGCTCTTTGTTCATTTCATTGCTCATGGCAGAATGGATAAATTGTGCCTGGAACAACCAAGAGAAGAGAATCTGGGCTGAAGACTCTCATAAATGAGTTTTCAATATTAATATTTGCTAACTTTTTATTGAGCACCCTTTTGTGCTAGCATTTTACAAGCACTGCCACATTTCATCCTCACAACCACATCTATTGTAGGTAATCGTTATCATCACCTTCCAAATGAGGAAGCTGAACTGCAGCAAGGCCAAATAAATTGCCCAGGGTCACACAGCTAGCAAGAGGCAGAGCGGGAAACTGAACCCAAGTGTGGATAACCGCAACATCACTACCATCATTCCTCGGCATCTGGTAAGCGGGAATAGACCACAGCCCAAATTTTCCATAGAAAGTTTACTGATTTCAGCTACTGAAGAGAAGACCTCTGAATGGACAAAAGTTCTACTTAACACAGCATTTGAAGTAAAATTCAGTTCTTAATATTTTTCTAGTAAGACTATATTTGGAACTAGGTTAACCACATGTTGTCAAGTAGAAGATGTTGGTGCCATAATGCACAGTTAATGGTACTTTTTTTCTGTATTTTTTTATTATTATACTTTTAATTTCTAGGGTACATGTGCACAACGTGTAGGTTTTTTACATATGTATACACATGCCATGTTGGTGTGCTGCACCCATTAACTCGTCATTTACATTAGGTATATCTCCTAATGCTGTCCCTCCCCTCTCCCCCGACCCCACAACAGGCCCCAGTGTGTGATGTTCCCCACCCTGTGTCCAAGTGTTCTCATTGTACTTTGTGTACAACATATGACACTTACGTATAAATACATCTTTTAAGATCATTTGCAAAGAATTTGCTCTCATAAACTCAACCCTTTCTGTATTCTTATTTATTAATTTAGGAAACCTTTTCCTCATAACTAGTTCAAAAGTGATCTTCATTTCAACCCCTATTCAATTCAGACAAAAATGCTTAATGCACTTTTCTCCCAACACCATCCACATACTCAACTGTTCACTAAAATTTTCATTACATAATACATGCCATGACATTTTCTCCAATTACCTAAATAATTCAAGGCTTTGTATTTTGTTGTTTTGCATTTCATTTTTTCATATGACCATAAGGGACCCTGTGATCACCTCCATAACATCTGTTCCACGCTCCCCATAAAGGTTGGGTGGATTGACCAGACCTCCAGCTCCAGGAATCTGTTTCAGGCTGGCATGGTAATCTTATTTCTCTTGACATTCAGTCAACCTAAGGCTAAACCAGCCAGCCTGGGGCTCAGAGACTAATCAAGGTGAAGCTCAGGAATCCTGTTTGATGCTCCTAGGAGGGGACTTTCCCTCTTTCCCAGATTTAGACAAGGAAGCAGGTGGCTCCAGTCATGGCTCTCTACTCTTTTGCTGTCAAGATAGGAACCACCTGAAAATGAACTGAGAATGATGCCCAATCCTCACACAAAAAAAGAGAGTGGAGGAAACCTTAGACAAAGAAAGTCAGAGCCCTGCCTGAGCCATGTACTGAAGCTGTACTTCTAAGAATGTGCAGCAATTTATCTCTGTATTGTTTAGGCCCATTTAAGCTGAGTTTTCTTTTTCTTGAAAGTAAAAGAATTCTCACTGGCACCCTGAATTTTCTAGAGCACTTGAAGAATGTAGTAGGCAACATCTAGCACTAAGTCACTAGTGTCCACTCAGTAAATAGAGTTGCATCTTAAGTCAAGATAATTTACAGTTCAATGTCATGACTTGAGAAAAATCACACAGAGCAAAATTTACTATGAGAAAAAAAACAAAAGATACTATGCAGTAAACATAGTACAGTAATTCTTTTGCACACTAACATTTGAAATTAAAATATACCAAGAAACACTTAAACTTATTCCATTTGATGTATTTGTACCCGTGGATTAATATACCACAGCTCAGATTCAGAATTCCTACATTGAAACCTACTCCCTAAAGAGGCATTCAGGGTCCTTCTTAATCTAACCTCATCTACCCACTTGCCTCAACACATCTCATGTCTTCATGCTCTTGCACATGCTGTTTCCATTGAAGTTCACTTTGCATTTTTCTTCACCTGGAATATTCCTACCTGTACTTCAAGGTCCAACCCAAACACTGCTACCTGCCTTAAGTTTCCTGTCTCTTCTTTAGAGACTTAATTGCTCTCTCCTCTGGACTCTCATAGCACTTTGTTCACATTTCTATTAAACCAACTTACTTTGTGGCATGGAACTTTCCCATTCACACATCTACCTAACCCATAGACCATGAACAATTCTAGAGTTGGGGGCATGTCTTATCCATCATTGTATCTCTTGCCTTAGCACATGGGACTAGCTCAGAGTAGGCACTTATTAGGTCTGTTGAATAAATCCCCTTAATTCAATTGAAGACATATACTAAGTTTATCCACTTCTCTCCATCTTCACTACCCATGAATCCAAGTACCACCATCCTCTCTTACCTGGTGACTGCAAATGATCTGACTGCTTCCATTTTTACCCTTTTTCAACCTCATCAGGGCCAGAGGTAGCTTCATAAGAATTTAAAAAAGCACCTCTCTGAGCGGACAAGTTAGGTAAAGATGCTTCCTCTAGGCTGATGTGACCTATTGAGAAATTACTTTAAAAGAGGCCTTCTTTTGTCACTGGGGTTACAAAATTAATAGAATGAAATCCTGGGTTGCTTGTGGTCACTTTGCTGCTGCATTGGTAGGGTGGAGCGGGGAGTATTCCTAAGATTGAAGTCAGTGAGGAGGAAGAAAGATGGAAAAGGTCAGATTTCTGATGTGTTGCAAAGCATCTAGGTACAGCCATACCTGAAAGAGTTATCCCTGAACTTCCAGTTACCTGAGCTGATTCAGTCACCTTTGTGCTCAGACTAATTTGAGTTGTATTACAAATACCAGCTAAGCAGTTCAGATTATATACCATTGCTAAATGCTAAGAGCTTAACATTAAAACATGACTCAGGGAAAGTGATTTTGCAAAGACCTAAACCACAGAGGACCAGGGACTAGACTGACAGGTACAGTAAGTCCTCATTTAACATCCTCAATAGGTTCTTGGAAACTGCAATTGTAAGGGAAACAAGGTATAATGAAACCAGTTTTATAAGACTCTTTGATATAAACAAGAGATAAGCTCCTAGAGCATATTTCTGGTCATAAAAACATCACCAAACTCCTATATAAAGACCAAAACACTTCTAGTAGTAAACATTGAAATGAATGTGAGTTATATATACATTAAGAAACATCATTAATAAAAACAAGATTTTTCCAGTTCAGGACTGGGGGTAGATAAAGCCTGTCTCAGCAGCTCAAGGTGCAAGTCAGGAACAAGTCCTGGACAAGATGGCCTGCCACTGTAGGGTGCACTCACCCTCACTCACACTGGGATCATGTAGACACACAGAGTCACCTAAAGGGGAACAGTTCTGGGATGTGGGAGGAAACTGGAGTTCCCAAAGAAAACCCATGCAGACATGGGGGGGAATGTGCAAACTCCACATAGTGACCTCAGCTAAGAGTCAATTGTTTCTCATCAGTGTTAGAAGGAAATGACGTTGAACAAAAAGATGTTATTCAAGGAGCCACTACCAGGCCTAGAATCTCCAAGGTCTGTGATTCAAATCCATTTGCAGAAACTACTTATGTCAGGACTTTACACTGTAGCTCAATGCTTTGGATGCAGTGAGTCCCAAATCACATTACACTAATTCACCTTTAATTTTCAAACTGTTTCACCATACACATCATAACCAAAAGGAGATTCTCATGACAGGTTATCATAGACATCACTCTGTCTCCATGTAGGTCTGCCCTTAAGTCATCCCCAAACCAGAGATGCCTAACACTTTCCTCAAAGAGGAAACAGCCTGACTTTCTGAAAAGCATTCAAATGTTCATATAGTTTTATACCATTTCTTTTTAATGCTCAAAGATGTAGATGCAATCCTATGAAATATTGAGCAGAGAGCCTTGCAGGCAAGTCAAAAAGCATCCAACGGCTGGGCACAGTGGCTCACGCCTATAATCCCAGCACTTTGGGAGGCCAGGGTGGGTGGATCACTTGAAGTGTGGAGTTCGAGACCAATCTGGCCAACATGGTGAAACCCATCTCTACTGAAAATACAAAAATTAGCTGGGCATGGTGGTACATTCCTGTGGTCCCAGCTTCAGGATCGCTAGAACCTGGGAGGTGGAGGCTGCAGTGAGCTGAAATCACACCACTGCACTCCTGCCTGGGCAACAAAGCAAGGCTCCATTAAAAAAAAAAAAAAAAAAAAAAAGCACCTGGCCAGGCACAGTCGCTCATGCCTGTACTCCCAGCAATTTGGAAGGCTGAGGCAGGCAGATCACTTGAGGTCAGGAGTTCAAGACCAGCCTGGCCAACATGGTGAAACCCCATCTCTACTAAAAATACAAAAGCTAGCTGGGCGTGGTAGCATGTGCCTGTACTTCCAGCTACTCAGGAGGCTGAGGCAGGAGAATCACTTGAACCACGGAGGTTGCAGTGAGCTGAGATCACGCCACTGCACTCTAGCCTGGGCAACAGAGTGAGACTCCTTCTCAAAAAAAAAAAAAAAAAAATCCAACTTCATTAGATATCATGCCCTAGTCTAACCAAGGTTGTGTAACTGTGCCTAAAAAGTAAGAAACTAGGCCAATGATTATTTATTTATTTATTTTCTGTTACAAGCATATTTGTTGCCCCCTTCCCATTCATTCACTCACCCTCTGAATGACTTAATCTAAGAGGACTTGTGGCACGGTGGGTGGGCATTGGGCTCTTCTCCTGGCTCGGCCACTTATTTGCCAGGTGACCTAGGCCATCAATTTCCATCCCTTACTCAAGTTCTTCCTCTGGACAAATAGGACCTTCATGTACAGGATCTTGTGAGGAGCAAATGAAGCACCCAGTTCAGGGCACCAAGAGCAGCATCAGAAACAGACCAGATGCTCCAGATGTATTTGTTCACTTGCTTTTCATTTAACCAATTGTGCTTGGGAAAAGTAGTCGGTTATTTTGGCATCAAATAGGGTAATTTCACCACTTCTTGCCCAAATATTCTCTGGCTGGGTAAATTGTACCAATATCCACCCAGTTGCTCCTGCTAAAAGCAAAGCCTTCTGTCTCCTTACATCCACTGTTCAATCTATCAGAAAGCTCTGTTGATTACACCCCTATAAATATCTTAACTCTGACCATCTCTTTCCTCCTATTCCTACCCTGTCCATGTCATCATCTCTCAGCAGGACTCTGGCTAAACAGCCTCCTAACTGGTCTCCCTGCCTCCCCTCTCCTATCCCCTTATCCCTACAGTGTCCACACAACAACCAGAGTGACCTTTTCTGAAGTGCAAATCATATCTTATCACTCTCCTGCTAAAATTTTCCCATACCTTCCAATAATATTATTAATAATAATAATATTTCTAATTTATTGAGCACTTAACTAAGTAGAAGGCACAGGTCAAAGCAGTTTGCACATACCAAATTATTTAATCTAAAACAGCTCTCCAAAGTAGGTATGATTATATCCCCACTTTTCTACATAATAAGGTCACACTATTAGTGGTGCAGCAGCCAAGATGAAGCCCAAACCATTTCCTTTCCTAGAGCTACAAGACCTAGCTCTACCCTCTGAAAGACCTAGCTCTACCCTCTAAAAGACCTAGCTCTACCCTGTCTGCCTTCTCATGTCGCTTCATAACACTCTCCTTCCCCTTGCCCCCTAAGCTCTAACCACTCGGCCTTTTTCTGTTCTCAAACATAACACAGCTCATTTCTTTCTCAGGTTCAAAGACTCTGTCCAATTCTGCTCAAAGGTAAATATCTTGGAGAAACCACCCTTGACCACAATGTTGGGTAGAATGGATGTGTGTGGTTTTTACCACTGCCATTATAACTACCACCATCTCACAAGTCAGAATTCCTTGAAGACCTCTTATTCTTTTTGCTTGAAAATCCTGGGGACTTCAAAACACAGAGAGGATATTGACTCAAAGTGCTATGATTTATCATTTATATCAGGTAGTTCATAAATCCCTTTGCTTCTGAATTTGATTCTGAAGAGAAAAATGCCTAGGAAAGGAGTGGGAAGTCTATGGAGTATTTCTGCAAATTGCTTCTTAGAACCCTGAAAGTTTTTTTGCCCCCTTAGTGAATGAACTACTCTCTGAAAAATTCTGAAGGCTGAAAACTGACAGTACTGAAAACATTCTCTTAGAAAAAAAAAAAAGGCTTATTTTAACTTTCTAAAAAAATATTTGTGTTTCTTCAAATATTCCTACAGTTGTTTTTAAGGCAATTCAATTTGGGGGGAACATTATGACAATATGCTACTTCATGCCAAAGAAAGCTTTTTATTGGCCTCTCTCGTCTTTCTAGCTTTCTTTTTCCAGCTGTTATATCAGATATAATCATCCAAAACTGCAATTTGTCATCTCCATCAAATTTGGCTTATAATTCTCGATGTTGCAGTTTATATGAAAACATTTATGAATTAAAACTCAGAGTGAAATGAAGATTTCGCAAATTACAGACAAGGTCAATATTCCTCAAAAGGTTGGATTGCAAGCAGACCTGAGAAAACACTGGCGTTTATCCCAGAT
The DNA here is from genome assembly GCF_009828535.3 of Hylobates moloch. NCBI lineage: Eukaryota > Metazoa > Chordata > Mammalia > Primates > Hylobatidae > Hylobates > Hylobates moloch. The sequence continues at coordinate 58,560,558 of NW_026652290.1, read as the reverse complement.
ATTGACACGCAGTACTGGCTGTTCCACTGAAATGTGGTGGAGCAGTGAGACAGACACGATCCCTACTGCCAAGCCAGCCTGAGGACTTGCTTCCCTCCATCATGTCATGGGACAATCTCAGGCAAGGCAGTGGATAAAAAATGAGTTCTTACATCACTTGATCTACCAATTAAAATAGAAAGATCACCTTTAGGCCTTGATGAAAGCTGACTGAATTGTCATCAGACTCTGTCCAACCCATACCTGCTGCCCATGGTAAGTACACATTGATAAACATAGCTACCATTTATTGAGTCATAATTATGTACCAGGCAGGGCAGCAGGCAATTTGCATGCCCTATTTTCTTTAACAAATACTCATTGAATAAGTGGAGCTTGTTTATATTAGGATGAATTATATGAATCTGACATTGTTGTAGATTAAAACAGTCCAATAGCAGCAATTCCATGCAGTTCAATCTAATATTTGTTCTGTCTCTCCCTGGACCCAGCACAATGCTTATGATAAACACACACAGTAGAGTTCAGTAAACTTTTATTCCATTTATCAAGTTTTTTTTTGTGGAAACAGCCTCTGAGAGGGGGGAAAAGACGGCAATATTTCAAGCAAGAGTCAATCCAGCCAACTCTGTTGCATTCATCTCTGTTGCAGGTTTCCTCTGAAACACCTTACACTGCCCACCTGCCTCCACCTCCCCAAAGCTCATGTAGTAAAACAGCAAAACCTGCCCATGTGCCTCAGCCCAGCATAATGGCAGGGAGCTATGGGACATGGCCATCTCTCTCTAATTTCCGCTGTTCCCCTCTCTTTTCAGGCAACCTGCTTTTTCCTCTCCCAAAAGTCACCATTAAAGGCATTTTATGGTTAAACAACAGCAGAGCAGTAGCCCAGGAGAACTCAATTTGGTCCTGAGGTTAACCTTAAAAATTGAATTCTAGAATCATTATGTATCTGAATTAGTAAAATGTACATCATTTTTTAGGGGGTGAAAAGAGATCATTAGAAATAAGTGACTTAAGAAAACAATTTCATTTCTAAAGCAGCTGGCAGGGGGAAACAGCTCAAAAGCCCCAACTGAAACCCAAGAAATTTAGACTAAATGTGAATTAAAAGCAGATGAAGCCATTCCAATGAGGAGATGGGAAGTTGCTCCATTTTAAACCATTGCCAGAGGGAGTGAGAGAGTGCTTTGCCCAGCCCCTTCTTACCAAGGTCTTTACACTCTCACACTCAACCAAGAAACAAAACTAAAGAAAACCAAAACATGCCTGAATCAAGAGGTTTCATTTCACCCAGATGCTAAACTTAAGCCAAAGACCAATGGCCGAACAACAGAGCACGTTTCCATGCCTCCCACTACCCACTTTAATACTTGTAGCTTAGTATCATAGAAAACAATGGTGATAGTCTCAATCTGGTGTGTTTCAAATGACAAATAATTTGCCATTTGAGATGGGGGGAGTGGAGAGTGTCCCTAAGTCAATCTTTCTAGCCTGCTGGTTATAGAACTCATAGGGAAACATCTGCTTGCCAGCTGTGACCATGAACCAGATGATTTATCTACAGACATCAGAAGCCCAACTGCCCCAACTACTGGAGCAGGAAGTATGGGAGAGGTGGGAAGGGGAGTAGACAGGTGGGAAGGGGAGTAGATGGGTGGGAAGGGGAGTAGACAGGTGGGAAGGGGAGTAGACGGGTAAGGTGGGAAGGGAAGGAGAGAGGAGCACTTTCCAAAAGGGGGAGGAAGAGAAGGAAGGGAGAGGAGCACTTTCTGGAACCTGGAGTCAGGAAAGTTTCTTTAAGGGCTCATTGTGGCCTGCGGATATTTCTACCTCTTTTCTCTTCTTCCCCACTCCATGCCCCCATTCTCACAAATTAACCTATAAAATGGATACATTCCAGGTTTTTAGCCATGAGAAAACCAAATAGGAGGTGTGTGTTCAGCCCAAGTGACGACATGACCAAAGGGTATTATCTTAATTTTGTGAAAGAAAAGGAATGCACCAGTTGTGGCATAAATCTGTGTGGCATAAATGTGACATAGGTTGAAAGCTTGCGTGCACTGAGTGGTGGTCCCCAGAGCTCCCCATTCTTCTGTCTGGAGAGTGGCCACCCCCAGCGCAGACAAGGTTCACAATGGCACCGGTTAGAGTATATTCTCCACCATCTCGAATACAGAGCCAATGCCACGTGGGTAGGCACCAGCTGAAAAAGAGTGTGTTTTCTTTATTAGCAAAGCATTCTGCCTTGTGAGCCAGGAAGTTCCACAACAGGAGTGGGGACGCAGCATTCCTGCACAGGGGCAGCTGTCTGGAGTTAAAAACTGTTCATATCTCTCAAGCTTTACCACTTATAAAATCCTGAGCTGTCACCTGGGCATTATACATAAGTCTGGAAAGGATGGCACTAGAAGAAATTTCATTAAATACCCTCAGGTCAAGACTTTTATTCTGCAACCCAGCCCATCCCCAAAATCGACCAAAAATGCAGGCTCAATCTTACTCTCCTTCATGTTCAAGCAAGACATTCATGGCTTATTCCAATAACCATCAACAAGACTGGCATTGTGGTTAGGAGCATGAGCTTCAGAACCTGATAACCCATTATTGAATGCTGATCTACCTCTTACCTTAGGCAAGTGGCTTCACTTCTCTTTGCCTAGTTTCTTCATATGTAAGGCAGGGATAATAACTGCTAGAGTTGTTGTAGGGATTTAATGAGTTAATCTAGTTAAAGGATTTAGAAAAATCCCTGGCACCTAGTGAGCCGTAAGAAATGTTAGAGGCAATCATCATCATCACTGCCCATATTCTATTTTCAAAAAAGTGAAAAACTGTTCTTGGTGTCCTATAGTTCACAATCTGTTGTAAAGACAAGGTTGACACCAAAAACAACAGGAAAATGAAGCCAACTCCAAGTCAGAGGCTGGTGATGTGATAGAGATCATATGCTCTATGGGGGTCCAAACTAGGAAGGGCCGGCAGGAGAGCTGGAGGAGGTTCCTGGGGTTGGAGGGGAGTCTGTGGGGGACTTGCACAACAGTGGCATTTTGATAGATAAAAAGAAAGACAACAGGGAGCTTGTAGAGGTTATTTACTTTTAAGGATTATTGGTAGGGGAGTCCTTCTGTTGTTTATAAGGAGTGAGAACAGTTTGAAAAGCTCTTCTCCCAACTACCTTTCTGGAAAATTTTTAATGTGGTAAAACTGCACGTTTAACACAGGCCCAACTGCAAACAACCAAGGTAAATTCCCACAAAAGCCATCTCCCCTACCCCACCCCCTGGTCTAGTCAACACTGTAAATAGAACTGCCACGTTATTATTGAGAAGGGGGGTAGCTCCCATGCAAACTACATATTTGATTAGAGTCTGAACTCTTTGCTGAACCATGAATTTGAAATAATTTAGGTGATACATATAAATTTAATTTCTTTGTTCAAAAACTCCACATCTGAAATGATGCCCTGCAAATGCGGAGCTCTCACCAAGGTCTACAAAATGAGTCTCCTTCTAACTCGTCTATACTGTGTGGAAATAATCTTCAAGGAAAGGAATAAACCTATTTTAAAAACAGCTGAGTCCTTTAGATCATATACCCTAACCAATTTATGGAGATAAATGAAATTCAGTATTAAAGAAATATATTTTTTCCACTCCTCCAGAAAATGTTAATGCCAGCTACAAAATGGAAAGAAAAAAAAAAAAAGGACAAAGAAATCAAGACTAGAACAGCAAAAAGAAAAAAACAATTCCTGGACAATTGAGGATTCCCCTGCCTTATTGTCCCTTCCTGCTTGCCCACCCCCACCTCCTCCCATTTCCCTACTGGCCCAAAGGAATTGTATACAGGAACATCAGAGAGGAGAGGAAGATCAGGGAAAAACAACTTCTGAAGAAAACAAAATTCATTGGCACCATCTGGAATCAGAAAGGCATCGTTCTCTATGGAAACAAATCCCCCTGTCTACAAGGGGGAAGGGCCCACTATGGCTCTCTTTCCTGCACTGCATCCTATTTCAATAACTCTTACATTAACCCTGGGCTAATTACTACGACTGATGAGAAAATAACAAAGGAGAAAGAGCAAAAAGGGAAAACAAAGTAACACTGAGTGATTGCTTGTGTCCTATTAATATAAATGAATACAAAATACTTTAAAAAAACGCATTAGGCAGATATTGGCTTATGATGGGGTCAATATCACGATTTATTTAACTCTGGAGACAATAAATCTTGATATTGACTAAAAACATAAGTCAATATGTGTACTGTTGTGTGCATTCTATTACAAAAATGAGGTTTTTAACTTTAATGGCCACTTTCGCAAAGAAGAAAAATAAAAGAACTCTCTCAAAGGCCTTCAAACCACAGCCACACTAACACCTGCGGGAATGAACTCGCTCTCTGGCCCAGCTTCTCAGAATCATCTCAGTCAACTGGTCAGTCGGTCAGTTAATGTGATGGATTGAATTATCGGTCCTAATTCTTTGCCCCTCCCACATCCACAACCTCTGCTGTGCCTCCTACACAAGGCACAGGCCACCCCTAGACTTCAGACTCGGCTTTTGATACTTTAGCCATCAGAATGTGGACAAAAATGTCTACAGTTCCCGGTTCCCAGCCTAATCTTATAGAGGCATCTTATGCTCTGTTTGTTCTCTTTTGACTCTGTTATCACAATTTTAAAAGCTTCCATTTAAGCAGATGCTGCCCCTTTAGATGAACCCCAAAATAAATCCACATGGAGCAGACCAGAGCCTCTGCTACAATGCTCAGCCCAGAAGAACCTACAACTGGAAGCAGAGTTACCCATACAAGCTCAGCCTAGATTGTTGCCTTTCAAGACAATCTGCAGATGTGTAAGAAATGACTGCATACTGTGAATGTCCCTGAGATTTGGTGGTTGTTTGTTATGCAGCAGTAGCTGACTCATACAGTTAGTATCACTAAGTATTCATTATTTCCAGAACACTGTATGTTACTCCCTTTGTTGGAAGGGGCTTCAAAAAAAGTTGAAGAGGTATGGTCTGACTCTAGAAATTCACAGTATAATAGGGAAAGCACGACACCTACTTGATGAGTTATATCCCTTTAGAATATGTTCCCTGTAATCCAGACCACTGTCAGATGTCTCCCCATCCCCTTAGCCAGGAGTACTAACTGTCTCAGCTCCACACATATCCAGATGCAGGACTCAGCTCCCTTACCAGTTTCCAAGAAAAATGCAATAATTCTAATTGGGAGATTTTTGTAGGTTTTATTTTTTCTGAAGGTCAGGAAGACTTCATGGGAGTACTATAGAGGTTTGCACATGGCATTCTATTAAACTCTACATTAGACCATTTATTTTCCTCAAATCCCTCCTCAGTTACATCCTAAGAGGACTTCTCTCTTTCTCCTCTTCTCTGACTCAGTAGCCAGCACCCCATTAGTCCCTTTTCCTTTCAGATTACTTTCAAGAGTTTCAAGTTCCTCCCCTTCTTGCTATTCAGAAAAAGCCACCTATGCCCACCTCATAACCTCAAACTTGCATTACTCATCCTATTGGCAGATACTGAACCCTTCAACAAATAGAATTGCTTCTTTAGAAGGCAGCTCAACTATTTGAGGAGGTTCTTCAGTGTCTCAAGCCCATCCCAGTGACTGATAAATGTCTTTTTAAAAAATCTTTGGGGTGTGTGTGTGTGTGTGTGTGTGTGTGTATGTGTGTGTGTGTATGTGTGTGTGTGGACATTTCATATAAATGACTTTGTTTCATTTATAAGCATTCGTTCACTTTTTTTTTCAGTAAGTATGGGTTGAGCCAGTCACTGTTCTAAAGGCTGGGGTCCAGCGGTGAATAAAAGAGAAACTCTTTGACCTCATGGAGTGTAGTCTCTAGGGAGGGAGACAGACATTGACAATAAACCCTTAGATTAGGTCACACTGAGCAGCGGGAAGTACTATGAAGAAGAAGCAGAGAGTAGAGGGGTGGTCACCAGGGGGTTGGGGGTGGGGTGGGATGGAGACGTTGGTCAAAGAATGCAACGTCTCAATTAAATAGAAGAAATATGTTCAAGAGATCTATTGTATGATGTGGTGACTATAGTTAATAACTATGTATTTTATTCCTGAAAACTGCTAAGAGAATAGATTTCGAGTGTTCTTACCACAAAAAATAAGTATATAAGGTAATCCATATGTTAAATAGCTCAATGTAGCCATTCCACAATGTATACATATTTCAAAGCAATACATTGTAAATGATAAATATATACAATTTTTATTCAATTTTTAAAAAGAAAGTACTATGAAGAAAATTAATGTAGGTTGAGGGGATCCACATGCTATTCTAGATAGGGTGGGCAGGGAAGGCCTCCCCGAGGAGGTGATGTTTGAGTAGCAATCTGAATTGAGCCTCAATCTCTGCCTGTTTACTTGATCCCTCCATCCAAAAAAGTATTTATTATGTGCCTGTCGTACTGAAGAGATGGTGTTTGGTTGCTGAGGGGCACACAGAAGAAGCATAAGTGGATATTCCCCTCAAGGAGATGTAATTAAATAAAAGAAATAAGATATACATTTCAAGAAAACTACACTATACCTTAAAATAAAAAATCACTTGTGCTGCATAGGTAAAATACAAGGGAAACCAGGAAGTATAAGAAATCACACTATGAGAAACTCATAGGTCCTTTTAAAATTGTAAATTTTATTTTATTTATTTTGAGACAGAGTCTAGCTCTGTCACCCAGGCTGGTGTGCAATGGCACGATAGCTCACTGCAACCTCTGCCTCTAGATTTCAAGCAATTCTCCTGCCTCAGCCTCCGGAGTAGCTAGGATTACAGGTGGCGCCTGCCAGCATGCTAGGCTAATTTTTGTACTTTTAGTAGAGATGGGGTTTCACCATGTTGGCCAGCTGGTCTTGAACTCCTGATATCAAGTGATCCACCCGCCTTGGCCTCCCAAAGTGCTGGGATTACAGGCGTGAGCCACTGCGCCTGGCCTAAAATTGTAAATTTTAAATACACAAGAGTTTTCTAAAGAATCTAAGACACTTTTATTAAAAATGGATTTTTAATAAAATTCATTTTGAGTGAAGATTTTTCCACTCAAACTTCCAGATATTTTAAAGCCTTTACATCCCAGCATATGCCTTATACAACAATTTCATGTATAAACCAATGTTCTATATGTTATGTTCCAATCCTTATGATACACAAAAGAGAGTAAACGATTTTCATGTTCTCGTTCTCTCTCTTCTTGTTTCTGGAGTACGATGGGAGTGGCAGATAGCCTTGTAAAAAAGGATTGTCTTACCTTAGTTATCACAATTATTTTTACAATGTAAATCTTTTTATGCTTAGAAACACAGACTAAACCTTAGAATAGGGATTCGAACAGAGGTGGGGTGATAGCTTCTCTGAGAAGTCCTAGAGAATGTTCACATATCAGCTCGTGAGAGCCCTGGCTGCTCACCCCGGTGTGTGACTGGTAGATTGACACACAAATAATTTTTCACAACCACATTTCAAATTATTTCTTAGGATTTCTATAGCTTTCTACTGACTGGACAGATCTGCAGCTCATTTCCCCTGCACCCTTCTAAGAAAGGGTTCACATTTTCCTGCTGAGTGGATTTGGGGTGTGTAGGGTGAGGAAAAGGCATGAGTTTGAGGAATGTGGCAGACACTGCTAATTATCTATCAATATCCATCTCCGGGTTTTTATTGAATAATAAAACTGAAGTTTTTGCTGGGTCCATGGCTGTCCAGCTAAACTTGCATTCAGCTGAACATTCTTGCATCTGAGTGTGGCCATGTGACTATGTTCTCCTAATGAAAGGTGAGTGGAAATGATACATCTTATGCCAGGGTAGATCATGGGCATGCACTCTTCTGGCCCTTCCTGCTCCACTCTCCCCACCTCTCACATACTGGACATGGCATGAGCTAGAACATGCACTTTGAATCCAGACATGGAAGATACATATTGAGGGTGGCAGTGGTACCCTATCAAGTCCTGGGCCTCTAATTGTTGTGTTACAGAGAAATAAACTTCTATCATGGTTAATTCACTGGAGTCGCTTTGATACAGCAGCTTAGTCTGCACCCTAAGCAATACAGGAGGGATAATAATACTGTCGCCTTTAAAACCAGCAAAATTAACTGGCCCAAATGAGCATGCTCTTCGCCAGGTTTGTGGAAGTAGTGCTATCGGTGGAAGAAAGATTTGCCCAAGTCTGGACTTTGAATTAACAATCTACCTATATTCTCCCTTGGCCACTGCCACATATTCACAGTTTCCACATGACTTGACGTTGCTCATGCTACATGGCCACTAAGAACAGACCCTTCTGACCAGAGGAACCAAGCCAGTTAGTGGCACTGAATGAGAGGAGCTGATATTCCAGGAGCCAGAACATGAGTCCTTAGAGACCCTAATGAGTGGAAACCTGTCTGCCTATTGCTTTTCAACTCTAAAATTTAATGCTTCTTGAGTTTCTTAGCTGATACTCTGCTCACATCTTGTTTCCTACTACAGAAGAAAAGTTCTTTTCTAGGCTGTAGCTTCACAAAAACCATTTCTCCTTAGACAAAGAGGAAAGTAGAAGAGAGCAACTGAGGAGAACACAGATTTCTTTCACTTGAACACAGCATCTCTGTGGGAGAACCCCCTTACGAAGCAGGATTTTCAGATTAGGTTTTTGAGATGGCCCAGAAGTTTTCTTTAGAAATGGAAATACAATTTTATGGCAAGAAACATTTAAATTAACTCAACTAAAGTTGTAGGCTTTGGTGGCAAGGGAGCAGGTATTTGAAAATGAGATCTCCTGAAATCTGAGGGCAGAAAATGGAGTAGCTATGGGTGGTAGACCCAGTAGGAACTGGGCTCAGTGAGTGCTTCTAGATTCAGGGTGGTTCTGGGGCCCTCATTAGCAGATACACCTGGGCCTTCATTCTACTGTTCGCTATTTACCTAACTAGGTGACTTCTATAGGAATGCCATTGGGTTTTGTCCATCTGTCAATGAACTTGGCCTCTCAATATCCCAATTCTCAGTTCCTTTTAACAAAAGATTAGGAGCACAGGCAGTTCCCAGGGAAAGCAGACTAAGGGTGAACCAGGAATCCCAAAACAAGCCAGCCCACTGTCCCAGTGTTTGGAGGACAATACAGATGCCTGAAATTTTCAGGACAAGTTAGAGGCAGAGGGCTGGATTCTTGAGCCCTTTTCTAGTTCTATAATAAATACCCTTCACCAAGGTCATCTAAGCTAAGACATCTTAATTCACCTATTTATTTATTCATTCAAACATTCATTTAATAAACATTTATGAGCACTTACTCTGAGCTATGGACTAGGAAAACAGAGTTGAATAAAAAAAAGGAACTTTTTCCTTCAGATGCTCACAGGCAAATACATAAACAGTTACTTCCCAGAGACCTTCAATATTTAAGAAAATCAGGGGAGGAAGGTCACATCAAGCTCAAAATGTGAATTTAAAAATAACTAGTTGAAATATAGTTTAAAATGGTTTTAATGTAAACTGATGTTTAAACTAAATGTGAACTCATTTACATAAGCAAACTTATTTGCAGAAAAACCCTTGCACATCTCTTAAGGAGGTTAGCCAACAGTCGATCCGAATGTGCCAGTGTGATCTTGCTTTTTAGCTAGCCCCTCCTCATGGCAGAGGGTATCTGCCATGCCACCCACTATGTCACCATTGCTAAGGGTCTCAAATGCCAGTTTCTTAATCCCCTGCCCCATTTGATATTGTTTAATCTCCAAAATATGAATCATAGATACCATCTGTTCCAACAGTGCCAAAGAAATATTTTCCTTGTCCACTACAGATCAATCCAGACACAGTTTTGTTTGCCCATTGCCAATGGCACTAAACTAGCACTGCCTTATCAAGGTTGTTATAAGAGGATCTATTTAATGTTTTTGCCTTTTTTTATCAGTCAGCTTCACCAATTCACTGCGAATGCAAAATAAATTAATTCATCTCTTTTTTTTTACCTTAAACCACTTATATTTGTATATGTATAATTCAATTTGTTTGGTTTTGGTTTTATATTCTACCCTTTTACACATTTTTCAAAGTTTTTGTAGTATGTAAAGTATTGTGCAGGGTTTTTTTTTCCATTTCAATGTCTTAGTTATTGGGTAACCTCACTGTATTTAAACATATAACTATTCACTAACACCACACTATTAAATTTTATACAACTGACTGCCAATGATATACTTGCACATTTAATTGGAAAGATTTGGGGTGGGGGCTATGGCTATGTTACAGTGAATACCTTACCACCTTATAGTTCTAAACAAGAGAAGTCTACACAGTCTTGGTAACTATAACATTTTCATAAGTATATTAAAAAACACAATCCACAAACTGGTCAATGCAAACCTAGATAGCCAAAAACAGACTACATGTGTATGATAAAACATGTACTAAGTATATTTCCAGAAAAAAGGAGGGAATGACCAGTGTCACAGGGAAGGTGGAATTAGGTAGGATACTGTAGGGAAAGGTGGGTGTTGAGGAAAAACTTCACAGAAATAACTGTCATGATATGACTATTAATGGAAATGAAACAGAAACTATACTTTCTTAAAGCTGAGGTAGGGAGGGTATAAGATTGCCTAATTGCCCCCTTAAAATTGCAGACCTCTTGCAAAGCAGAGATGTTTTCCACATAATCAATGTAAGCTCAGGCTATCTCCACACCCATCATCTGATAGGCAGTGGAATGTGTCCTGCTGTTAAGGAGTATACAAGACAAGATAATTCTATAAACTCTTCCTCCAGCCTGTTACCTCTCAAAAATACCTAAAGGCATTATAATAACTGGTGGGCCTTCAACAAAACAAATCCAAAGGTTCATTTAGCCAATTCACTTTTATCATCTTCCAATATAACTGACTAATGTGTTACTCATAAAAGCAGCATCTTTAAGCCTCCAATTTAACTTAGCCACACACTGGTTTCTTTTTTCAAGTTACAAGTCAAAATACTGCTGGTTTCTTTGAATTAAAAAATAATACAGAAAATAGCCCAGTTAAGATTTGCTTTCCAAATAACTGAGGAGAAAAATGACAAAGCAAAAAGAAAACAACCATCCTTTGTAATACTTTTTATCATTTAGGCCACCATCTCTGATTTTAAGTCATCTCTAAGTTAAATTGCCTTGCTTTTAAAATAAACACTTTCCAAGCACAGCATTTTACTTCTTCGTGCACCTGTGAACAGTTGCAATGCAAAGAGAGACACAACAACATAACAGCTATTTATCCCCCTTCTTCTTTCCCAAGACACTGTAATGACCTGGATGTAAGAGGCAATGAAGAAAAGCCCCCTTTCTCTCAATCTGTCTCTCTCTCTCTCTCTCTCCCTTTCTCTCTCTCTTCCTTTCTCTCTCCCTCCCTTCCTCCCTCTCTCCCTCTTCCTCCCTGGTATCTTTAAAGACTTCTCTTAGAACTAATATGGGACTCATCATTTGATGATGAATTTGCATGTCGATCGGCAGCCAATGTAGCAGCCCTCAGATTAGGGACATTCCGCTGCACACTAAAAGGCACAAAGAACAAGAAGTGCATTTCCATCTGCCCTTCCTTTCCAGTCAATGCATTCCCAGCCATGTCTATTGATGAGTACTTGGAACAATACCAAAATGCAGTGTAAGATCAATCCTGCTGTTTACTTCGCTGAGCTAAAGGAACAAAGAACAGAAGAAAGGCCTTAAACCCAGCCATCGTCAAGGAGCGGGGTGAAGGATGAAAATGGTTCTGATGGGCAGTTGAACAGAGTAAATGTATTTGGAGAAGCAGCAGCTCCAGCTGAGATAAAACCAATGATGATTTGTATTTTATACTGTATCTTCAGGGGATAAAAGCACTTCTATCAGACAGCCTTGTAGGCAAACTTGAAATACTGCAGTAAAGGGCTATGTTCTTTGCCAGGGAGAGAATAAAAACTCCCATAATTGCTGAGGAGTGTTAAATATCTGATTGTACATGCCTCTCTCCTCCCATGGTGAGGCAACTCAACCAGGCCCTCCTTTTAACTTCCTCGGCCCCCGCTAACCCAACAGTTGGCTGGGCCCTGCTGTCAACAAAGCAACAGGATACTGGGTTTTACTTGGATAAATACCAGTAATTGTAATTTGTGGGATTATTCCTCTTTAAAGTTACTTCAAATGGGAAGCACAGCAACTTCATTGCTGCCAAAATAAGAGTTGAGGTTGAGTGGAGGTGGGATGGGGTGAGATGAGAGTGGGGAGGCAGAGTCCATGTTCAAATACAAATATTTTGAGAAAGAGAAGGCAGAGCAACAAGGCCATGGCAGCAAAGTAGGAATTTCCTCTTTGTGAATAAAGAGCAGATGCAGCCCATTGCTCTGTCACTGGGTGAAACCTCATGGCACTGGCCAAGCGCAACAAAGGCGCACCCCAGTGAAGGACATAAGGAAGGAAAAGGCCAGAAATGCACAATGGGGGTGCCCCCACAATTCTCCCCCCAGAGCTAGGCACAACTCATCCCTTAGCCTCACAACTCAAGTGTGGTCCTAGGACCAGCAGCATCAGCATCACCTGAAAGCTTGTTAGAAACGCAGAATCCCAGCCCCTGCCCCAGACCTGCTGATTGCTAATCTCGGGAGGCAGGGCTCAGGTAACCTGATGCTCAGTAAGGTTCAGAACCACAGCCTTAGATTAGCCCCCAGAAACCTTCCCTGACTCCTCCCCGACTCAGCAAACCCTCCCTTGCCAGAAGCCTATACCCCTTATTGCTGTGCCAGGAATAAGACATTAATATATGCCTTCACATATAGTGGGGATTCAACAAATATGTTGACTTGCTTTGCCTTGTTACTGTTTTCATGTGCATTTATGTGCTCTGACTCACCCGTCAGATGTCAAGTTTTTTGAGGACAGGGACCCTCTTGGTTTTCTTTGAAACCTTCCCAATGCCTGGCATACACTGGTGCTCATTAATTGTTCAGGGGTTGACCTGTGCATTGGGACTTCCCGTTCTACTGGAGGATATTAAAGTAAAGTAGATGGTGTTGAGTGGGTTCTTTGCTGTGAAGGAGAGGTCAATATTTTCATACTTGAGTTACTCTAACAAAAGAACATGACAGCCTAAACTGAGAGCAATTGGGCTCTATCTTCAAGTAACTCCATTTCTCCATTTGCAAAGTAGGCATGGAAAATTATAAACATGTGAGTAATATTTTGCAGCGATATTAACAATTCATTGCAACACAGGTATCCTTTGGGTGGGGGAGAAGTACTGAGTAGATGCAGTCTTGCATATCTATGAATTTTTAAAAAGTCAAATGTGTCCTTTTAACCTAGCTTTTTATGAGAAAGCCTATCACTGAGTTCCAGACATTATATAGAGGTGATCAAATTTAATCCTCAAACAACTAAGCTAGCTTGATATAATTTACCCAAAGGCGACTTACGGAAACTAAGGCTCAAATAGATAAATAATTTGCCCAAGGCCACCAAGTTGAGAAAGCACAGATTCTAGTACAGGTAGATTCCAGAGCCCATTCCTGCTCTCTCACTCCACACTGGCGGAAGGAAAAAAGGGGAATTAAATGATACATTGAAATGCAACATGCAGGTTCTTCTGTGCACCCACAGGGAATGGAAGTGCAAGCAACTGACAATAGGGACCTGAGTTTTAACTACCAGAAGACAGATACACTCAATGTATACTACTTTGTAATTATATAGGTAGGTGAAAGAAATATCAGAGCACAAGACTATGTCTACATAATGTCAAATAGCTGGATTTTTAAAATAAGAAGATTCCTCCATCTATTTATAAATTATATTCGAATATTTATAAATACTGGGTCCCGGAATTTTCCACCTTTTTCCCATATGTTTGAGAGACATACAGACACAATTTAAAAATCCCAAACTTCTGAAGGAGATTTTCCTCCAAAGAACTTGACATTAACAAAAAAACACATCAAGAACCTAAAATGTTTCTTATTGTTCATATTATCTGAGCATAGAAAACATACTAGACACCATACAGAACATTAAGACTCAATTTCAGTGGAGAGGGTTCATAATATAAATTAGAAAGACACAAGCTAAATTAAATAGACACAGTCTAAATTAGGTAAACAATATCAGAGTTCTGATTCCTTCCCAGCAGGGATTGTGGAAGAGGAAGTTTTTCAAGAGATTCTAATACATGGAAAGGTCTTCATTTCCCAGGTCAATAGGTCATTTTGTTACATTTTACTGGGCACCCACTATGTCCAAGTACTGACCTGAGTTTTTTTCTCAATGAGTCTCCAGTAGTTACAAATAACATTGACTTCATAACGGGAGCAAAGGTGTTAAGGATGGGACTTTTACAGTTTATCAATCGTTTCATAAAAGTTGGGGTTTTGTAGGGATAACTGGAAAGTCTCAGTTATCATTCAGTCAGCTCCAAAAGGTAGAGTTTCCTGCCTTGGGTTCTTCCCTCAAAGAGTCTGCCTGGTCCAGATGGAACAAGGCCTCCATACATTCTTCCCAGAATCAGGAAGGTGTGGCTGCCTGCACCCCAGACATGTTCGGAAGTGGCTTTAATAATGGAAATAAGACAATAGCATCTTGCAATTGTAGTGTCGTTTAACACTATTGTTTCTTTCTTAAGTATCAAAGCCTCTGAATAGACTTTTCCAGAAAGACCTAAGGTGCAGAATGTTTGGGTGGCTTGTTCAAGATCACATGTCGAATTCTTGCAGAAGCAGGACTGAGACTAGCTCTGGACACTTGGCCCACAGTTCTTTCCTCTATTTTGTCCTGAGAGTGTGTCCCATTCTAGGGTTGGCGGAGAGAAATATAAGGTCAGCACAAATGTGAGCCACATATGTCACTTTAAATTTTCTAGTGGCCACATTTTAAAGAGCAAGAAGAAAAAAATAAACCTGGTTTTAATCATAGATATTATTTAACCTAATATATCCAAAATATCATCATTTCAACATGTAATCGATATTAAGAATTATTAATGAAATATTTTACATGTTTTTTCCTATGTAGTCTTCAAAATCCCTTGTGTATTTCATGCTTTCAGCCCATCTCAGTTTGGCCTATCCCATTTCAAGGGCTCCACAGCCACATGTGGCTACTTATTGACAGCACAGCCTCACAGTGTCTGCCTGAAATATTTCAACAGGAAAGCCCTGCCAAGTCCAACCTTGGGGCAGACAGCTCCTTTGCAGTCAGGACTGTTGCAGTGAGATCCACACCACAGCTATTGGAAGTGAGAGAAAGGTTTCCAGGCAGCCTCCAGCCCTGCAGAGACTCCCATCCCTGATATAAAGCCCCAGAAGCCTATTAACCCCTCCACTCCCTACAATGCCAAGAAGACAGCACTGTCATACAACCTCCTGCAAGCCTTTGTGGGGTGGGGCGGGGGGGATCATAGAGGAGAGCTGCATTATGCATTCTTGCAGATTATTATTTTATTAAGAAAAATAAAGCATATTTGGTGTTTTAGCAAATATCTATTGAGTGACGACTATGCATCAAGCATTGAGCTATGTTGTGGAAAGAAATCAATAAGCTCCTCATGGAACTAACTTGCTAGTGGAGATGACCTGAGAAATAAATAAACACACATACACAAACAAATATCGTCTGTGATAATGCCTACAAAGGAAATAAACAGGATAAAGAGAGAGTAGCATTTCGTGAATGTCCACAACACACTGCACTAGTCTCTTTTTCCTGTGGTAGTGCTAATAATGGCCACCATTTATTTGTGCTTAAAGCATATCAGGAAATATGCGAGGTTATTTATATCATCTCTTACTCTTACGATGACCGTGCTAGGCAAATCTTACACAATTATGTCTTTGAGCATTGGGATAAATGCCCAATGCTCAAAGAGATAATTGCCTAACATCACACCACTAGTAAGGTGGAACAACCAGGATCCAAGCTCAGATAAGACAACACAATTCTCTCTTCTCTACCACGTGATGTTCATGTTTATATCACATGGATTTGTTGAATAGCAATAAGGAATAAAAACTACACCAACCCTGTGTGGACCAGTAAGGGTCTTTACTTTAAGGACTGAACTCCAAGCCATTGAAAATAGGATTTCTAAGAAGCCCTGAGATGAGGACGTCAATTCAAACATCAGAGTGTGGTGCATTATGGCTAACCAATGGGCTGCATCTCCCAGCTCAACTCTTGAGGCTGCCTGGGAATGGTGAAGCTGCATCTAGACTCAAGGCTAAGCAGGGCTTAATCAATTAGCTCTGTCTGCCTTGGCTGGGGACAAGTAGAAGGGACACTCTTGCTATGAATCTATCACCCCTAGGTCTGACTCAAGACCATCATGGACTTAGGAGCAAATCCCTGGATCCTCTACTGCCTAAGAAATGGATCCATCCCAAAATCACACTTGGTTCAATGTGAGTCAAAGTCAATGAGATCTCTCTGCTCTGGCATACAGGAGAGTGTACAAAGACCCAAGACCCTCAGAGGACCCAGGGTAAACCCACAGGCCCTGGACTGCCTACAGGTTGGATCCAGCCCCAAATCACTCTTGGCTAACACTTTATCAAAACCCCAGTGAGGCGAGTTTAGTAGCTGACAACAAAACTACACTGTGGTAATAACATATTTGTAATTTACCAATGATTTATTTACTATTAAATTACTTACATGTAACTAGTTCAACCATTGTGGAAGTCAGTGTGGCGATTCCTCAGGGATCTAGAACTAGAAATACCATTTGACCCAGCCATCCCATTATTGGGTATATACCCAAAGGACTATAAATCATGCTGCTATAAAGACACATGCACACGTATGTTTATTGCGGCACTATTCACAATAGCAAAGAGTTGGAACCAACCCAAATGTCCAACAACAATAGACTGGATTAAGAAAATGTGGCACATATACACCATGGAATACTATGCAGCCATAAAAAATGATGAGTTCGTGTCCTTTGTAGGGACATGGATGAAACTGGAAAACATCATTCTCAGTAAACTATCGCAAGTACAAAAAACCAAACACCGCATGTTCTCACTCATAGGTGGGAATTGAACAATGAGAACTCATGGACACAGGAAGGGGAACATCACATTCCGGGGACTGTTGTGGGGGGGGGGGCGGGCGGCGGGGACAGCATTAGGAGATATACCTAATGCTAAATGACGAGTTAATGGGTGCAGGAAATCAACATGGCACATGGATACATATGTAACAAACCTGCACATTGTGCACATGTACCCTAAAACCTAAAGTATAATTAAAAAAATAAATAAATAAATAAAATAAAAAAAAAGAGAAACGCAAATCAAAAAAAAAAAATTACTTACATGTAAACCATTTTTAATCTGCATCAAAGTGTATATTTAGTCATTTTCCACTAATCATTTCGTTGTATTTTTAAAAGCCTCAACTTAAAAGAACTTCTTTCAGGTTATATAAGCATAAATACCTAACAAAGCAGAACCAATAGGTGTTTTCTATCCTAACTCTGATGTCCCTAATGGATAGGCCTGAAAAACACCACTTTATCAGCTGAATGTCAAAACTGGACACCGATTTGGAATGAACTATGGTACCGGTACCATTTTTCTCCCTCAGGGACTGGCTTTCACAGAACACATGTCCAAAAAAGACAGAGAAGTATTTCCAAACACGAGAGGGATGGCACCTAACACAGCAGCATCCCCTACGCAGCATGTCTTCCTCCCCCTATCTTCACTAATCCCGGAAAATGGTTATATTACCTTTCAATGGCAAAGAGACCCCCTCAAAATCTTCTGAAACTCCCACCTCCCCACCTTAAACCCTGATGTTACTGTGTTTTCCACAACAGTCAGTCACAGGGGACGAGAAAATCTCTCTCTCTTCCGATCATGGCACAGTCACAGGGGGACATAATCTTTGGATGAGAAAACTTCCTCTTCAAACAAAGGAATATTTCTCCCTGTGCGGTGGGAGACATTTAGCCCTTCTAATATCCCCTGTTGTGGAAGGTGAGCCTTCCAGACTTTAGTGATGGGGATAATTACAAGGGGATTTGCAGTCAGGGACTGCAGGTAGGAAGGAGGGAGGGAGGAAAAGAAGCAAGAATTTCAACTGCTTTTTCATGTACATGAGGCATCTTCATGCTCAAAATGAGCATTGCTTCCTTATCCCTGACTTCTGTCTGAAATAAAGTCTTCTCCGTTGTAAAAAAGATTCTTGTAAAAATGGTTCCCACAGTCAGAAATGTTGAAATTTCTGAAAGCTTTTAGCACTTCTTGGCCGGACACACAAAAGTACAATTGCCAGGCAGATATTCTCACAGCTTCTGCCATCTTTATTGCACATTGTGGTGTAAACAGTAAGGTTACAAGTTGACAGTCATTTTATGGCTAAAGTTGGTTATTTAAAAAGTTGTTTTAAAGCAGAAGGCCTACTGTTTGGGGAGTCCAGCAATGACCAGACCATCTGCTTCAACAACCAGGCCACTCAGAAGCTTCATTCAAGGGCAAAACATCAGAAAAGGGGAGAGATGTAAAAGGCAAAAAAGACAGATGACTACTGTCCAAGGTGAGTGTCTCTATGGACACGCATGTTTCCAGTTCAATGATCTGAGCTGAAACCAGGACATGGGCTATCCTAAAGAGCTTGTACAAAGCCATCTGCTC
Organism: Hylobates moloch; assembly: GCF_009828535.3. Taxonomy (NCBI): domain Eukaryota; kingdom Metazoa; phylum Chordata; class Mammalia; order Primates; family Hylobatidae; genus Hylobates; species Hylobates moloch. The sequence goes on along the minus strand of NW_026652290.1, from coordinate 58,541,882 downwards.
CAGTGAGCAAAGGGACACCTTGCCCTTGTCTAAGTGCATGGGGAAATCTTGTCAACTTCTCCACCACCTGGAACTTCTGTAGTGCCTGGGTTGATCATATGCCTATGTCCCAACCATGAAAGGAGTGAAAATGTAACAACTGGAACACTTCACAATTGACCTAACACTAGATGTACTTCAAAGTGCATTCGAAATCTCCATATTCCTTTTATTTTGGTTGATGTTTGGTTGGTTGGTCAATTAGTCAATTAAACTTACCTTCTTTTCCATCCTTGTAACCAGATGTCAAGGCCTTCCATGGGAAAAAGCCACAAGAGTAGATGATTCCTCAAAGAATGGTATATCAGGATTTATTATTTCAGACGTAAAGCAATGTTGAGTCATAAGATGTAATGTTTTGTTTGTTACTCAGAATAACTGCAGTTGGCATCTTTTCGCAGAAAAAATAAAATCCTCCCTGGGCCCTGCATGATGCAAGTGGGGTTAGACCTCTTTTCCTGCATGCCCAGAACACTGCACTTCCAAGACATTAGTTGAGTAATCCTCACAAAGTGACCAGTAAAGAAGAAAAACTGTCATGGGACGTTTGCTATTGTATTGCACATTTTAAGATACATTTCACTTCTTGTAGCTCTGTTTTTCAAATATTCACACATACACACACACACACACATTATTTAACAACACAAATAATGTGTACCTTCAGTTACCTCTGACTGATGTGCACACTGTGAAGAACAAAGTATTTCATGTACAAGCAATTCATTTCTACCATGCAGAAGGAGAATCTCAGAACGAGGGGCATTAAAAGACTTGCCCAAAGATGAACAGGTAGTTCCAACACACAGGCTAAACTTCACCAAAATGTTTGAACTTGCAAGTAAAGGAAGGAAGAAAAGATACAAAAAGAGAAAGAGAGATAAAGGAGAGGAGAAGACAAAGGGAGAAGAATGCTTCTCAGTGCCTTCAGACTTTTCCCATTCCTGTCCCCCTTTTTTTCTGCATAAGCCACTGAGAACATAGGCAGGGACAGGGCCTGGGGGAGACCATGGACAGAGAGTTCATAGCTACCCTCCTTTCACCACATGACCTTCCCTTCTACCAGTGTTACCCCTACCAAACCTTTCTTTCTTCCCTTTCTTTCTTGCACGCTGTCTCTCTCCCACTCTCTCAAATATTTCTTCTTGTGTACTACCCTCTTTCCTCTCCCCACATTTACTTCCCTTCATACCCAATTTCCAAAGTTAGTTGCTTTTTCTAAACCAAGCACTGAACCTGGACCTAGAGTAATCTTAAGAATTGCCAATTCCTCTGTAGACTTTCTCCTTCTTCACATCCCAAGTTTCCCTACCCCATCTCCCACCCCACCCCTATGATAAGGTATCCTAAGTCTCTGTGGACTGAAAGTCACCTACTTCCCTCCCAAGATCCTACATGTGCTCAAGCCAGGCCCCACCATCACTCAGCACTGATGCCTACCAGACAAGTATGGTAAACACACACTGGGATCAAAGATGCTATTGATAATAATACCATTAAACAGGCCCTGGCAGGCTGGGGTTAATCTGGAAACACGCATGTTTATCACACATGAAGCCCATAATACACGGATGAGGGAGAGTTTTAATTCTCCAACTCGCTAGCACTCATTTATATTCCAAAGTCTCTACCTCTCTCCCGACAGAATCATTCAACACAATAGGATTTTCTCTGCTCAAACCCGCCTTCACTTTAAAAGAACCAAAAAGGATGGGCTTAGCTCCTGTCGCTGGCATAAAAGCTTTTTCCCTTTGACAACTGGCCCAGGGATCTGCGGCTTCATCTCTCTTCATCTTTTTTTTTTTTTTTCTGTATGCGCTTTCAAAAAAGCCAGAGTCTTTATTGTAAGTGATATGAAATTATATTGAATTCACATTGACCTAGTGTTGAATGGCTTTGCAAGCTGAAATGATGGGATATTAATTTTTGACCAGTCTGGGTTAAAATGAGCTGGCAACCCTGGAGAAGTAATACAGAGGCTGATCTGTGTTACCTTGGGCTTAACTTCAGTAGAAGCTGCTTCTACACGGCAATAAGGGCTGTGACAGGAGCTTGGCTCAACAGTGGTCACACCTGGAAGCAGCTGCCCTTAGCTCTCCTGCCAGCCAGGGGCAACAGGGAAGATATGTGTGTGTCACGTCAGCAGGAGGCAAAAAGTGACGCCAGCCAGTCAAGCAACCTAGAGCTGAACACATTGAGATGGCTCCGTGCCCTCTGTTACTAAATCCTACCCTGGAGCCTCCCTGAAGTCAGGCAGGAAAAGCATCCTCAAAAGGCCCATCTGTTTCCTTGTGAAAGTCATCACTTGCAAAAAAAAAAAAAAAAAAAGTCTATGTGGGATGTCCCAACACCAACCCCAGGTTACCCAGAAACATTCCCTGCCTTACTCTGCTGTTTCCCAATCTCGAATTTGCAAAGCTGCAAGGTGGCTTCCCTCATCTGAAGCATATTGAAAGTTTTTAGATAAAATTCTCAAGACAAAACTCATTCCATTTCTCATCATTTTTGAAAGTTTTCTGCACCACATTTAGGAGAAAATAGAGAGTAAATTATGCTAAATTAAACAAAGGATTACTAATAGTGTGTCCTTCAAAATAGTAAGTGATACTAGTAATATATTGGATATAGGACAAAAATATTGAGGCCACCTGATTTACTAGGGACCTGCTTAGGTTTAAAGAAGTAGTAGACCCAGGGGTTTTAAAGTGATGATTCTGCTTTGTATGTAGAAAAAAATTTTGCTGCATCAAACCACATTTTCTCACCCAGCCCAGTCCAGCCATTCTTTTCCAGATGTGACCTCAGACCTTCAAGGACTTACACCATTGCCTTCTGTATTCCTTCTCCAAACATGTCTTACATGAATGCAATCTAGAAATAGATTCACTCCCCAGGGGTGACCACTGCCTGTGTGAAACAGTGGCCATTTCTGGAGATGAAATATAATTTCAGCTGCTATGTTCCTAGGCATGCCAATTTTTTCATTCGTTCATTCACTTATTCAACTAATAGGTATGGACCCTCTATTCTCTACCAGGTCTCTACCAGGTCCTATACCAGGGAGGTATAGGGAAAAATGGGTAGGTGACTCGGATACAGAGGTAAACAAGAGCAACCTGTCTCTCCTCCTGTGAAGCTGATATTCATGCACAAGTGAACAAAAATAATTGCAGATTAGGAAAAGTGACATGCAAAGACAAAGAAGGTCAAGAATAACTTCTACCAGGTAGGAATGACTCTGAACTTGGTGAAGGCCTCTCCGAGGAGGTAACATTTAAGCTGAGACAAAAAGGATGAGAAAAAACTCACAATGCTAAAATTGGGGGCATTAACTTCCACTTACATTCAAGGAGAAGAAAGAGCAAGTGCAAAAGCCCTGAGGTTGGGAAGAATTTGGTGGGATCAGATATCAAAAGATGCTTGACTTGTTGCCTAGTGCATAGTCATCGAGAGAGAGTGGTACAGGGTGAGACTGTCCATTAACCTATTATGAGTGTACCCAATTCCCTGCCTGCTCCCTCTTTAGAAGGAAATATGTCAGAATTCAAGTAAGTAAGAGGAATAAGTAAGAAAGGAATGCACGGAGATAGCCTTGAATCTGCTCTAATTTATTAGTAAAAGCAATCACAAACTTTGGCCCTTTAACTAATATGAGTAATAAAGTGTTAGTGGCATCCCTCAGTCCTGAACATACCACACCATCATCTAGGGACCACGTTTGAAAAATCTGAGGCTCAGAGCACAAGTCTGAAGTCCTGCAAGTCCATCTTCTAATCCTGCTCCACGGCACTTAACCTCTCTGAGATCTGGTCTCTCACTCACACATAGTGAGATCTACTAATGGAACTGTTCTAAGAAGGCATGTCTTTACCAAATGGTACATAGTAGTAATCCTCTGGATATTTACATAAAAGTCACTAACTAATTGATACTTCATCAAATAAATAACTTCTTAATCCATCCAACCCACTTGCCCAGCAAACACAAAAACGAGGGCTCTATGGCAATGCTCTCCAATAGAAAACAATGCAAACCACAAATGTGAGCCACCCTGTGTAATTGTACATTTTCCAGTAGCCAAATTAGAAAAAAAAGTAATAGAGAAATTATTTTTAATAAAATGTTTAACTCAATATATCCAAAACATTATCCTTTCAACATGTAATCAATATTTTTTAAATTACTGAAATATTTCACATTCCCTTTTTGTAGTTTTTGAATTTGAGTGTGTATTCCATACTTATAGCAAATCTCAATTCAAACTAGCCACATTTCAAGTGCTTAATAGCCACACGTTGCTATTGGCAAGTACATTGGAGGCACAGCTCTATAGAGGTAATTAGACTTTCAGGCATTTGGACTCCTTGCGATATCTTTAATATAACTGCAAGATTAATGAAAGTTAAGAAAAAAACAAGACAATAAAGGTAAAGCCAATCTCCTGCTTCAGAAGGCCTATTCTGACTTCTAAGAGTGGATGAAACTTTCAACTCTCCCACATCCCTGAACTATCTGGTGGGACATACATTTATTCATTCATTCAACAAACATTAATTGAGCACCTCCTACTGTCCAGGTAGCAGGTGTTAGGGGTATAGACATGAGCAAGAAGATGTTCAATATTTGGATGAGAATCTTTCCATTTAATGGGTAGTCAGCAGAACCTCAGGATTTCTCCCTCCCCAGCTAGAATTTGGGAGAAATAAATTCTGGTTTTGACTCCTCTGCTAACAAACTAACTATCCCTGAGAAAGCATTTTCCCCAAACAGGCCTTTGTTTCCATATCTGTAATATGTGTGAATTGATTAGAATAATGACAAAGTCTCCTTTCAGTCAGAGACTGCAACTTCAGCCCAAACCTCATTACCCTGTGGCTTGTCCCAGTCATGTGCCGGAACACGGAAGAACAAGCTGAAGAAACCCGTCCCCCATCACCCAGGAGAAAATGCAACTTCACTGGCTTCTGCAACTCATCACTCCTGGCCTTTTGTGGTTGCAAGAATGGTCTAGCTTTGTTTTGCTTTGCTTTGTTTTAATTACACTCAAAATTAGCAAAACAATTTCCATGATCCACCTAGAAGAATAATTGGCCCATTTGGTACATCTCACTGTGTGGTGAGAGCCCCCGCTGTCATCACACCAGAGCCTCACACACATTCCGCTCCCAGGTAGATGATGTCTAAGAAACCCAGAGAGCTCATCTAGCCCATCATTAACCTCATTTTGAGACAAGCCCAGAGGCAGTCCTTTTGCCACCAGCACAGCCGGCTGTCAATTGTGTCAAGCCAGTAACATATTAGTTAGCAGGGGAGCAATCCAAAGAGGTAGCCATAGATCCAAACGCCTAAAAGGTATTCTGGAATGTGGTAATTATGTCCTGCAGCTGCCAAGGGGGTCCTCTGTGAGTTCACAGATTGTAGTTGTACCATGGAAAGAAGAGGATGGATAATAGCATCCAGGCTGTTAATAACAAACAACAGGTCTTGGTTTTAACTCACCAAGACAGTCCTCAAAACTCAAGTCATGATTCATCTTCAAGTTTGTACGACTGTTCCCAGGAGACTCTGATTCCATGAACGTGGGTGTTGTGTATTCGTGTCCCAAAAGGGAGGTATAGGGAAAAGCGGGTAAAGTTAAAAGCAAATGAAAAGAGAGTTTAAAAAAATAATAATATATCCCAGGTTTTATTAACCATTCTGTGGCTCGATTTTTACAAGCAAGATGTACTAACTTCCATGATTTTTAAAATGGGCAATTTTTCATACTTTACCCCAAAATAGATTTTGCTTAGTTTGTTTTTAGTAAACTGGAATAACAGGATATCAAATGACCCAAAATTACAAGTTAGTGGGATCATCAGACATGAGTGGAACCAAGGCCTCCAGGATATCCAAACATTTGGGTAAAGCCAACAACTTTCCCCTTTCAAGAAAGCTGCATCATTCACTGAAACCCACATACCTAGGCAATCTCCATTTCTATCAGTGCCCAGTGTAAAGCTCATCTTTCAGAGCTGCATGCAATAGCCTGTTGTTAGGCTCTGCAGGTTATGCTCTCCTACCCACCCCAAAAAGACTTAGGTCTGAGGCAGAGAAGTGCATCCTGAACCCTTAGCAGTAGTCATTGCTGACTGATTGTAGTAATGCTCTCTCTGAGCAGATTCAGCCTCAGAATCATTCTTAACCCAGAGCCCTAGGCATCACCTACCTATTGATCAGAGTTAACATGCATTCTGGCCTAGAGTCTCTCATGAATTATAAATTGACCTTATGTATTAACTTCCCATGGCTGCTGTAGCAAATTACCATGATCTTTGTGGCTTAAAACAATAGAAATTTATTATCTCTCTGTTCTGGAGGTGAAGAATCTAAAATGGGTCCACAGGGCTGCATTCCATCTGGAGGCATTAGGAAAGAAATTGTTTGCTTAACTTCACCTTCTAGAGGCCACCTGCATTCCTTGGCTTGTGGCCTCTTCCTTCTCTCCAAAGCCGGGTGGAGAATAACATCTTCACTCCTCTCTGATTTCTACTTTTATCCTTGTATCTTCTCTCTCTGACACTGATCTTACTGCCTTCCTTTCATAAGGACCTTGGCGATTCTATTGGGCTTATCCTAATCATCCAGCATAATCTCCCTACTGCAAGATTCTTAATTTAATCATATCTGTAGTCTTTCTTGCCCTGTAAGATAACATATTCACAGGTTCCAGGGATTAGGATGTGACTATCTTTGGAGAGACATAACTCAGCCTGCTACACCACATCTTATAGAAAATCGCCTTGTAGAACTACAGAAGACGTCTATTGTTAAGATTTATCTATAGCATCTGAGTACATAGCAACATGAGCTGAGAGACTGATTCACTACAATTATTCACATACAATGGTTACCCTTTGACCAAAATCAGTGTCAAAATATAGCTCTGGACCAATCCACAAAATACACCATTAAAAAGCCAAATTTTTTTTTACCTCCAAGATATTAAGTTTGACATCATTTGCCCTTTGTCTGTTATATAAGTATGTCTTATATTAGAATAATTATTCTATTAATGTACAGCATTTTAAAAGTAAATTTTAACTGAACTATCACTGAATGTCTTGTCTTTTAGGGCTTCAGTAACTACATGACAATTTGCCAGGACCTAAGGCAAAAAGAATGCAGCCCTTACTGTGCCCCTCTCTTGTTTAGGTTTATATTAAGAGTCCTATTTTTATTACATGTAATAGAGGTCAGCTTCATTACTGCCAATCTGCAAGCTGCTACAGTCACTCTGGGAGACATTAGCCTGTCACCACTGAACCAGCTGGGTCACAGAATTCTGCAATAGGTCTCTCACTTTTTAGCTTTAAGAACAAAAAAATTAACCACAGAGAGCATAGCATTACTTGACTTTCACCACCACCCGCAGGACAGTGGCAGTGATAAATTGGCATCATCCAATGCCTGCAGAGGTACAATACCATGACCAGAGGCTGCATCCATGTGGCAGACCCAATAAAATTTCTCACAGACACACCTACCACTAAACTTGGCATTGAGTTAAAGTGCTCTCTAAGAAGATGCTTATTGAGCAAAACTAATATTATATGAAGATATTTGTCCAATATTCCACTGTGAGAAAATGATGCCACTTTTGTTTAACATGTGTATAAATAATTAGAAAAGAGAAGAAAGAAAGGAAAGAGGGAAGGAAGGAAACAAACAAACAAACAAACATACCAAAATATTGATGGTGGTTAGCACAGGGATGCTGTATTACAGCTACCTTTTAATTATTTATTTTTTTGCTTGTTTACATTTTCTAAATTTTCTTCAATAAAAACATTACTTTTGTAAAATTTAAAAACTTTAAAAATAATAACAATAATTTACAGTACTCATCGTGGCAACAAGCCTGACCAAGTCATGTATGAGCCTTGAATAAATCAAAGAAGCATCATTGTGTTTGAACTTGTAGAAGCTTAAGTAAATTTCTTAATTTTCCTGAGCCGCGTTATTAGGCATGCACTAAAAGCCAGATACTGTTACTAGTGATGACAATACAGTGTTGAACAAGGTAAGCAAAGTCCCTTGTCGGGGCAGAATGAAGACAATAAAATACACTCTTAGAAAAATGTCAAATAGTTGTAAGTGTGGTGATAAAGATAAAACAAGGTACTGTGACAGGGAGTGAGTGTAGGGCTTCTTTAGACCAGAGAAGACCTCTCTGCAGAGAAAGCACTAAGCTGATAACTGAATGATGAGAAGAAGCTGGCCGTGGGGAAAGCATGGAAGAGCATTTCAGACAGAAGGAACAGCTACAGCAAAAGTCCAATGGCAGGAGTAAGCCTGATGTGTTCATGGGCAGAAAAAAGGCCAGTGTTGCCACAGCTTTATGAGCAAAGAGTGAGTGGAACAGTATGAGCTAAGAGAGGGAAGCAGCAGCCAGGCCACAGAAAGCCCTTTAGACCATCATTAGGATTGATAATTTATTCAAAATGTAATGGGAAACCATTGGAGGACTTGAACCATGAGAATGATAGGAGCTGACTTATATTTTCAAAAGATCAGTCTAGCTGCTATGAGGAGATTGGAATGAAGGGTGAAAGAGCACAGGGGGGAGTCTAGTTAGAGGTCACTGCAATAATGCCAGTTAAAGGCAGCAGAAATGTGAGCTAAGATGGTTTTAGTAGAGATAGATAGAAGCAGGTGGATATTGTGAAATAGACCTTACAGGACTTACTGATGGATCAGATGACTGAGAGAGAAAGAAATGAATCAAGGGTCAGATGTAGTGATTCAGCAAGTATTGATGAGCACCTAATATGTGCTAGGCACTCTTCTACTGCTGAGAAGCCAATGAATGATGGCACCATTTACTGAGAGGCGCAAGACCAGGATAGGGGCAGTTTTGGGATAAAGGGACTCAAAAGAGCTGCAGGGACAGATGCTGGATAAGGTTAAGATGCTGTATTAATTTAGGTAATTTCAGTTGCTCTTACAGATAAAAACAAAATCCAATAGCTTAATACAATAAGATTTTATTTCTTGCTCTGGTGAAATCCAAGTCAGTTATTCCTGATTAGTGGGCAGCTCTCCTCCAAATGGCAATGCAGGGACCCGGGTTCCTTCCTTAGTGGGCAGCTCTCCTCCAAATAGCGATGCAGGGACCAGGGTTTCTTCCATGTGGTGGCCCCCTCCATCTTCAACACTTGGCTTTAAAAGTCACTGAGCTCATATGCATCAGTCTATGAAAGACAAGGAATATGGGAGATCTCTTGTGGGGGGTTTTGATGGGCTAAACCTAGAAGTGGTGCACATACTTCTGTTCTCATACCATGGCTAGAAATCTGTCACAAGGCCACACCTATTGGTATGAGAGGCTGAAGTATGCAGCCTAGGTACCCGTTCAGGAAGAGGATTTGAGTTTGGAGAACCTCCCAACAGTGTCTCCTACAGATACCTATTAGTCATCCAATGGAGAAGTCAAACAGTATTTGAATATACAAGAGAGTGGTCTGAACTAGAGATAAAAATTTCAGCACAGTCACTGCATAGATGATGAGATTATCTAGCTATAGTGTAGACAGGGAGAAAGGAAAGGCCTGAATCATGCCCTCATTTGGAGGTCAAGCAGAGGATAAGGAGCCAGCAAAGGAAGATAAGTCTGAGCTGCCAGTGAGGTCGGAGCAAAACCAGAAAGCAGCTGCCATGGAAAAAATAAGAAAAATTGTTTCAAGGAGGGTGGTCAGCCATATCCAACATTGCTGAGAAGGCCAGGAAGATGGAAGACAAAATACTGACCATTAGATTTGAAAACCCAAAAGTCACTGGTGACCTTGACAAGGACCATTTCAGTGGAAAAGTAGAATCAGGAGTCAACTAGGAGAGAATGTGAGGTCAAGAAGCAGGGAGAGTATCTACAGACAACAACATCAAGACAATCTGCTGTGAAGATGAGCAGAGAAATGAGCCATAAACACAATGGAACACAGAACAAGTGAGTTTATGCCACGATGGAAACTATTAGAATATGTTTAGATGCTCACGGGAATTATCCAGTTTAGAGGAAGGGTGATACAGAAAAGGAGAAATCTGCAGGACAAAGTCCTTGAGAAAGGATGCAGACAGGACCTAGAACACAAGTGGATAGGTTGGATTTAATTATGCACAGAACATGTCCCTGACAGGAGGGAAGAGGTAAGGTATCAGCATATTAATAGACACAGATAGCTTGGTGGATTTGGGTGGTGGGGAGTAGGGGTTAAGTAATAAAGAAAAGCTCCTCATCTGGGAGTGAGCCAGGAGGAGAAAGCATGAAAGATTTGAGGAGAGGAGTGTTAAATAATAACTTGAAGGGACAGAGAGCAGTTCCTTTAGGGAAATGCAGTAGGCATGCTGGTTGAATGAGAGCTTGTTTGAGATTTTGGTCCTAACTTTAATGAGATCAGTTAGCCCAATCATACATTTTCTCCAACAGGGTTGACTCAAGTGAATACATGAAGGAGACAGGTGATGGTGTTAACCAGAGCTGGGTTTTATCAAAATGACCACAGTCAGAGAGGAGCAAAGGAGTTAGGGGTATAAGCCAGCCTGCAGGGGAGGTGATCCTAATGATTAACCTGGGAATCCTACCTGGGAAAGGCAGAAAGTGAGAACACGAAGACAGAAACAGATAGTGAAAAGAAGGAATTACCCCTGGTCTGGAGCTCTCAAAGAATGTAGGATAGCAGTGATGACAAAGTCATGAGTGTGACCATGAGAGTGGGCAAAGATATTGGAGGAGGCAAAGAATTTGGATGTGAAGAGGTAAAATCACTGAAAGGCCTCAGTGTTCCTGGATCAAATACCTGAATATTGAATTCACCATGGCCAAGAATTGAGATAGGACTAGGAGAGGAAAAGGACAACAATGAGCTAAATACTAGAGACATCAGTGAGCTTGGTGAATGTACTGGATACTTTTCATTCCCCCTGCCCCACCATTACCGTTTTCCACCTTGCACAGTATGGAACACCTGAGCAAGCTCCCTGGCCCTCTGGCTTCCCAATGGATGAGTGGAGACAGGTAGAAGGATAACCTTGGGATATTTATTCACCTTGCTCCACTGGGTTGCAAGATTGCTGTGGACCAACATTATCCCTCAGCAGAAAGACTCAACTCCCACTGGTAGCATCCCCAAACAGCCTCCCCAGGCCCCATACCCACTCCCTTTCTGCCCTCTTCAATCTTAGGCTGATAACAAAGGGACTCTACAATTAGTACTAGCCCCAAGCACACTATGTTTGAGATTTTCTGCATCCTAAGCACACTTTTGTAAAGAGTCCCTTTACTGAACTTTTTGCAAATTATCCTGACTTGAGTGGGCCATCTGTTTTCTGCTGGAAGCCTACTGATATAGTAGGTGACAGTAATATGGATACCTACCTCGCAGGGTTGTTGTAAAGATTAGAGAAAATATATACAAGGCATCTAGCACCGTGTCTGGCACATTATACACACTCAACTGATAGCGGGATGGAGGGGAAAAATAGCAGTTGTTTCACTTGTTCTTAGTATAAACTGATATATTAAGATATAAACAGGTCCTCTAGTTCATAACCAGTTGTTACTCAACTAACAGCGAAGCACTTGGCTTCTGGTACTACCAAGGTACTCAGATCTAGCAGGAGCCATCCATATCAATCAAAGCATGTATGCGAATAAATACATCCAAAAAGAGAAAGGAGAAGGACTTCAGGCGAAAGATTTCAACAAAGTAGTTGCCTTCCAGGGCAATCTCTGTAGAGAGGCTGGCCAAGCATGATGGTAAATATGGATCCATCCTGAGCAAATGGGGGATGTCGCTGGAGAACCAGGGAAAGCAGATTCCCCACACTTTGGCCTCCTACACACCTCCCTGCTCCTGAACTCTGCAGCTGCAATTTTCTTCCAGAGCCCAACAATAGAACTATATCTCTTGGAACATTGGACCCAGGCCCCACAATAGAGCTGAGTGCTGCAAAAATCTTCACAGCCTAGGATAGGTCATGGGATGTTGGCCAGAAGCTGATCTTACAGAATGACAGCATCTCCCCTTCAAAGCCAGTTTCTCATGAGGTTAATGAACGTTATGTCAGAAAAAAAAGTTATAGAATTCATAAGGCATTTTATTCATTCAACTATATTTGCTGAGCCTTTGCTATGCACAAGAAGCTGGAAATCTGGCAGCAAGCAAGATTCTGGCCTTTAAGTATCTCACAAATGCTCTCCTATTTGTAGCACCAAATGGAGAAATGAAGGCAGAATGGTGTTCCATTGAGTTGAATTTGTAATTGTTGGTCAATAACCAATAACTAGTCTTGGCTCTGCCATCACTAATGAGGATGAAATCCTAGAAAGTTTGTCACATTTCTGGAAGAGGTGGCACTGGGTCTTAGACAGCAATTGGCATTGCATTTCAACAACCATAAAAACACTGCTTATCTTTGACCTCATAATTTGGCCCCTATAATTTACCCCAGGAAAATAATACAAAACAAGAAATGGAAAATATGTAAAAAAGATTGTTGCTATTTCTATATCGTTAATATATAGAAAACAGACTGATTGTCCAACAATGGAATAATGATTCAGTATAATATGGCATAGACACATTACAGAATATTATGCAACCATTTTGCATTTTCATTTTGAAGACTGTTGTAACCTGAAAAAGGTTTAAGGCATGCTACTTCAAAACCAGAAAGCAAGATTTTGTCTATTTTAGAATTGCAAAGCTGTAGAGTTTTTTTCTTTACATGAACTAAGACAAATGAAATTACAGTAACATTAAGATTGTTAGGAAAGTTGTTTTTTGTGTGTGGTATTGTTGTTTTTGGTTTTGACTTTGGTTTTTGGTTTTTGTTTTGTTTTGTTTTTTTCTGAGACAGAGTCTCATTCTGTTGCCCAGGCTGGAGTGCAGTGGCGTGATCTCAACTCACTGGAACCTCTGCCTCCTGTGTTCAAGCAATTCTCCTGTCTCAGCCTCTTGAGTAGCTGGGATTACAGGTGCCCACCAAAACACCCGACTAATTTTTGTACTTTTAGTAGAGACGGGGTTTCGCCATGTTGGCCAGGCTGGTCTTGACCTCCTGACCTCAAGTGATTCGCCCACCTTGGCCTCCCAAAGTGCTAGGACTAAAGACATGAGCCACTATGCCCAGCCGGAAAGTTGTATTTTTTTATTTCTTAAATTGTTACTTCCAATCTTATTAAAATGAAAGTATTTTTATTATAAACCCTTTTAAATGCAATATGGCTTATCATAGTTGTGGTAGCCATAATTAGTATACAAAAAGACCAAAAAAATGATAAATATATAAAAGGTTAATCTCTTATCTGTCAAGTCCAAAATGTCAGTTGTAGGGACACAGAAAGCTGGAAATGAGAGACACTGGAGACTCCAAAATGCAGGAAGGTAGGAGGGGAGTGTTAAAAAATTACCTGTTGGGTACTATGTTCACTATTTAGGTGATGGGTTCACTAGAAGCCCAAACTTCATTATTACAAAACATATCCATGTAACAAACCTGTACTTGTACCCCCAGAATCTAAAATTTAAAAATAAATAAACAAATATGTCTATTGTAGAGAAAGACAGAGAAATGGCTTCTTGCCATTGACATGTAAAAGGCCAGGTTTGAATTCCTGCAGGTTTAAGATCAGCAATAGTGCAATGTGACTATTAACGGGAGAGTAATCCAGAGTGTGCAAGTAAAGCAGCATGGGACACGTGCGTCCCCTGCACCCTGGGACAATCACACCACACGTTGGGAATGTGCTGGTGCTCTGTGTGGCACCTACAGAGGAACTCTGATAAACCAGGTCAGTGCCACAGGGAGTAGGCTAAGACGCGGGGAAGGCTGAAACCTCTCTCTTTCATTATGAAGAACTGTTGAGGAAAGAGGGGCTACTCACCTGCAGCAGGCATCACATTTTTATGATGCTTATCTCGGGGATTGTGGTGTCATTAAAAGGCACTTTTTTCTAGTTTAAAAAAAAAGATGGCGGCTGGATACCTTTTCTTTTAGTCAGAAAGCTTAATTTCCCCAACCAAAGTAATTCTCTCTCTATCTCTCTCTCTCCCCACCCCCTCTTGTGGCACATTTCCAACTCCATTAAAATTCCAAACGTCAAAACCTGAATTCTTCCCCTCCCTTGCTGTGGGCCTTACCTGTTTTCCATACTCCACCCTTCATCAATGTACACCCACCAGTCAATCTATCCAAGCCACTCACAGATCCTCAGATGCACATCACCCACCTCGCCCTCCTGCTCTTTCCACACTGTCTCACCCTGGCCGCCCAGGGGGGCTTAACCCTTCCTCTTCTGTGCTGTTATGGGGCCTGGTATGGACCTCTACTGGGAAATACCACCTTATAGTGGACGGGTTTGGTCCTTACCCACCTTCACCACTGACTGTAAGTTGCCTGAAGGTAGATGCTTTGTCACTACTAGTCAATAAATTCATCTCCTCCACCTTTGCAAAATCCCTTTTAACCATTGTCCTGACACACAGATGTCTCTAATTGTAGAATACCTTGGGCAAGTATTGGAAAAACACTGCCTTTGTTGAATAGGTACAAGATGGCCTCTTTCTCCTTCCTTATACTCCTTGAGAGTCCCTTCAATGGCACAGCCCCCAAAACCACCACAAATGCCTGTAAATCCCATCAGCTTAAAATGCAAAACATAGGTGAGTGCTTTAACTCATGCTACAAACTCTGCCATTGCTGGGCTGTTGGTTTAAAAAAAAGAAAAACCATTCCATCTGTCATAAATCTACATTCCCCCCAAATGAAATATAATACCCCGCTTTCCTCTAGCAGTCAGATAATCATCTTCTTGTTTTACGGGAAATGATTTAGAAGAGAAAAGAATCAGTCTGACAGTCTCATAAGTTTCAGACAGTGCTTACCCTGACAGCCCCTTTCTTCTCATCCCTATATATGTACATGCACACACACACACACACACACACATTCTTGCACAGATGTACACAAGCACTTGCGCATGCTCACACATGCATTGAGATCTGGGTCTCTGCCACATTATGCCAGAACTGGAATCAAGCTGTTGATAGTCTGTCTTAGACCCAAGCATATTCTTCTATCTCTAAATTGTTTCCTGGCTATTCTTTGACTGCTATTTTTCTTGCTCTCCATTGATGACTTAAGTCCAGGAAAATAAAGAGGACTCTCAATATTATGCAGCCTTTCAAACACTGACAGTAGAAAAGACGCACCTGGTTCATTTAGTATGGTTGGGGGGCTAGGGAGACCCACTATCTTACTCCATTTGACCCTCCCTTCAATGTTTCCCCCCGAGGCCACAGACACAGTTGTCCATCAGCCTCCTGGCCAGCATAGCGCATCTCTAACAAGAGGCAGTCATTTCCTTAAACACTCCCACAAAATCCTCCTTCTGCCGATGCTTAGCAGTGTTCACCTTGAGACAGCAGGAGATGACACCGTGTAGGTGAAGGGAACATGACAGAGGCCACTACCACTCATCACTTCCCTGAGATGGAAAAGCCCTCAGGGTACCCAAGAGAATGAGAAACTTTTTTTCTTTACCACTGATGTTTATTGATTTGTCCAGTTCATAGGGAGCATCCCTTAATGTTCTGCTTTCATGTTTCTGCTTTGTTGCATGGGTGCAGAAAAGAATATTGCAAATTGATCTGTCTTCCCGGCCTTTGTTGGGAATGGACTCCTATTACTTTAGTTTCTCAGGCCTGTCATCGCATGCTCACATTCCAGGGCATATATAATCAGCCTGGATAAACACTGAGAGCTGAGCTGATTAATTTCTAAGATTCTTGCCTGAATCCATTGATGGCATGCCTGTTTGATGATCTCTGCAATAGATGGCCACCTCTGATTGTTTGACCTTTGCCCTTCACCCCAGAGCTGTCTATTCTAGTACCTGTTTAAGCTGACAGCATGTACCTGGGGTGTACATCACATTGGAAGAAAACCGTAATGTCTTGGTGCTATGAAAGCTTAGAAAAAAGGCTTTTAAGGGAAACCCATTTCCATTACCAGTTGAACAGCATTTGAGAACCAATCATATATCCATTAAACAAAAAGAAAATACATTATCCATAACCTATGATATTATGCTCGTACTTTAGAATCTACCCATTTATTCTGATTTAGCTTATGTGCTAATTATGATCAATGGATTTCCACAAGGATGTAAAATTATATCAGTTTTTAATTTCTCATTCCACCACTTCCCAGAATTCTGTTATTTTAATTACTTTATATGCCATTTACTTCTAATAGCTCAGAACAAAAGGGTCATCATCACCATCATCAATATGCATTTATATATATAATTTTAGGCATGTTGGCCCATTTCTAATGTAACCCTAATATTAGATTAGATGGATTTTATTTTTAGTTTTTATTATAGAGGAGGAGCCTCTTTAACAATTTCAGAGATGTACTTCATTTATCCTAAAATACCTTTGGTTGTAAAATAGGTTGGGGTCTATTTATAGAGCTAAGTTCTCAAAAATGCACATAATTTACATCCTAACTCACTAAGAACCAAGTAGTTAGAGAGCTAATGCAGGTGCACTTGGCAGCCATTTTTTTAAGATCACACCAACTCTTATTCACTCCATAGGAAAATAGAGGGCTATGAGAACACCAAGGTTAGCCAAGGACAAATCACATATGTATCTAGTTTAATGTGTCACATATGTGTCCCGGGCTGAGTGCACACTGAACAGCCGACAGAAGTGAGGAGTGAGGAGAACTTTAAGCAGTAAGGTAAATACACTGAAATTAAACATACAACTAAAGGTAGGCATATAATTCTATCAAATTATGTCTCCCTTTGAAAATGGCGCAGAAAAGAACACGTTAGGTTGGCAGAATGACAGAATTCGAGAGCCTTGAGGGACTATTGAGACCACACAGCTGACCCTCCATTTGTAAAAGAGAAGTGACACACACTGGGAAGAACGGATTTGGGACCTGGTACCTACAGGTGCCGGGACAGTGTTCTTGTCATTTCACCCCATCTCAGGTTACTGGGGCCCCTTCTCTCTTACTCCAGCTCTCTTTATAATTCTTTCCCTGTTTCAACATGGAAATATTAAATGCTGAAGATGTATTATTCTTCATTCAACTTGATCGCCTTGAAAGACAACATCATGAGCTCATGGCTCAGTTCCTGGGTCCTGAACACCATCACAAAATAAATACATTTTCTTTTCGTTTGTGATCGATCTGATTAGTGAGATTGGCTAATTATTTTTAAAGGAATAATGACTCAAAGTAAGAAAAAAATGCTTAAACAGCTTACCGTTAGTTTTATTCTTAATCAAGTGAAATTCTATATGAGCTTAACATTATATGAGTCTAAAGATACCAAACTCAAACATATCTGTTTGTACCATTTAGCCGTTAGTGAGTATGCTATAAGTTTTAAAGGAGAAGAATCTTTAAAAACAAATGTGCATGTATACATACATATTTGTGTAAATTTCCAATATTATTTTTCCTTTATTTTCATTTTATGAAATATTTTAAACACACAGGAAAATGTAGAGAACAATGGCACAGTTCTCACTCCCTCCCCACAGCTTGAATAAACATTTGTACTCTGCCATATTTGTTTCAGAATTTTTCATTTTATTTCAAATGAATAAAAAATTATAGATGTATTTCAAACCACCTGTGTACCCATATCCACACATTCCTTTCCTGCCCTCCTAAGAGAAAACCAGTATCTTGAATTTGGTGTTTATCATTCTCATAAATTCTTCCTTATTTTTACTGCTTATGTATGTATCCATAAATAATATATAATATTGTTTTGCATGCTTTAAAACTATACACAAATGTATCAAAACTGTCTATGTCTTTATCTTGGTTTTTCTTGTTGTTTTTTGTCTGTTTGTTTTTTGTTTGTTTGTTTTCAGAGACAGGGTCTCACTCTCTTTCCCAGGCTGGAGTGCATGGGTGTGATCATGGTTCACTTCAGCCTCAACCTCCTGGCCTCAAGCAATCCTCCCACCTCAACTTCCCTAGTAACTGGAACTATAAATGGATGCCACCATGCCCAGGTAAGTTTATTTATTTTCTGTAGAAATGAGGTCTCACTGTTGCTCAGACTGGTCTCAGACTCCTGGACTCAAGTGATCTTCTCACCTTGCTCACCCAAAGTGCTGGGATTACAGGAATGAGCCACCGAGCCCAGCTTAATTTACTTTTTTAAAGAATCTATCTTAAAGTTTTGAGATTTATTCATGAGACAAATGTAGCACTACTTCATTTTAGTGAAGAATTCTGTGTTTTATTTATTTATTTATTTATCTAGTCCCCTCTTGATGGGCATTTAAGTTGCTTCGAGTTCTTCGCTGTTACACATAAAACTTCGATAAGTATTCTTACACATATCCTTATGCATATTTACAAGAAATTCTCTATAATACATTCTTAGCAATGGAAGCTCTGAGTTGTAAGGTATGTGTATTTTCAGATTTACTAGACATCACCAAATTACTCTCTTAATCAGTGACACTCATTTTGAAAATTTACACTCAGACCAATAGTGTGTGAGAGTTCACGTGGTCCCACACCTTTGCAAGGTCAGACTTCTAGATTTCTTCACCTGGTGGGTATAAATTTACACTTTACCATTGTTTTAGTTTGCATTTGTGTAATTACTAGGGACATTGGGCATCTTTTATATGTTTATTAGCCATATCGAATTCCTCTATTATTAATTCATACCTATTACTCCTTTTCTATTGGACTGTTAGTCTTATTAATTTAAGTAATTTTTCTTTTTTTTTTTTTTTTTTTTGAGACGGAGTCTTGCTCTGTCACCCAGGCTGGAGTGCAGTGGCCCAATCTCGGCTCACTGCAACCTCCGCCTCCCGGGTTCACGCCATTCTCCTGCCTCAGCCTCCCGAGTAGCTGGGACTACAGGCGCCCGCCACCACGCCCAGCTAATTTTGTTTATTTTTAGTAGAGATGGGGTTTCACCATGTTAGCCAGGATGGTCTCGATCGCCTGACCTCGTGATCCGCCCGCCTCGGCCTCCCAAAGCTCTGCGATTACAGGTGTGAGCCACCGTGACTGGCCAATTTAAGTAATTTTTATATATTGTGGATAATATTATTAATAATGGCGAAGATTTTGGAGGTGTTCACCAAATGCAAGACTTTACCCTCCCAGGTTCATGCACATTAACTGATTTAATCCTCAAAACAACCCTACAACACAGTCAAGGTTGTTATCCACATTTTTAAAAATGAAAATAAATTGAGGTTAAGAGAGGTTAAATAACACGCCTAAGGTCACACACAGTTAGTAAGTGATAGAGCCAAGATTCAGACCCAGGAATCCAGATCCAGAGTATCATAGTTTTCTGCCTCTGTTTCAAAGGGTGCAAATTCTTCAAAGCTTTATGCATTGCAAATATATTCTTCCAGTCTGCAACTTACCTTATCAATATATTCATTGTGTATGTCCTTATTTAGAAGAATACACACATGTAAATATATACATGTATACACACGTTATACATGTATTAAATTAATAACTACTTATTTATGATATGTGCTTTCTGTCCAGTTTAAGTGACACTTCCAAACCTCAAAGCCAAAAATATATTGTCAATATTTTCTTTTAAAATTGTTACAGATTCGTCTTTCACATTTTTAAATATATGATATAGAGATTTAATTTTACTTTTTACAATATGGATAACCACTTGCCTTTGCATCATTATCTGAATATCTTTCCCCAGTGATTTAAAATACCATGTCTATTAAACATCAAGTAACTATACATGTGAATCTGTTCTGAGTTCCTCATTCTATTTCACTGATCTATTTGTTCTTGATATCCAATAGGCCATGCCTTCCCACTTTATTCTTTTTAAATTGTCTTTGCCAATTGTCTTTGCCAGTTCACTATTCCTTATAAATTTTAAAATCAGATTGTCAAGTTCCATACAAAATCCAGACAAAATTGTTATTGTACTAGCATTGAATTTATAGATTAACTTGGAGTAAAGTATGATCTCTATGGCATTAAACCTTCTCATTCAGGAACATGGTATAATTCTACATTTATTCAGGTCTTTTATGTCCTTAAATAATGTTTAGTAAAATTATTCATAGAAGTCTTTTTTTGTCATTGTATATGTTCCTAACTCATTCGTGCTGCTTTTGTACCTGGGAGCTTTTTCCTATTATATTTTGTGATTAGTGATCACAAAACTACTGTGTAATGATCTCTGCAATGGCCTCTTCTAATAGTTTGACTTTTGATCTTCACTCCAGAACTGTCTATCCTAGTACTTGTTTAGTTTTATAGCACTTACATTGCTTCTGCATCACCTTTAAATGGAGCCATAATATCTTAGCTCTAAGGTAAGGAAAGAATGGAATTTAGGAAAAGCACATATTATAAATAGAAAGCACATATCATGAATAAGCACTTATTAATTTAATACATATATAACATTATATATGTATGTATACATATATATCTGTACATATGTGTGTGTACTCCTGAAATTCCATTCTACTGATTTTGTGTATCAATCTGTGATTCAACAACTTTGATTAACTCTAGTATTATTTCTAAAAATTGTCTGCATATTTCTTGAGTTTTTGATGTAGGCGGTCATGTTGCCTGGAAATAAGCTAGTTTTATTTCTTCCTTTACAGTTCTTTTATCTTTTTTTAATTTTCTTGCTTTATAGCATTGGCTATGACTTAAGTACAATGTTGATAGAAGCAAGAGAGGGGATATCATTGACTTCTTGTTAACGTTGATGAAGCTATTTCTAAAGTTTCTCCATTATATATTAGGTGTGCTGTGAGTTTTATAAACATAGTCTTTATGAGGTTAAGGAGGATCCCTCTTTTGCTAATTATCTTAGAATTCTTACCACAAATGAGTATAATTAACTGAATAAATTTTCTGTATCCATGGGGCAGATTAAATGCCTTTATCCTTTTGTCTTAGAATATGTTACATTAATATTCTGATGATTAACTCATTTTCATATCAAATATAAACCTTACCTAATCATAATCATCATTTTTTAAAGACTCTTAAGTTCCATTTGGAGAAATGCTTCTATATTCCTATTTTAAAATGCTCTAAAATTCCACAATTATTTCCCTTGTTATGCCCTTGTCCATTGCTGCTAACGATGAGTTCCAAATGCATTCAATAGCATTCCTTCATTTATTATCCTCTGAAATCTGTGTGTAAGGTAAAGATCATCCAGTCCTTAAGTGCATGTTAATATCCACCTCTGGAACTATCTATGCCTTGTACTTATTAAGAAGAGATACTCAAAATCTAGGAGAGGAGGAGAAGGAAGGAGCCAAAAGAGGAAATGGGTAAAAGGGGAGAGGAATAGAAAATTTCCACTTCTCAAAAGAAGATATTTATGCAGCCAAAAAACATATGAAAAAATGCTCATCATCACTGGCCATCAGAGAAATGCAAATCAAAACCACAATGAGATACCATCTCACACCAGTTAGAATGGCCATCATTAAAAAGTCAGGAAACAACAGGTGCTGGAGAGGATGTGGAGAAATAGGAACACTTTTACACTGTTGGTGGGACTGTAAACTAGTTCAACCATTGTGGAAGTCAGTGTGGCGATTCCTCAGGGATCTAGAACCAGAAATACCATTTGACCCAGCCATCCCATTACTGGGTAATACCCAAAGGACTATAAATCATGCTGCTATAAAGACACATGCACACGTATGTTTATTGCGGCACTATTCACAATAGCAAAGAGTTGGAACCAACCCAAATGTCCAACAACGATAGACTGAATTAAGAAAATGTGGCACATATACACCATGGAACACTATGCAGCCATAAAAAATGATGAGTTCATGTCCTTTATAGGGACATGGATGAAACTGGAAAACATCATTCTCAGTAAACTATCACAAGGACAAAAAACCAAACACCGCATGTTCTCACTCATAGGTGGGAATTGAACAATGAGAACTCATGGACACAGGAAGGGGAACATTACACTCCCGCACATGGATACATATGTAACAAACCTGCACATTGTGCACATGTACCCTAAAACCTAAAGTATAATAATAAAAATAAATAAATAAAATAAAATAAAGAAAATTTCCCTCTAATATTTTAGAGTGGACACATGACATCTATATAAATATTTTAATAACAACAGGCAGTTTGCTATGCTTTCTCAACCCCATGATGTATTCTTGATCTCATTAAGACCCAAACCCATTGCCTCATAATTCAACTCATATTAACAAAATGTGTTTGGTGCAGTGGAGAGAAATCCAGGTATTTCTTTTTTTTTCTTGAGACGGAGTCTCGCTCTGTCACCCAGGCTGGAGTGCAGTGGCGCAATCTCGGCTCACTGCAAGCTCCGCCTCCCGGGTTCACGCCATTCTCCTGCCTCAACCTCTCCGAGCAGCTGGGACTACAGGCGCCCGCCACCATGCCCGGCTAATTTTTTTTCGTATTTTTAGTAGAGACGGGGTTTCACCGTGGTCTCAATCTCCTGACCTCGTGGATCCGCCCACCTCGACCTCCCAAAGTGCTGGGATTACAAGCGTGAGCCACCGCGCCTGGCCAAATCCAGGTATTTCTTATAAAAGTGGACATCTTATCTCTAAAGAAGACTGGAGTCAAAATGCTACACAGTATTCCTGAGACATATGCCCAGCAATTTTTTTATCAAACTGCATTGTTCCGTTTTGGTTTTGCTTTATCTGGGCTATTAATCCCAGCTACATTTAGTCCTATGTGCATAAAAGTTACCTTCTGTTACCTGCAGGCCTCATTTTACTCACCAAAGTGGTACATCACTACACAGTGATGTCTCTCTATGAGAAAGTTCCCAGTTGCTCAGAAAAGCAATAAAATGCATCTTTGTTTTAAAAAAAGAAGAAGAGATACTCATAATGATTATTGGTTTATTGGGGCTTATTATCACTTTTTAAATATTATTTACATTTTTCTAGAAAATTGTTTGTCTAAGTCTATAATTCACTACCATAAAGTTATTCACAGTATTCTCTGACTTAAACTTCTACTCTATCTATAGTAACAATTCTTTTTATTATGTATTTATACTTTTAATCTTTCTTTTTTTAGAGGTATCTTCAAAGAAGATTATAGGTACCATTGAGCTTGGGTTAATCCTCCAAATAATTTTATTTTGCTGATGATCTTCTTTATTTCCAATTTTATCAACTTATGCTCTTATCCTTATTATATTATTTATTCTACTTTCTTTAGGTTGACTCTTTAAAAATAAAAGAGTTCTCTGATGTTCTCTAAAAAAGACTTTGCTTCATATATTTTGAGACTATATTGTTAGGTAATACAGATTTATGATGATCATGACTTCTTGGTGGATTGTTTCTTCTATTATTATTCAGTGTCCATGATTACACTTATTAGTGTATTCCAAAATTCTACTTTGTCTGTTATTAATATTGCTATATAAGATTTCTTTTAGTTAGTATTTGCTTAATATATACTTTTTCCCATCTATT
The DNA here is from genome assembly GCF_009828535.3 of Hylobates moloch. Lineage (NCBI taxonomy): Eukaryota > Metazoa > Chordata > Mammalia > Primates > Hylobatidae > Hylobates > Hylobates moloch. The sequence continues at coordinate 58,518,282 of NW_026652290.1, read as the reverse complement.
TTCAACATTTCTGTTTGGCTTTTACTTTGGGTTTCTAACATCTGGATATTGGTTTTGTTTCACTTGGTTTTTATTCCAAGCTCATCTATTACTTTCTAACCAATTTTTAACTGCTTCCCAAACACACAGACCTTAGCTTGCTGAACTACCCATTGAAACACCCTCATATGTAATTACTGTCTGTTATTCTACTTTGACTTGTTTTAAACACACATGCATAAAATGAGTATTTTGTTTTAACCAACAGATAATTTACCAGTGTATTATATCAATGTTTCTTTCATCCTATGTCTAACACAATTACTGTGTCTTCTACCCTGTGTCTTTCCTCTGGTTCACTTTTTGTTTTTGACTATACTAAAATACAACCTTGAATAGGTCTCCGTGTATCAAATTTCCTGAGCCTTTGTATATCTGAAAATGTTTTGTTTTGTTTTGTTTTCACTTTGAGTGATATTTTAGCTGTATATAAAATTATAGAAGGACAGATATTTTCACCAAGCACTTTGGATATAATGTATATTCTGGCACCTAATTTTTCTGTTGAGAAATGTTCCTTTAGCTTGATTATACTTCCATTAAATTTAATAATGTTTTCAGTTCTAAAACCCTCTTTAAATCCTTAATGTTCTGCAGATTGAACAGGATGTGTCTAAATGTGGGTTTACATTTATTTATATAGTTTCATTCTCAGAGTATATTTTGATCTGAGAATTTTTGTCTTTATTCAATACTGAAAATTATCAGCTATTATCTATTCAAATGTTGCTTCTCCATTATTCCTTCCGTTCTCTTCTTTGGGAAGTCTTATTAGATGTATTAACTAATACATCTCCATCCATTTTTCATGTCTGTCTCTTCACTGCTTTGTTTTATTTAATTTTTTATTTTTAATTTTTGTGAGTATATAGCAGGTGTATATATTTATGGAGTTCATGAGCTGTTTTGACACAGGTATGCAACGTGAAATAAGCACACCATAGAGAATGGGGTGTCTATCTCCTCAAGCACTTATCTATTGTGTTACAAACAATCAATTATACTCTTTTAGTTACTTTTAAATGTACAATTAAGTTATTAATCACCCTGTTGTGCTATCAAGTGATAGGTCTTATTCATTCATTCTAAATAATTTTTATAATCATTAGCCATCCCCACTTCCTCCCCGCAGACCTCTGCTACCCTTCCCATCCTCTGGTAACCATCCTTCAACTCTCTATCTCCATGAGTTTGTTTTGATTTTTTGAGCCCGCAAATAAGAACATGCAGTGTTTGTCTTTCTGTGTCTGGGTTATTTCACTTAACATAATGATCTTCATTTCCATCCATGTTGTTGCAAATGACAGGACCTCATTCTTTTTTATGGCTGAATGGTATTCCATTGTGTATATGTACCACATTTTCTTTATCCATTCATCTGTCGATGAACACTTAGGTTGTTTCCAAATCTTACCTATTGTGAATAGTGCTGCAACAAACATGGCAGTGCAGCTATCTCTTCCATATAGTGATTTCCTTTCTTTGGGGTATATACCCAACATTGAGATTGCTGGATCATACCTATTTTTAGTTTTTTGAGGAACCTCCAAACTGTTCACCATAGTGGTTGTACAAATTTGCATTCTCACCAACAATGTATGAGGGCTCCCTTTTCTCCACATCCTTGCCAGCATTTGTTATTGCCTGTCTTTTGGATATAAGCCATTTTAACTGGGGTGAGACAATATCTCATTGTATTTTGATTAGCATTTCTCTGATGATTAATGATGTTGAGCACCTTTTCATATGCCTGTTTGCCATTTTTGCTTTATTTTAATACTTTTTATTTCTCTTTGCTACATTCTAGGTGACCAGCTCTGTGTTGACTTTCAATACACTAAGCATTCCATCACCTGTTTTATCTAGAGTTTATCTCAACTAGTGAGTATCTTATTCTGATGATGATATTTTTACTTTTAAGATTTATTTCTAATTTTGGAATTGATTCTTTTTCATATTCAAATGGTTTTGTTTCTGCCTGTTTTTCTTGTAAAATATCTTAAATTTTGATGGCTATTATTTTCCCCCTAATTAACGTAAGCCTTCCCAAAACACTTATTTAAACAGTACCAGCTATAATAAGAAGTTAATTTTATTTGAATTAGTTAATTTTCTGATTATTGGTTTTGTTGGCTATCTTCCTTAGCCTTTAGTTTCTTCATATGATTTGAAATTTAGCTTTTGAGGCTTATTTAAGTGAGAGAATTTTGTCTTCACGCCCCTTCTCTGACTTTACCCATCTCTGTGTTTTCCTGTATCTGGCCTCCTATAGCCGCTGTCCAGAACCTGGTTTGATCAAAGTAGTTTGAGGTCATTGCCCCTCAGTAATGACAGCCCCAAATCACCCAAAGAGCAGCTTGATTTGGTTCAGGATCTCAAGGCTCTTTGACCCCAATCTTCCCTAAGTTTGCAGATCCTTTTAAGCTATAGTCCTAACAGCAGCGAGTGGTATGTTTTTTTCTATTCTTCTTTTAGAACTAGGTGTTGGAGTAGAGAGACGCACAGCCTTGCCTTTGGCTTCAAGCAGTAAGCCTAGATCCAACCTCCCATCCTCCTACTAAGTGTTTTTAGTCCTGGTGGGAGCCTAATTCCCAGCCAACACTATTTGCTTCTCAATCTGGGGCTAACCAGGCCTGGGTTTCATTTAGCTCTGCTCACCACCTTAGGTAGCTGCTCTATTACCTGTCTTGTTTCTAGGATTTGCTATATCTTTTCGGTTTTGTCTTTTATAGTTTATATACAATTATTATGTGTACACACATAATTGTTATGAAGGTAAGTCAAAGCATAGACTTCCTCTGAAGTCTTGGCCTGTGGACCCACCTTCATGTTTACAACTTACCACAAAGTATACATCACATGGGCAGAGCCCCTAGCTGGCTAATTCCAGTACTGTATCTTTCCTAATAGGTGCCCAATAAAAGTGTGCTGAATATATAAATGAATACAAATCGTTTTCCTAGAAAGACAGAAATGCCTTCAGGCACCATGTTTCAGTTTTTCCAGTATACTACAAATTCTTAGGGACAAAAACTATGTCTAATCTATCACATTGCCTAGTTTATTACCCTGCAAATGGTAAATAGGCCATAATATTTCAAAGGGCCACACGTTTCTCCTGTGGATTTTCCATATGGCAAAAGGTAGTGACACCCCAGGTATATGCAGTGTTGCTCTAAAGGATTAATATCATCATCTTCTCAGTTGTTTTATAGCATGTTGGTTCTTCCTTATAAACTATTTTTTTAAATGAATGCTTCTTAAGGAAAAATGTTTCGTCTGAGAGCAGAGATGGGCATGCTGAAGTGGAATACTTTCACTAGAATAATGTAAAAGTGGGAAATGTCTAACTGTAATTAGTCAAGAAATCAAATGAAAAACCTTTTCCTGCTATCTTACAACAAGATCAGGGACCAAATGTAGAGAAAATGCTAAGTGATCACAAGTCCTCTAGCTGAAATAACATTTTTCATACCACAGACCAAAGGGCAAGGGGGACAAAGAAGTTGTCCTTGTTGATTAATTACTTTTGGAACCAGGCCCAGCATAAGGAAAGAGGAGAGCCTAGTGATAAAGTGATAAGTCCACTCTTTGTCCCCTCTGCACTCCCAAGAAACGATTCACTGGTTTTCTGAAAGAAAAATGCACTTAGGTGCTTTAAACCATGATATCCATAAAGAAGAGACATTTCCATATATTTCCCAAATGAATTCACACACTTCCAATCAACAAACTTTTTATGGCTATATGTATTGAGCACTTACTGCATACCAGGTGCACTTACTGTATACTTTGGTGGTTACAGAAGAGTTAGAAAACCATCTCTTGAGAGGAGCAAGTTATACTCAGACAAGCATGCCACGTAAGTTGTATCTTAAGTGCTACAGGCAAGTAAGGGAGGCGGAGGTCTGCAGGAGCAAAATGGATGCTGATGACTTCAGGAAGAGGTTAGAGATTCAAAAGACTTTGGTTAGGCTTCCTATGGAAGATACTTAACACCTGTGGGCCTTAGCGTACTTATCTACTAAGTGAAGGATTTGTGTTAGTATTTATAAATTTCTTTCCAGTTGAAATATTTACTAGTTCTCTTCTTTCCTGTCCCTCTCAGTGGGACACCCATAACCTAGTAAACAGCCCCCATGGTCTAGAAAATCCTTTAGAACAGAGTGAGAGCAATCAAACAAAGAGAAACTTCTCTCCTCCTTCAAAAAGATCCTAGGAGGGAAGGCTGAGAACAACCAGACCTAACTGAAGGACTAAAAATGGGATTCCAGGGGCCAAAGACAGAAAATAAGTAGCATAGAGCCACACAGAAGCATACTCTCAAATATGTAGGGGGATCACTTGTTCCAAATCCCTGGCCCTGATATGCCTCCATGGAAGGTGCTCTATGAAGAAAAATGGCATTTGAGATTGACAACTGATTAATATACAAGCTTGATTATATGCAAATCATCACTTTCTGTTGAGTTGTGATCCGATGTAACATAATTAACACATGTATTTAAAATAAATGTATATTTAATTGATATGCATATTTATAAAATGAATATTTACATTTATATGTTGTCTTTTTTTTAATTGGGGGTGAATTTCTTTCCCAAAGAAATGAGGGGTTAAGGGACCCCATCATGAACTAAGACAGAAAATAGCAACAAAGGAGTGAAAACTTGCCTTTGGTGCATGTAGTAAAGTAATGAGCTAGCAATCAGAAAGGCTGATTCTAGACCTGGCTCTGTCCCATGTTGTGTAACTTTCTATAGCCTCAATTTCTATAACCATGAAAGAAAAGACTGGACCATTTCTAAGCTACCTTCTAGCTCTACAATTCTATTATAATCTCGCAGAACAACTCTCACTTACAATTTATTCTGTCAAAATTATTGGACTCTAACCACTGACAGCCCAGAGTCTCTGCTAGGAATTAATGGACCTAAAAATTGTACTCAGAAGGTTCCAAAAGAGTTCTGGAGCCTGAGTTCCCCCATCCAACCCCACAACACTCAAGAGAGCAGCCTGAGAACATAAACATGCATGTCTGGAACAAGAAGGCATGGATAGTTCACCAGCAGAGGGCAGGGTGCTCGGAGACGGGCACCCAGGACTGGTCCATTTTGAAGGAAAGAGAAAAGGAGGAATTATATAAGGCATAAGGCCTTGCCTAGAGATACTAGCTAAGTGTATGGGGTCTCTGATAAGTGGCTCTATGAAGAACAACATAAAAAAGAAAATACAATAGGCAAATGTATAATCTCCATCTCCTTCAGTAGACAGAACTATATAGAAAAAAAATCAATGCCCCTTTCATCATTAATGTAAGCAAAATCATTTTTTGCTCAATTTTTCACAAGTAAAGTGACTTGTAAAATAGTGTATGAGCCAACTGAATAGGAAGATAGCACTCCCATAAAAGTTTTTATAGGAGACCAGGGCCAGAGGATCACTTGAGGCTAGTTGCATGAGACCAGCCTGGGCAACATAGACACTATCTCTACAAAAAAAATTCAAAATCAGCTGGGCATGGCAGCTACTGGAGAGGCTGAGGTGGGAGGATCACTTAAGCCCAGGAGTTCAAGGTTGCAAGAAGCTGTGTATTAGCCAGGGTTCTCTAGTGTGACAGAACTAATAGGATAGATGTATATATAAAGCGGAGTTTATTAAGGAGTGTTGACTCATGTGATCATAAGGTGAGGTCTCACAATAGGCCATCTGCAAGCTGAGGGGCACAGAAGCCAGTCAGAGTCCCAAAATCTCAAAAGTAGGGAAGCCAACAGTGCAGCCTTCAGTCTGTAGTTGAAGGACCAAGAGTAGAACTTGGAGTCCCACGTTCAAGGGCAGGAAGCATCCAGCATGGGAGAAAGATGTAGGCCGGGAGGCTAAGCCAGTCTAGTCTTTCCACGTTCTTCTGCCCACTTTCATTCTGGCCATGCTGGCAGCTGATTAGATGGTGCCCACCAAGATTGAGGGTGGATCTGCCTTTCCCAGTCCACTGACTCAAATGTTAATCTCCTTTGGCAACACCCTCACAGACACACCCAGGAACAACACTTTGTATCCTTCAATCCAGTCAAGTTGACACCCAATATTAACCATTACAAGTCATGGTCAAGTGACACAGCAAGATCTTGTCTAAAACAAAAAAAAAAATAAAAAGTTTTCAGTATGCTAAGGTTCTAATTATTTCTTGGCAATGTGATGGAGTGAAAAATGCCTAATGACCTTGGCTTGCCTCTCTGTCCCACTCCTGGCTAGGTAGTAACCTTGTATAAGTTGCCTTTTTCATTCCTGCCCTCTCATCCCTCCTTCAACTACTTTCTTTTTGAAAAACACAACTTAACCATCATTAAGCACATGTTCAAAAGACTGCCCCAGATTCAATGCTAGAATTATAAACTTGAATAAGACACTGTGTCTATGGAGATTATAATCCAATGAAGAGGAAACTAATCACAATGCAAAGAGAAGACAGCTGTTGTAGCAATGTGGATTGTGTTTAAGGGCAGAGAAGGGGAAACAAGTGAACTTACCTGGAGAGAGATTGTTTAAAATTTTGGGTCTTGAAAAATTAGCAACTTTTCAATGAAGGTGCAGGTGAATATGTCAATACGGTATGAGTCATCGTTATTTTAGTTGCCTTCTAGACCTCACGCTTCCGCCTATGATGCTTCTACAACTGACTGGGTGCGATAGACTTCCCTCTGCTCCTGGATGCATTGAGAAAACAAACCACACTGGAGCCTCTAAACCAGCCCCTCTCTGCACACTATTGTCTAAAGGCATTTGATCCTTGACCCAGCCCTTTCCTTGCTGCTGAAATGCATTGGATTCATTAATTAAGTATAGAGGGGACTTTTTTCATGGTAAATGCCTACACACAATGAAAGTTGCATTTTAGCCACTAAGCCAGGCCACAACTGGCCACTGTCCATGTTCCATGGAAACTGGCTTACAGATCAAAAGAACTCTAGTGAGAAATTCTGTTATCTGTTGAAATCTACATGTTACTAATTGGCACAACCACCAGAAAAGAACAGCCAGCACACAGGCTCGTACACACACACAGAGAGACACAGCATTTTACTGTATGCTTCAACACATGCATTTCATCTCGGTAACAGTGCCTTTTGCAAGCAGATGGGGGAGAAAGAGACTTTAAAAGATGGATTCCTATTGTTCCACCAAATAACTTAAAACTGATCGAAGCCTCAGAGGAGAGAAAAACAAAGCCAGCTCTCTGAGGCTTTCCGTCTACCCCTTTAGAAAATCATTGGCATCCCGGGCAATACCTAGAAAAGTATTAAAATTTGAGCAACACTGGTTTACTTGTTTATATGCATCCCCACAGAATCCCCCACCACGTCTACAGAAGCTTCAAAGGCTCCACAGCAAGACCCATCAGGATGTGGGGAGAGGGAGAGAAAGACACTGCTCAAGCGTTTGGAGACCCAGCCCAGACATGCAGGCTCTCAGGCATCTGGTTATCCCAGCCTGACACCGCGCCTGCGATTTCAGACTGTTTAATTAATTCTGATAATACCACATCGCAGGTGCTGCAGGAAGTATGTTAATTTAAGTTCACATCTTACCAATTCCCACAGGTTTCATTCGAACCTAATAAATGAAATAATCTCCACTGTGAACCCCTTGCTTACCTAATTAGGCACGGGACGGTGAAGCAGTCACACTTGGGGCACGTCAGTACACTGGTCACCTTCGAAAGCATAACCGTGACCTGCCCATGGGCTCCTTCCCCAGGCTTCTATCATACGCAGATCAAAGCCAAACAAATAAGCAAGCACATTACTCTTTCCCTACTAGCAACCCTGTTTATTGTAGACTCATATATTTTCTTTCCTTGTCTTTTTAAATGCACCTATGGTGCTAGATTCTGTGAAACCTCACTCTGTTTAAACTAAACTGAACCGTAGTTGTGCTTTCATATTATTTAATAATTACCATAAGATTCAGGTTATTTTTAACCGAAGAGTTATTTCTAACCATCAGATTTTTTCCACATTGATGAGGCATTCAACGGGCCTATCTGATTCCATCTGAACCAGTGTGATGGTAGCAAGATAAATACCATTATGCCTCCCCTGTCTCCCACCTACCCACCTTCAGAAACTAGCCTTCTGTTGTGGGGTGGGTGTAACGCTGCCTGGAATCCTCTTCCCTCCTCCTCCACCCCTTGCTCACTTCCTTCGTGTCCGTGTTCAAATGACACTTGAGCTGCACGGCCTTTCCTGACAATCCAAGAAAAAAGAGCAACTGCATCCCTGCATCAGCACCCTGGCCTCCCTACACAAAATGATGATTTGGCAGCCACCATACCTTGCTGATTGGGATAGAGTAGATGAATGATTATTAGCACTGGCTGCTCACTGGATTCACCTGGGGAGCTTTGAAGTCACTGTCTAGGCCCCACCCACTGAGATCCTAATTTACCTGGTCTGCTTGGAGTAGGCTGCTAGCATGAGCATATTAAATCTCCCCGAGATCAGAGGGGAGAAGCTCGAATGCTGTGAGTCAAACAGACTCAGCCAGGCCTGAGGGGTCATTTGATGGGGATGGTTTATTTTGAGCATCCACATAATCAAATAGGTCTATTATTTCCCCAATCATCACTAGATTGAGGAAGACGTTATTTTTTAAAATTTAATTTTAAGTTCTGGGAAACCTGCTCAGGACGTGCAGGTTTGTTACACAGGTAAACGTGTGCCACAGTGGTTTGCTGCACCTATCAACCCATCACCTAGGTATTAAGCCCGGCACGCATTAGCTATTTATCCTGATGATCTCCTTCCTTCCCCCACCCCCGACAGGCCCCAATGTGTGTTGTTCCCCTCCCTGTGTCCATGTGTTCTCATTGAAAGAAGTTATTCTCACTTCATTTTGTTTTCCACAGACTCAAATGTCAGAACTCGCTGGTAGGAAGAATATATCTTAATTCCTGGCTCCCAGCCTGTCTTCCCAATGGCCACTAAATGGTAATGACATCTAGCCAATGAGTATTTCCCTTTGGCCCAATGTTACAACTTATTAAAGAAATTGAGGCAAGGTATAAAAAATATGACCTTCAACCCTCAGATGCCTTGTCAAGAAGGTAAAATACAGAGAAGAAAAGTTATTCAATTTCTGGGTAAGTTTGGGTCTTCGAAGTGCCACCTTCTCTTAACTGTTAGGTCCTTATTCTCTCTCCATTGGCCCAAACTCTGATTCTCCCCACTCCTTCCTTTAGCACAGCTGAAGTGGGATTTGACATAGAAAGCCAGCCTTTACTGGAGGCAGAGCCCCAGGTACTTGTTTTTCCACTGGAGAGAGGATTTTCAGAGTGGCCCAGTCAGCAGCATCCCTCTCCAAATGGGCATTGACCTGACCTCAGTGTGGCTCCTTTTCCATACTGCTTGCAGGAGAGTCACTGCAAGTTGCTGGGCCCAGTGGCTTCCCCCATTTTCCATTTTCTGAGCTTGGCTTTGAACCAAAGTTGAACAAACTTCCGAACCTCAGAGGGGAAACCCAGAATACACAGCCAGATTTTTCTAACCCCTGCTTGAAGTTATCAAACCCCCAGCGTATGCCTGAACTCAGCCAATGCTGGTTCAGCGACCAGCCCCAGCCTTGCTAAAAAATTCATAAACCACAGAACAGCTGGGCCACAGTCTGCTTTCAGAGCAAAGCCTCCACTATCAGGTTTTCATCTGGGCACTACTGAAGAACTGAGTATTTATTCCTGACAGAGACTTGAAAGAGGAAATCTTACTGGCTGTCTACTCAGAGTCACACGAGGACAGACTTGATGGGAATCCCATGCATATTCCAACGAGATAAAAGATATTATTCATTCCTAAAATGTCTTCAGAGACTCCATTAATGGAGAAATTCCAAGTGACAGATATAACCCAAAAAAATCCCCTCATATCTGCATACAATTGCATTCGAATGAATCAGGGGAAAGGATGCTTAATATTTAGGCCCTCTCTAAATCATGTTTCTTTTCTTTACATCACAAAAGATAAGAACTGGCTGGAGAAAGTGACAGAGGGGGAAAGAGATCCCCCTGGAAAACATGTGGGACCAGTTAAACACTCCTGTTCCCCAACGGGAGACATTTCGTTAGAAGTTTGCCATATTTAGACAATTTCTGTGGAGACTTGTTCTCCCAAGAATTTCCTCAGTCATGACAAACTTGGTAAATATGACCTTGCTAACATGGTGAAACCCCATCTCTACTAAAAAATACAAAACATTAGCCGGGCATGGTGGTGGGTGCCTGTAGTCCCAGCTGGGAGGCTGAGGCAGGACAATGGCGTGAACCCGGGAGGTGGAGCTTGCAGTGAGCCGAGATGGCACAACTGCACTCCAGCCTGGGTGACAGAGCAAGACTCCGTCTCAAAAAAAAATTACCTTGCTATTATGCCATCAAGGTTCTAGGCATGGATGATCTTTCTAAGTAGGCATTTTAAAAATTTATCCTTTCTTCAAAGACTATGTCTTAAGGAAGAAGGAGGAGAAATTAAATCTCTGAAAGCTTGTGCCCAATCAAATGGGGAGCCCAAAGCAAGATTCTCAGATTCAGGAAAACCAGTTTTCTGACACGAGGGTTAGGTTTTGGGTTTTTTTTTTTTTTAACAAGGAAAGGCAATTTTCTTGCAGTTCACCAATCACGACTCTCTGATAACTAGCATATCTATTATTATTGCACTACATTGGTAGTGCACTGGTAGTGCAACAATAATTACTGCCCATGATGGTGATCTTGAAGCCCTACAAGACTCTTTTTAGTTGTAACAATAAGATAATGTACTGTGCTTTTGATTGTGTTCTCAGTCTTCGAAAACAAACAAAACAATAATATACAAAGTGATTCTAAGTTAATTGTCTTAATTCCATTCTACGTATATGCTAAGTAATGTGCCCAACTCAACAAATATTGGATGAATGGAAGGAAGGAAGGAAGGAAGGAAGGAAGGAAGGAAGGAAGGAAGGAGGAAGGAAGGAAGGAAGGAAGGAAGGAAGGAAGGAAGGAAGGAAGGAAAGAAAGTTTATCACAGCATAGAGATACCCTACCTGCCGTAGATAAACTGGCTCAGGGGAAAGCTGGTTAATTCAGGATCAGAAATTCCATTTTCATAATTCTAGTATCCCACATAAATTTATTGCTTATTTTCACAATCTACAGAAACTCCCTAACAAAAATAAAAGGTGAAACAAGCAGAGTACAAGCTTTCAATTAGACCAACGCTAGTCTGTGTGCCATAGACAATGCTTTACATTTGCGTCAGAACTTTATGTTTCAAATCACCTTCACAAACACTACTCTGGGTTCTCACAACAACCCTGTGAGATAAATGTGACAGGTAAATCATTACTATTTTCCAATACTGTAGCAGAAGCCAATAGAAATTAAATGGCTTGCTGCAGTCACATGGCCAGTTTGAGACAGTATCAGAATTAGATCTAGGAATCTTTTCATCCCAGTGGACTTACTCTTTTCCTTCTGGTTCTCCCTCATCCTTCACCACGTCCTCTCTCCTCCTGTCAAATTCTTCCACAAGGTGCTCCCAGTTACCCTAGTCCAGGCACTTCTTCCTCTTTGAGCTCTTACAGTGGTACTTCTTGTGGCATTTGTTACATAGAACCTTGTCACATCTATCACAGAGATATCTTTAATTTCAGTCGACATCTTGAGTTGTCATTTTACCTCATTGTGGGTATGCCCACAAGTGAACTATACCTCCTCCAGGACAAGGACATGTAGAGGACATCCACTGTTTCCAGCATACAACTCATGACTTCCATCTTGATTAGCATCCAAGCCCCCTTGTTCTGATTATTGCACCCCTGTTGAGAATCACTCCTCTCCATTCTCAGTTCCTATGACTTGGGGGTACCCAAAACCTTCTTCATATGCCAGAAATGGACTCATGATCCAACTCATGATCTTCCTGTACCAGAGATGGACACATGATCCAACCAAACAATGAGACTCAATTCTGAGGTCTTTGATGGAAGTGGAAAAGAGAAGCTTGCTTTCTTCTGAGACTGCAAATAGGGATGAAGATTTAGGCCCAAGGGTGCTGAAAGCCTCATGCAGGGCCAAGCTCTGAATCCAGCACAGCACTAGAGAAAGCAGAAGCAAGAGATGAGCAATTACAAGGTCTGGATGAGAACACTTGAGTGTCTGGATCCAGCCATATCTAACCCCTGGACTTATGTGGATACATGAACCATGTATTTCCTTTTTTTGTTTAAGTCGGTTAGAACTGGGTTTCAGTTGGGGTACCCTCATTTCTTTACAGGAAAGTCTTTGGAGGGCAATCTAATTTGGGGAGAGACTATGGGACTTTCTTAGAACTGAATATTAATAGCAAACTTGTTGATTACAGATCAATAGACATAGGAAAGTTTGGGGGATTGGGGGGCTTTGTTTTATTGTGTTTTGTCTTTTGTAGAGAGGAGGTCTTGCTATGTTGCCCAGGCTGGTCTTGAATTCCTGAGCTCAAGAAATCCCCCCACCTCGGCCTCCCAAAATGCTGGGATAACAGGTGTGGGCCACCATGCCCAGCCAAGAAAATTCTTAAAATACTTTTATTCACAGTTTACAGAAGATTCAGAAAAATTTCACTGTCCATAGCAAATGAAAAGAATAATAATTACATAAAATTATGTTAATATACTAGTCATGAAAAGCATTATTACTATTACTGTTCATCAATTCTTAGATGCACATTATTCTAACATTTTTATAATCCCTAAAATCAGAATGTATCACATAATCAATACATTTTTATAATCTGTGGGCTTGAACTGAAGTCAAATTCTTCCAGAAAGGATTCTGCATTTGTTTCTACCAAAGTTACCTAAGCCCACTGGAAATTGATTTCTCTGCTTGAGGATTATTGGACCCCACCAATGGTGTAAATTCAGACTTTAGACCTGTGTGACTATAGGTTGACAGGTTGAGTATCCCTTTTCCAAAATGCTTGGGACCAGGAGTGTTTTGTATTGCAGATTTTTTCAGATTTTGGAATATTTGTACATACATAATGAGATCTCTTGGGAATGGGACTCAAATCTAAACACAAAATTCATTTGTTTCCTATACACCTTAGACACACAGTGTGAAGGTAATTTTCTGCATCATTTTTAATAGTTTTGTACACAAAAGGGTTTTGATAACATTTTGACTGGAGCCTACTGTATGACGTCTGGTGTAGAATTTGCCTTGTGTGGTATCATGTTGGAGCTCAAAAAGTTTTGGATTTTGGAGAATTAAGGATTTTGAATTTTCAGATTAAGGATGCTCCATCTGTACTAGATTATGTCTCAGATTCTCAGAGAGACTTGCATTTTCTTCCCTCTGCAGAGGCCCAAGGCTGAGACATGCAAGTTTCCTTGCTGGCCCTGCTGGAGAATTTTCCTTACCCCTTTCACTGAGTGTGTAGCTCTTTGGTGTCCTGCCTATGAAGAGGTCTCCTATTAGACCTCCCATCTTAGATATTTTTTCTTTATGCAAGTGGTACATAAAATAACAGTTTTTAATATTAGAATTGGTTTTGGGAAACAATGGAGATTATGAAGTTGAAGAGATAGAATCCCACTGAATTACCTCCTTGATGCTGCCAAAAGTTCCCTTTCACTGGGGAGCAAAAAGTCTGGACTAACAGCAAACTGTGTTGTAAAAATCTTTCTAAACATCATTGAATCTAGAATAAGGCCAGAAACATAGTAATTGCTCAATAAATGTTTCATTTCTGAATTAACTAAAGAATAACTAATTAGAACTTGATGAACCTAAAGGCAACCAAAGGGGCAGAGGGAAAGTACACCAGGGCAGCTCTTGAGCTGAATGTCTTCTAAGCACTAGCCCAAGATGTAGTCCCTGTTGAGAGGGCCTCTCTTTTCAAAAGTGCCCAATTAAATATCTCTCCATATTGTGTGTCACCACTGGGAACACAAGTGCCCACATGTCTAGAGGCACTAGATGATGCAATTAAAATGGTTTTCTGCCATTTCAACATTACTAGATACTTAGGTAGATTTTCAACTGCCCACCTTGCTAATAGTGGTTCAAGTACCAAATAAGTATTTCTTTTTACTCAGTTAAGCGTCCAGAAATGCCACAAAATTACTTGCCAGCATTATAGAAAATGATTACAGAGAAGGTTGAACAAGATGCAACCTTTCACCCTCTAACTCTATTACCACTGGGGTGAAACCTTTGTTAAATCCAGATTTATAACCCTTCTCGTTTCATAGTGCCTAGTGGTTCTGCAAGCACGAAGCCTGCATTTGTTGCCAGAGAGAAAACATTTGCTCAGTGAATTCTCTTGGTCTTTATCTCCTTTCTCTTGAGAATTGTTAGAAAATAGAGCATTGACTCCCGGTCCCTCTCTTTCTCTTTTTCCCCTTAGAGCCTCTTGCCGTATAACAAGATTGTTAAAGACAAATTGCTAACCATCCCTCTTACACACACACCTCATTAAATTGGTTGCACAATTTTCTTTCTTTCTCCAGTGTTGCCGTAGGAATATAGCCATTTATAATAACTGCCACCGTTGAGTGTAACTGCTGGGCTCAGGTGAGAGTGCGTATATACTCTTTGTTTTGCAAAAGGCTTTCTTTCAGGTACAAGTAATTTAGTTCTGTTTCCTTAGATGAATGATTGGCACATTAGGAGACCTGAGGTCACCTGGGGTTCATGCCGGTTTTTAATGAATTCCTTGAAATGCTGAGAACTACACTAGAGACTTCTGAATGGGCATATCTTATAGGCGATTTGTCATCATCATCATCATCTTCAGCATTATTGAAAGGCTAATGTTAAAGGACAAGAGTAAGCCTCCCTCACCACCTCGGCTCATTCAATGACAATACCAAGTTTCCAAAAAAATTAATGAAAATCCAGGGAGGAAGCACATATGTCCGGTAGGGACTTGCTCACATGTCAAGAGGCCTGGAGCGAGACTATTTCTACACCTCTCCTGTGTTATGGCCTTTGAGCCTCAGTTTCCCAATGTATGAAATGGAAATGAAAATATCTTCCAATCTATATAACAGGAATTCTAAAACCATTCCAAGGGTTGCTTTGCATGAAAGTGTTTTGGAATGTACAAAGCACCAAGCACGTGGAAGGTATTATGATTGACATACTAATGGGCTCACACAATTTGGCAAATAGCCTCCTCTATGTGACTTGAAGGGGCTTAGGAATCAGAAACAAAAAGAACAGGAAGAGAAAGAATTCAGGTAGCAATACGCTTGCTGGGATTCCTGGGGGCTCCAGAACCCAGTTCTGAACATCGTAGCCCATAGCATTTAGCGCCCTCTGCAGAGTCAGAGCCTAGTAAATACACCAGGTCATCCACCAAGCAACTTACCCGGAAGCCCATGAAACAGAAAACAGTCGCTGCAGATTGTGAGAGGGAATTATCACCAAACCAAAACAAGGTAAATGCCCGGACCCCGCCTGACGCGCACAGAAGTGAGAAAACACAAAGCGAAGCAAAGCCTGTCAGTGCTCAGCTCAGCACCCGGGCTCTTGCCGTCCCCAGCCCAGCCCAGCCCTCCAGCCTGCATAGAAGCGTTCAAGCATCCGTCTCGGCCCCACCCTGTTCCTAAACCGGTGCTTCCACGCGCCCATGTTCAAGAGCAGGTGAGGGGCCCTGCCTGATTACTCCATGTGACTAGAGCTGGCCTTGCTGCCCTGGGGTCCGGGCACACTCCCCCAACAGCAGCATGCCCCCAGTCTCATCACAGCTGTCCTCCACTTGATTATATTGCAGCCACACAATGGGCCCAACCCAGCCAAGGCCGGGTCCCACGCTCTGTGGACATTCCTAGGAAGATCACCTTGGAGCGTGTCAGTCCCCCTGGCAGAGCCTGCCTTGCTCCCAGTCCACTGCCCCGTCCTCACCAACTCACCAGTCACGCGGCCGTGCCTCGCCACCATCACAGTCTGGCGGCGAACCACCCACAGCCACACTTCCGGCCAGCCGGTTCTGTATGGCGAACCACCCACAGCCACACTTCCGGCAGCCGTATTATGGTGGAGAGCACTGCTCAGCAAGTCCGGAAGCCCAGGTTTCAAACCCCACCGTTCGTTAGTGGGTGGAATTCTGAGTGGAAACTTCTTCAAATTTTATTTTCTTCCCTTGAAAAAAATGAAATAACAGCACCTACCAACAGAGATGTCCCCGGCGTCGAGTGAATGTATTTGAAAACGCTATGTAAAGTATAAGATGCTATAAAACTTAAGGTTTTTTCAGTCGTCCAGAAGTAAAGATGTAGATTTCCTATTATTGGAATCTAGGCTGTCAATAATAATTTGTTAAATAATCGTGTGAATGAATGTAACCTTTATTTCCTTTTTTTCTTAAATAAAAGCTATAGGCTGCACACGGTGGCTCACGCCTGTAATCCCAGCACTTTGGGAGGCCAAGGCAGGCAGATCATGAGGTCAGGAGATCGAGACCATCCTGGCTAACACAGTGAAACACCGTCTATACTAAAAATACAAAAAGCCAGGCATGGTGGCACACACCTGTAGTCCCAGCTACTCAGGAGGCTGAGGCAGGAGAATCGCTTGAACCCGGGAGGCGGAGGTTGCAGTGAGCCGAGATTGCAACACTGCACTCCAGCCTGGGCTACGGAGCAAGACTCTATCTCAAAAAAAAAAAAAAAAAACACTATAAATCAGATGAAAGTATACACTAATCAGAGAGAGCTCTATCTACCTAGGATCCTAATAGTGATGTACATTTGTTTGTTTGTTTTTTTGTTTGTTTGAGACAGGGTCTCATTTTGTCACCCAGGCTTGAGTGCAGTGGTGCAATCTGGGCTCACAGCAGTCTCAACTTCCCGGGCTCAAGCAATCCTCCTGCCTCAACCTGCCAAGTAGCTGGAATTACAGGCACACACCACCACGTCCAGCTAATTTGTGTATGTTTTGTAGAGATGGGGTTTCACCATGTTACCCAGGCTGGTCTCAAACTCCTGAGCTCAAGTGATCCACCCACCTCGGCCTCCCAAAGTGCCAGGATAACAGCCATGAGCCACTGTGCCTGGCCTTAAATTTTTTAATAAATAACTTCTTACATACTTATGGCAACTGTTCCTTCCTCTAAAGCCCCACTATCAAGATCTATTGTAGGCCCCTCACAACACTCTCATGATTTATATTTATGGCCATTACCTCCTCGCTGGTTTCCCTGGCTCCTGCTGGGCTTGATGAGGCACATGGCCAGGGGAGGCAGCCAGGCTTGTGAGTCGTGAGTCTCAATAAACCTGAGTAACATATGGAGGCAGGTTCTGGTCGAGGCTGAAGCCAGCCAAGGAAGTGGCCAGGAAAGGAATGCCAAGTCATGAGGCTGAGATCAGGCTGGGTGAGGAGATAACCAGGCACATCCGAGCTGAGGGAGAAATCAGAATGGGAGGTGATGGACAGAAGGTGGGGTTGAGCAGTTGTGGGGAGCTGAGGCAGAACAGAGGGTACCAGTTTCCCAGGCCGTGGTGTAAGGCCAAGTTGTATCAGCCTCAGTCTGATGCTTTTGAAGACCTTCGCTCCACCTTTCCCCAGGGCTAAAAATTGTCTGCCTTTTGCAGGTGGTCAGCCAGCAGCCCTCCAACATCATGGGTCTGCCCTACAGTCTGTTCTATGTTCAACTCACCCTCTTAGGGTCTACTTTGCTTACATCCCACTTTTGTGCCAAAGCTTCCAATGTCTTGCCCCAGCCTCTTATACAAATTCCACTCCCCTCACCTGAGTGCTCAGGGTTTCCACATCTGGCCCCTGATGACCTATCGGCCTTTCATCCTATGGAGTACCATGTCTTCTGCTCCAGGCATCCATCCTCCAAATCATCTGATCCCTTCCCATTCCCATGTTTGTTTACACCATCCCTCCCATCTGGAAAGCCATTTACCTTCTCTATGCCTCACCAGATTCCATGTGTTCCTCAAGACTGTCAAAGAAAAATCAGAGTTAAAGTGATTAAAAGAATTCATTCAAGACTATTACTATAGGGAAAAGATAGCTCAGTATAGAGTTGGGCTCAATTCTGAACACAGCGTGGGCAACTCAGAATTTACAGCCAAGGAGCAGGGTGGGGGTTGATGGATAGAAATTGACTAAGAGGAGACATCAAGGGTAAGGGAGACTCTGGCTAAACAAGACTCTTGCTGAAGATAGATGCCAGGGTGATCAGACATCACCTGGGGATGGTAAAGGAACCCAATCAGATATGGAAGGGGATTAGATATGGAGGGTGGGGGATTCTGGCTAAACCAATTTAGCAGAGTTTTTGTTCAACTTGATTTTATAAGGAAGTGCACAGATGGACTTAGGGAAAGAAGATTTAAGAGCCTCACTAATGTTTGGTCAAGCAAAGAATTTTTGTCAAGACACAGTGCAAACCCCTCCTCCTCGGTGAAGCATTCCAGGATTGCTGGACCTACAATTGTTGATTCTCTGAATCTCTATAGCTCCAATCCTGTTGTCAGTTTGGGATAAATGTCACTTATAGGAGATTGTTGCATGGTTATCTTTTCTTATTTATATTATTTATATCAATGAAAATCTTGTATCTCTCAAGTACCCAGGAATGATGCCCCATTTATAGCAATGTTTAACAAATATCTATTAATTGGTCTATTGAAATTGTTGGCTTTACCCTTCCTTCTATCTGGCCTCAGAGAGATAATTCTAAGGTAGGAGACAGCACAGTAATGGAACTCAACACACTCTGGAGTCAGACTACCAAGGTTCAAATCTTGGTGTCGCTGTTTACTTACCACCTGTGTGACCTCAGGAAATTACTTAACCTCTGTATGCCTAAACCCCACCCATAGAGTTGCTATGATACCTAAATAAACTAACCCACATAAAGTACTTATATTCTTACCAACATGCAGTAAATACTTAATAAAAGATGCTATTATTATTAAGGTAAGGTTTAAAAATACCTTTGATGTTTGAGAGTTTTGTATCTTTTATTTGGAGTTGTACTATGAGCTGAAAGAACCTATAAAAAATGTGAATAATTAAATTTATTATGTCTCTTTGAATGCCTGAATCAACTCAAAATGTTTTTCTTGCATATGGACTGATCTTGTACAATTTCTCGAGGCTCATTAAACATATTTTGGTTGACTCTCCAGAGTTCAGTGTAAGTTTTACAGTCTCGGAATCTATAAATGAACTAAAGTCTTCTGATTCAACAAAAGAAGCTACGAGAGACATGGAGGAGGGGGGAAGCAAATCTGCCTTTCCACTATCCTTCAATTTTTCACACTCCCCAAAATGGGGTTTGATTATTTTTAATAACGAAAATGTTGCCATAGACCAATTCAAAATCGATTTATTAAAATTGACAGATTATCCAATCCTTTACCATAAAAGGATGTACCCACACTGTCTGCAAGCTTTTCTCCAAGAAACCTGTGGTTGCAAATGCCTTCCTAGAATGCTATCAATTTAAATGATTGAAAAAAACAACACATAATAAGTGACAGATTTTTCAAATCAGATAAAGATGGGAACCAGATTATCTGTCTGGGAGTGATAGATTGCAGCAATAATAAATTCACTTGAAGACACTGGATCAATTTTTAATCAAGCCAAGAATTATTATTGCAGAAAGATAAAATGACCCATGAGAAGATGCCTTAATTTTCCACCAATCAAATTATAGCCTTTCTAAATAAGATGTAATGAGATCCATGGAATATCCAGGTTACACATCCCACCTAATTACCCATGTTCCCTGTCATGTAGTGATATAGTAGTGGTAAACTGACCTCTGAATTTGCCCAGATGAAAAGGTAATTAGTTTTTCCACCAGGCTCCAGTGAAAATAACAGCAGTGACACATGTCATCTCCTTCTACCAAGTCACAGTCTCCGAGGTGTTTGTTCTTAAAATATACAGGATATGACCTACTGGGTAATAAACTACACAGTCATTAAGTGAAGCTTGTGTCTGACAGAAAAACAGCCGCCATCCCTAAGTTGAGAAAAAAGGGCCTGGAGGTGAAGCAAATCAGTCTACACTTGACATTAAACTTTATCAGCAGGGAATGAAGCCCCTTCTCGCTCTCCCACAGGAACCACCAATCAGGAAATGGAGCTTGTGATTACCGACTATTGTGAAGACCCTTGTGAAGAGGCCAAGTCCATGTGCTTCGTGTGCCCACTTGCTCCCTCCACCCTTTCAGGCTAAAACACCTCGATTTGGGGTGTCTCCCAACTCAATTTCCTTTCCTCATCCAAAGGCTACTGCTGAGAAAGAGCATCAGTGTAAACCTAGGTATGCCCCTGAGCGAACCCCCATTGCACTGGTCACCATTCATGCTTTCATTCAACAAACACCCACCACTGAGAGCAGACACGACTCCTTTCCTTTCTTCAATTCTTGAGACAGATCATCTCACCAGCCTGGGTCAAACTTCATCAAATGTATTCATTCTTCTTCTCTGTTGTGAAATACATAACCAAGCCCTTCTGGCATGAGGATTGCCTATATTTATCAGACAGTCATTCAGTTTATCACTTCTTACAATCCACTCTTAATCTTTGACTAATGCTTGTGTGCGCCTGTAAAGAGACTACTGGTAAATTAGTGACCCAGAGTCATGTTTAGGCATCCATTGTTAATGGCAATCAGCTACTGATTTGAAATGAGGTCTCTTTAATTTATTCCTGTCATTAAATCTTTTGAAGAACTGCTGACATTTCACCAAGAGGATGCAAATTGCAAAGATCTTGCATTTTCAAACACAGTGCAAGTCTACCCCAGAGTTTCCCATTTGATAGCTCTCAAAGACGACATAGAATCTTTTAAGCTAAGGAACGGTAAACTTTCACAAGTCTTACTATCCAGAATTCAACGAATGCATTTACTATGAGATTTTATTTTCCCCCAAAATGATATTTGTCTAAGTTTCTGTCTTTCTAATCACTACATATACATTTAACCCATTTTGGGTAATGTGTGATCCTTCAAACCACCAAATTCAGGGCATGCTTAAAGGAAAGGAAAAATAATGGTTTAAAAAAAAGAAGACATTGCCAACTATCCTAATGTAACACAAGATGTCATTTCATTCAATTGCAGATCTCAGCACTGATAATCCCAAAATTTATTTAATAATAATAACAAACATATATTAGTTTGGTTATTTTTTATTATGTAATGTATTTCATACATCCAGGACTAATTTTTATCCCTTCTAAAATTCATGTTGAAGCCCTAATCCCCAGTGTGATAATATTAGGCTATGGGGCCTTTGGGAGGTACATTTAGATGAGATCGTGAAGGTAGAGGCCCCATGGTAGAATTATGCCTTTATAAAAAGAGAAAGAGACACCAGAGCCTTCTCTCTTTCTGCTATGTGAGAATACAGCCAGGAAGAGAGCCTTCACCAAGAATCAAAACTGCTGGCACCTTGATCTTGGACTTCCAAGCCTCCAGAACTGGGAGAAATAAATGTCTGTTGTTTAAGCCACCCTGTCTATAGTATTCTGTTATAGCAGCTCAAATATATTACATAACAGTTATGTTATACATTATATTATACTTAATATATAATAATGTATAATGCAAAATAAAATCAACTAACACTCCTTCAGGCACTCTGTTAACAATTTTATATTCATTGTCTCCACCCAACAGCTCAAGAGGTAACTACTCTTAATTTTACAGATGGAAGAATCAAGGCTTGAAGAGTATAGCTAAAGTGCACAAGGTTTCACAAATAATGAGAACCCAGGCAATCTTCACACTTAACCACTAAAATTCAAAGTGAGCTTTCTGGGAAATTGGTCAAGTTCATTTTCAGTTAGCCTTTAACTAGGATTATAATTCCTAGACAACAGTCACTGCTGTGATATCCCACTAGTAATTTCTCCCCTATTTTTGTGATATCTTAGCTCTGGATATTATTGCCTCCTCCAAGCACTCTATCTTAGAAATAATTGGCTCAAGCACAAAGAGAGTTATTCTCAAATTAATGAATTCCAGCAATTCATCATTTTGCTACCTCTTCCTTGCTAATTTATTAATAAGAATTACAATGAAATTGGCATGCTGTATAAATTCTTCCATATTCTCTTTACCTTAAAATATCATCCCTGTTGGTCTCAAAAGGTGATGCATTAAGATTTATGGTTTATTACCAGTAACATAGCTATAGCCAATTGACCATAAAAGCCAACTATTTTTAAGTAATTCAAAATGCCCATTGTAGTGAATGGAATATTTGCCTGAACATATTTTTGGAATATTAATATTTTCAAATATTCCTTTTTATTCTCTGTATTAATTATCTGCATATAGGCAAGCAGCTCATTAATTCAACAATAAATACTTTCACAAATCTGTATCTTCTATCAGTGAAAATTCTCTTAAATGGTACAGCATTACAAATCTATTGATTCTCATTATCTAAACAAGTTAATATAAAAATAGTATTGTCATTCTTATGTGTTGATATGGCCAAAAAGACTTTATGTCAACCAACAGATTTTCTACACATCACTTTTATTGACTTTCTTCCTATTCTTAAAGTAAGGAAAACATTCCTTCATAGGATGACCAGCTGTCCCAGCTTGCCCAAGCCTGTCCTGGTTTTAACACTGAACATTCTGTATCCCAGGAAATGCCTCAGTCCCAGGCTCTTCCTAAATCTTCCTTCAGCTACTCTCCCCAGAGTTCATCCATTTTAATACCATAAGTCTATTCTTAAAATGTGTTGAAAGCAACATTGATACACATTGCAAGAGGCTTTTTCCAAAATGGCATGATTCCCAATATGTACAGCTCTGAAGAAATTGTTTCCAGCACACAGATCAACCCAACAGAACCTGTTAGCCAAGACCCTGGATACTGAGTGCCTTCCACCTGAAAACTAAGACAGGATGACAGCAGTGCAAAGAATTCAAACTTGTTCAGACACACCCCTCTTTAACTCAAGAAAGTCCGATGAAGGAAGGTTTTGGCTTTTCACCAAGAAAGTAAAAGTAGAAAGATATTCATATTTGGAGTGAGAAAAGATAAAACAAATTTAGTACTGAATAAGGTGAATTTGAGGTATCTTTAGGAGAGTCAAACAGATATATCCAGTATATATTCATATATAAGGCTCTAGGGCAGAGATGAGAGGTTGGGCTCGAAAGATGGGTTTAAGGATTATTGGATTATAGGTGCAAGTTGAAGTGGATGAGAAGAAGTGGATTGGACAAGAAGATCTGGGGAGACTAAATGAGAAAGACGGGGCAGATGATGTATATCTCACCTAATTTCTTGAATCATATTGGTTCTTAAACTGCCTGACCCTGGATTCTACTCAACTGATTTCCTCTGTATTCACCTTGCTGAATTTGAATTTGAATTGGCTGGTTATTCTTCTGCTGGGTGGACTACCCTGAACCACTCCTGGGAGTCCAGTTTTTCTGACTTCCTCGAGGCATCCTCTCTGTAAGCATACTCTAAGGTTTGTCCTGGGAGCCCTGTAGTGGTTAAAGCTCATATTTGAGAAATTTTGTATTCCTCCTTCCCTCTCTCTCTCTCTCTTTCTCTTGCTGTCTTTTTTATTTCTTTGTTTCAACAAATATCTATTGAGCACTAATCACATGCCAGGCACTACTCAAAGTACTAGAAGCTATGAACCAGAAAGCACAGCATTACAACACATACTCAAACGTTATATTTAACAGAAATGAGCTAATGTGTTATTTTTAGTGATTTTTCAATTTTGCTTATTAAGAAAATAGTGGCAGAGCTGTTCACATCTCTTGAACTTGCTCTTCTAAAGAGAAGCTGAAGAGCACCATATGGCTACTGAAGGTATAGATGTTCTTTCTAAGTCATTAAGCACTAAAGCATTGAACAAACATGAAATGTGTTGTTAACGGAAAACTCTAGAGTTTATAGCAAGCTCAAGTCTCAAAACTATACCAATGCAGCCCTCAGACCTCAGTTTTTCCAATATAACTATCCATTCATTCAGTAGTCCTTAGAACAAAACTATACCATCCTTTATAATACCCACATTTCCCCCATTCAGTAGTTTGAAACCTGCTGTCTAGTGGCAATAAATGTTTCCATGGGCTATGGTGTCAAGGTCATTGGGAGGCTTTCTGTAATGTCTCTACTTGTTAAGGGAAGTTCACTGAAATAAGAAGGCATATGGTTGGCTCTTGTTGAGAAACCTAGGCCATTTGAATCATACGGTAGTAAGTGTCTTCCTCACTTCCAAGAAGGAAAGAAAAATGATTCTTAATTAAATGTTTAATGTTTATTATAGCTAGAATATTAGTTTTAGGTCAAATTTATGATGCACTATATTTGTACTTTTTATGTTATATAGACTTTATAGTTCATCAAAATTTCTTATATAATCAATGTGTATGGTATATTTGAGCCCATTTATATGACAGAGCTTAATTTTATTCTTTAAAATTATTACAAAGGTTTACAGCTGTCACATCTTTGCTTTTATGACATATTTTTACCACATCTATCGTTTATTTAATGGCAAGTCTTTGGTCAAGATTGCAACGCCCAATTATTATATTGTTCTTACGGGAAAATGTGACTGCTTTACAGCACAATTTCCAGGAATGGATTGTGATGAAAGGCAAAGATTAATTGTGCCCTTGAAAGGAACAACTCAAGTATGTATGTATGTGCACGTGTGTGTGTGTGTGTGTGTGTGTGTGTGTGTGTTTTGCGTATGTAGAACCCCTCTCTAATCAAGACATATCACCAGGCACCCTCTTCTAACAGAATTTGATGGACAGGCTCTGAACTTCCTTGAGATTTGTTTTTGCACCAGTGGAACAGAGCCCACCTGAAAAATCCACAACTCCAAAGTTCAAGTCAGAGTCTTCAGTGTGACTCTGGATGTTCTTTGATATGCCTAATTCCTCAAATTTTACTTTATTTACTCCTCTACACATATGTTCAATTCTTCAGAAAAGATTTCCTTAGGGATACTATTTAATATACCTAGAAAATTGCATATGCAGCCATTTTTGAAATGAAAAGTGCCTGATATGGTTTGGCTGTGTCCCCACCGAAATCTCACCTTGAATTGTAATCATCCCCACATGTCAAGGGTGGGGCCAGGTGGAGATAATTGAACCATGGGGGCAGTTTCCTGCATACTGTTCTTGTGGTAGTGAATAAGTCTCATGAGATCTGATGGTTTTATAAACGGGAGTTCCCCTACACAAGCTCTCTTACTTGCCACCATGTAAGACGTTACTGTCCTCCTCGTTTACATTCTGCCATGATTATGAGGCCTCCCCAACCATGTGGAACTGTGAGTCAATTAAACCTCTTTCCTTTATAAATTACACAGTCTCGGTATGTCTTTATTAGCAGTGTGAGAACAGACTAATATAGTGCCCTTCTAATTTGCTTAAAAAGGTAATGTTTTTAAAATACGATAAACGAATGAGTAAATAATTGCAGATGTCTTGAAAGTTTGGGATATCTAATAAGAAAGAAAGGTGGAGAATTTCTGATCAGCTTCCACCACACCAATGCATTTGAAACATAACAGGATTAGGCCAGGAAACTAAGTAAACTCACAGATAACTCATCCGTTCACATCCTGAATTTAAGCAACTTCTGTTCGGTACCACTTTTTGATGGTTCAAGCCCCAGGACATGGCTTGATTGGCAGTGGTAGCAGCAGAGTTCGTGCCAGGAAATGTACCTGGAAGTAAGGGGGGAAGACCCCTGTCAGACCAAAATAACAAGTGCTGTGGTTCTAGTGGTAAGATTGGCTGGCTGGCCAAGAATACAGGTGTGAAAGCTGGTGAATTATACTGGGGAAGATGGCAAGCATCCAGTCAGTATATCAGTTAGGATTCAGCTTCAGCCAACAGAAACCACTCTAGCTAGTTTCAGCACAAAGTGATTCATTACTAGGCATTAGGTAGCTTAAAACACCCACGCAGAACTTTCAGGAATAATTCCCAATGTCCTGCCACAATGAAGGAAAATATCACCACTGCAGCCAGCAGGAAGGTGTGAGTGTAGAACATGGTACTCCTGATTTACACCAAAAAGTGAATGCCTCATACCCTGCCTCTCACTCCATCCTACTCAGCTCTGAAACCTAGACTTGTACATAGGTAGAACCAACATAGTACACAGAAACTGAACTCTAAGGGAGTTTTTTCAAGTAGCTTTTTGTTTTCCAGCATCTGTAGCACAAGAGGTTAGAATGATGAGATCACAGATGGGAAGGTTGGAGTCAATATTGGAAATCTAAATCAGCAATACAGCAAGGGAGAGTCAGGAACAAGGATAATATGCAAGAAAGAAGAAAACCTGTTCTTATCCAAGAAGGTGGGCTAGCCCAAGGGGAGAAAATCAAGGATGGGAATTTTCATAACAAGCCAGGAATCAGGCATGGAGGGTATGTGATAGAGTCAACAACTGTAATTTCTCCCTAAGAGGAAAGGCTTACTAGCAGGGCTGCAATCAAATATCATGTGTTTATTTGCTAATCTAAACGGGCATATAAAATCTTCCTAGTTTGATCCCTCACATCCTTTAAGGAGCCAAAGCTGAAGCAGGGAATGTTGGTTGGTGGTCAAACAAGAGGTGGTCTTAACTGAACCCCTAGCCACAGACTTGTTAAATTCAAGTCACGGCATCTTCTTTAACCCTTTATGACCTGCCCTCCCTGTGGGACAACCTGCTATGGCATTCAGGAAACAGACAGGGCTTGGCAGGTGGCAGAGATTCCATCAAAGGGAAACTGAAGACAAAGTGGCTTGCTCATCCAGTGAAAAAGTTGGCTTCTGCTCTCTGCAAGGTCAGCTGCAGCTGTCACTTCCTCAGGCTTCTCTCAGCAGTGTCTCACCTGCTGGACATTGAAAGGAGGTTACCAGTCCCCAAACTGCAGAAATTGGAAACAGCCAGACCTTCTACGTGTGTGTACTCCCAGCCTTTATGAGCCAATGTCTTCACAACCATTCTCAATAAAACCTCACCAGTCTGAGTTTAGGGAGCAGACCTCTGACACCAGTGCACTCCAATGTTCTCTGAAGCCAGCTCTACTCTTGTATCCCAGGGGTCTGCCCAACGGACAATGATAAAACTGACAATGATAAAACAATGCTGCTGATATTCAAGGCATCTCTCCATATTGTATTTACTACAACCTTGGAATAGAGGCAGGAAAAATATAAGGATTCCCCTTTAAAGATGAGGAAACTGGGATTCAGCATAGATGAGGAATCTGCCCAAGGTATGTTAGTCCCAGACCAGACACCAGGCCCACTAATTACAGCGCCAGAGGTGACACCCTTCACTCTAAGCTAGAGCATCTGCTGTTTAGAGCCAGATCCCAGGAGCAAACAAAGAGGATTCAGAGGCCCACCCTGAGCCAGACCAGGTCTTCAGAAGTTAGAGTACTGAGCCTCCCCAAGAAACCTTGAAATGCTTCATCGCAAAGAAAACTTCTTAAGGCACATCGATCTTTTCTAGGTCATAGTTGGGCAAAATAATTTAACGTAATTCTGAAAACAATTTTAGAACTGAATGGGAAAGAATGGGAAAGGGGAAGGGGAGAGAGTCTAATGGCAATTCTCAACTTTTTTTGGCGTCTACACCCTATTGAAGGCTGCCTGGCTTTAAGACCTTCTCCCATAGCGCTTTCCAAAGTGCTGGACAGATGTGCTGCTATGGTTTGAATAGGGTTTGTTTGGCTCCACCAAGTCTCATGGTGAAATCCAATCTCAGTGTTGGAGGTGGAGCCTGGTCGGAAGTGTTTGGGTCTGGGGGTGGATTTCTGATGAATGTTGCAGTGCCCTTCTCTCAGGAGTGAGTGAGTTGTCACTCACCGCTTCCTTGAGAACTGGTTGTTGAGAGAGCCTGCCACTGGCCCCTGCCTGCTTCCTCTCTTTCCCTGTGGTCTCTGCACACACAGGCTCCCCTTTGTCTTCCTGCAGGAGTGGAAGCAGCCTGAGGCCCTCACCAGATGCCCAATCTTGAGCCTTCCAGCCAGCAGAATTGCGAGTCAAATCAACCTTTTTTCCTTATAAATTACCCAGCCTTGGGCATTCCTTTACGGCAGCACAACAGACTAAGACACATCTTTCAATTTATTACTAATTTTCCTTTCAGAATTTCCCCACACTGCCTCAAGATAATTGAAGATGCTTTAGTAGAAGGCTTATATGATAAAGCGGGTAAAAAGGAAACCTATTGCCCTCAAACCCACAACAGTCACTCAACATTTGTGGGCCTGAAGAAACTAGAAACCCATAAAAGATGAGCTTAAGGGCAAAAAGGGAAGGAAGAAAGTGAAAATAAAGTAGAAACACACACATTTTACCTTTAACAAACACGTTACTATAGGAGAGAACTTGCTGGCTCTTCCATCCCAAATCAGCTTAATAATTTTAAGTGGTAACATTCATTGAGGGCACATTTTGTGCCAGGCAATACTGCTAAGCCCTTGACATGCATTTCACTTGACAACACCCTGGGAAGAAATAAGTATTATTCCCATTTTACAGAAAATAAAAACAAAAAGTGAAACTAAGTTGTGCTTATCAAATTTAACATGTAAACAAATGATCTGAGGCTCTTGATAAAATGCAAATTTTGAAGCTGGGTGTGGTGGCTCACACCTGTAATCCCAGCACTTTTGGAGGCCAAGGCCAGCAGATTTCTTGAGTCAGGAGTTCAGACCAGCCTGGCCAACATGGTGAAACCCCATCTCTACTAAAATTACAAAAATTAGCCAGGTAGTAGCACACGCCTGTAATCCCAGCTATTCAGGAGGCTGAGGCACGAGAATCTCTTGAACCTGGGAGATGGAGGTTGCAGTGAGCAGAGATCGTGCCACTGCACTCCAGCCTCAGGGACAGAGTGAGACTCTGTCTAAAAAAAGAAAATGCAAATTTTGATTCAGTAGGTATGAATGGGACACCGACCCAGTACTTCAAGGTCCCAGGTAATATTGGTCCAAAGAATTAAGCAGCAAGGGATTAAGGAACTTGCCAAAAGTTAAACAGCTGGAAATGGTGGGAGCCAGATTCAAAATCATTAAGCCTATGTCTACCGACTATGCCACTGGTTCTCAAAGTGCAGTCCTGGGCCAGCAGCAGCAGCATTCCCTGAGAACTTGTTAGAAATGCACATGCCAGGGCCACACCCTAGATCTACTGAATCAGAAACTCTGGGGATGAGGTCCCGCAATCTGTGCTTTAACAAGCATGCTAGGAGAGTCCGAGGCACCCTTCGATTTGAAACTACCACCCTACACCATGCCGTGGTTCTGCTGGTTTTTGAAATCTGGTCCTATCACTTTGCATTTGAGTCTTGGTATGTCTTTGGGGTTTTGACGTATTACAACCCCTGTGTGCTAATAACAATCATGCAAAAGGTCGTTTCTTCAGATAAGGCTGAAAACATATTACCCCTATAACTAAAAATGCATTGCTTTTATCTTCTCCACACCAGAGGAGGATGGCAAAACAACTTATGCCGCCGATAAGATGGAATGCAAAGTAAGAACTTAACTGGCTTTCCAAATCAAATTGTTTATATGCTCTGGGGTTATAAAGTGTAACTGAGCTGCTGCAGGCATGTGCTTTATACCTAAGAAATGATCATTCTCCTAGGCCTAAGCGCAGAACAGATTTCTATGGAGGAATGGAAATGTTTCCCCAGAAAATTCCCCAGCATGGCAACAACAATGATGCATCATTTGTTTTTCACATTCAGAACCATAGAACTCCAGTGCTTCCCCAAAGCAGGTCTCTGTGACTGCCAGAAATAAAAAATATATATAACCCTAAAATAAAGACTAAATACAAGTCAAAAAATGGAAGAAAAGATAAGCATAGTAACATTTTTCTACTTATTGAGCCAAAAATAATAGTATCCCATTCTGTTCAATTTATAGTCTACTTAAGATCCGCTTCGGTCTTACTTTATCTGACCCAATACATTCATCCTCACTAAAGCCTCCACCCCATACTCACTCTGGCCAGACTCCAGTCAAGATATTTTATAAGTTGAAAGTGTGATAGGCTGTTGATGACAGCACATATTTTCCTGCATCTGCACTAAATTCAAACCATTCTTCACAGCCCTACTAGACATGAGCAAAGTTGCTTATAGCCAGTAGGTGTCCTTTGATTATATTTTTAGAATAGCCCATGAATAAAATAGAGTTGGATTGCCAAAGAAAGCCAGTAACTAAATATGACAGTTTGAATATATCAGGAGAATTCTAACATTTTATCTGGAGAATGGTCTCCCCTGATGTCTTTGGAAATTAAATGTTATATTCTGATTCCCGATTTTGGATAATCCAAGAGTTGCTTTAGGCATTGAAAGATACAAGAAAGCAACACAAAAGCACAGTAATACTTAGAGTAAATGAGCAAGCATGTGTGCATGAGCATGCACAAACCCACCAGCACACACACGCGCACATGCACACACACACACACACAAGACCAGGAAAGGAGGCGTCAGTGGAAGAAAAAACCAGCCTCACAGTCTCTTGATATACAATCTTCTCTCCCTGAGTTTCAGCCTTTTCTCTAAAGCCCAAGCTTCCTCCATGGTTATCTTTAGATATTTAATTAATTTGCACCCACGTCCTCAGAACTCTTATTCCTTTACTTCCATCTGAGCCTGGCCCCAGAGAATCAAATACATATTCACACTCTCAGAAGCTGGAGATCTTACCATATTTAACAAGAAGCATCTCTGACAGTAATTGGAGTTTTGTATCAAGGTAAATAAATGGTAAGATCATAAGAACATACTCCAGTGGCCCTGTGCATCCTGGAAATGCTAACATCAGAGAGCAAATTTAACATAAGGCCTCAGTGGAGATGAATTTTCTATAAACAAACAATGTGAAGAAAGCCTCACTTTTGTCATGTGTTATTCCCATTGAAGAAAAGATGAATATTCTGTTTCATATGTTTGTTTGTTATATGTTTGTTACCAGAAGCTGCTGCTTCATTTATTTAATAGGAGATTTTTCACTTCCTCACTGTGTAGACTAAGTTATCATCATATCTTGGCCAGCAGTGGCTTTTAATGTAAATTGTCCAAATTATTAAATGTGCTGTGATGGTAACACTTCAAAAGTGAGTCAGTTTAAAGGTAGTTTACCTTTTTCCTTTATCTACATTGAGTGAAGGACTCAACTTTCTCTAAGGACTAGAAAGCTTTCTCTAAGACAGGGTTTCTCAACCTCAGCACTCTTGGCATTTGGGGCTGAATGATGTTTTATCTTGGGCTGTTTAGACATAATAGTAGCCCCACAAAGTTGTCCTTGGAATCTGTGAATGTCACATCACATGGTGAAAGAAATTCAAGTTTGCAGATGCAACTAAGGTGGCTAATCCTTAAAATAGGGAAGTTAACCTGGATTACCTGGGTTGGCCCAATGTAATCACAGTGGTCCTTAGACGTGGAAGAAGGAGGCATAACAGATGGTCAGAGAAATGTGATTATGAAAGAGGCAGGAGAGATTTGAAGCATGAAAGGGACTGGACTCAGGATTGCTGGCTTTGAATATGGGGGCGGGGGCCCCAAGGCAAGGAATGCGGGCAGCCTCTAGAAGCCGGAAATGGCAAGGGAATGAATCCTCCCCTAGAGCCTCCAAAAAAAGGGAGCACTGCTGACACCTTGATTTTAGCCCAGTGAGCCCCATGTCAGACTTCTGACCAATAGAAGTAGAAGATAACAAACCTGTTTTGTTCTAAGCCACTAAGTGTGTGGTAATTTGTTATGGCAGCAATCATTAAAGCCATCCTTGTGTTTAAAAACGAATCGGGGCTGTCCTGTGCATTGTAGAGTGTTCAGCAGCATCCATAGACTCTACTTGCTAGATGCCAGTAGCACCCTCCCCCTGGTTATGACAATCAAAACAATGTCCCAGAAATTGCCAAGTGCCCCCTGGGAGGTGGGGTTTACAAGGGCAATCACCCCCAGAGAACCACTCCCTAGGACTACCAGACTTACTTATTTTCAGGATTATATTCTCTTCTAACCATTAGGACATAAATACATACTCAACCTCAAACTTTTGGGCCAAATCATTTTCATATTCCAATATAGTGCAAAAAAAGTTATTTATATTTTGAAAAATATTAAAGAAATAAACAGAAAAAATATTATATCATTCTTGATTACACTAGAAAAAAAATGAGTCTCACTGTACAGGAAGGCAAGAGAGAAGGTGTGAAAGATACATGGTTAAGGTCAGATCCAAGTAGGTAGTTGGCCCATTACCAATAAAGATAAAAATAATAACTTTAATAAAAATAACTAAGAGCTTAATATCTATTACTTCATTTAATCTCCAAAACTATTAATATCACCATTGTGAACCATAACTCAGGAGTGCTGAGACATTCTAGTCATTTGCAAGTTACTATAGGCTTTACTTCAGAGGTGGAGATGGGGTGATCTTGTTATCTAGGGTCAGAAAAGATGGAGTGGTCATTCTAGGAAAGGAGGTCCACCTCGCCCCTGTGTGTACTGAATGTTCTATAAATATCTGGAGGTTGATGGGAGAGTGATGAGACCCACACACACAAATGTCAGAAAGCAGCTGTTTGTCTCCGTCTATTCAAATACTAAGAGTCTCCCTATTTAACTGGGTATTCTAACAAAAACATACACACAGAGAGATCTTGGGAAATTCTTTAAGTGAGAATTAACTATGAAAACTCATGATGATTCCTTAAAGTCAAGGTTATTCCCTTCTCCCCCACTAAACCTATGTTACTGTTATCCCTGGATCAGCCCCAGGAGCTTTAAAAAATTGTGTCATGGCTGAGGGCTCACACCTGTAATCCCAACACTTCGGGAGGCCGAGGTGAGAGGATTGCTTGAGCCCAGCAGTTCGAGACCAGCCTGTACAACATAGTAAGACCCCATCTCTACAAAAAAAAATTTTTTTAATTAGCCAGATGTGGTGGCAAATGCCTATAGTCCCAGCTACTCAGGATGCTAAGGCAGGAGGATCACTTGAACCCAGGAGGTCAGGGCTTTAGCGAGTCATGATCATGCCACTGCACTCCAGCCTGAGCAATAGAGCAAGACCCTGTCTCAAAATAAAAACATATTAATGTGTCTCAGGGACATGCAAGCAAGATATCTAGAGGAAATCTCCATCATCATCTGTTCCCTGACACTGAACAGTCCTTAACTTCACAGACTACATGTTCCTTTGGTCTTCCATCATCATTCTCTTAATATTGAACAAATGGTTTACCACAGACCCAGCTTGGAACTTGTTCACGGTGCCACTTACACTGAGAGCTTTCCAAATGACCCATCGGCCTTTCCCATCCCTAGACACCCTTTTGAATGCCACAGGGTCAAGCTCAGATATGGACCAGTTCCATCTTCGGCTCTCTTGGAGCATGGCCCATCTCTGTAGAGCCACCTCAATAAAGCATTAGTCACTGGATGAACTGCAAATCCCAAGTCTCTCTGATGTTGCCTTACAGGAACAACTGTTTTGATATGTGTTTCTTTCATTTGTGGGAGACTCAGAAAGGGACATCGATGACCTGGGGAAGGCGGAGAGACAAAGCAACTGCAAGGACAGCCAGTAATCCTGCCTGCAGGACAGTAACTACATCACATCCACATTATCCATAAAGGACCATTCTGCTAATGCAGATTATTTTCTTTTCCAGCTTTGCAATATCTGGTTCACTTTAGTATCATATTAAATGTAAGAAATCAATGCTAGATCCTTTGCCTTTGCAGAGTCCAATGTCAGGAATATTTCTTGCTGCTTTACCTGAATTTCCCTTTCCTCTGCTTTTTAATTTTTTTTAAATCTTGCTCCAGGAGGTAATAAGCCCCAGGGTAAGGAGACGGAAAGGCAACACTGCATCAGAAAACACCATTTGGATTATGTTTTATCGACGTCATACTAACAGCACCCGCAAAAATGAAAGGTAATTATTTAAATGGGTTGTATGATGAAGCAGTTTATTGCCTTACACAGAGCTAAAGAATTGAATGCCAAACCATTTCTAACATCCAGTCAGTACTTAGGGAAAATAAAATGCAACTTCACATTGAGCAAAAGCACCTAAACTGCTGCTAGGATGACAGGCCCCACCGGAAACTCGTTTCAGTGGCTGGAAAGCCTGTCTGCCACCCAGTCTCGATGCGTTTTCAGCAGGACCAGGACTGATTGTTCAGCAGTAAGTTCTGCTATAGGCATCAAAATGACAGCAAGGAAATGCAGGGCAAGAGGGGCATAAGACCTCTCTAAGAACTAGAACACTGTCAAATTGGGAGGTTCCGTAGCCTTCACCTTTGGATCTTTTCAAGCTAAGCTAACAGGTCCTGGGTGGGTCCTGCAGGGGCCATTGCTGTAGTTCACTGGGGCTAATGGGAAGAGAAAAGGAAAGAGCTAGAGGCAACTTTTCTGTCCCCATTTTACAGACAGAAACTCAAACCTATGCTAAAGATGGATTGTTGATTATTTTTATTCCTGGATAAAGGAAAAAATTTAAAAGTAGGGTCAATTGTTTGGGGGAAGTTCATTCAACAAACATTTATTTAGTACTTCCCATGTGAAAATGAAGCCAAAAAATTGACAATAACATGTATAACATGATCTCTTTGTTGAAGTAAATAGATATTTGCACAAGTAACTATAATACAACTCAGAATTAAATGCTTGCTACAAGAGAGGTACAACCAAGTGCTCCCATGCCACCCACAATGATGAAGGGATCAGGAAAGGTTTCAGCAAAGCCACAGTATTTGAGCTGAGCCTTTTAGTCTAACAAGGATTATAACTGAGAGGACATAGAAGGGCACCCCAAGCTGGGAGCACAGCTGGAAGCAAAGACTCAGCAATGCAGGTAGACACAGCTCATCTGGGAAGCAGATAATGCTCCCTCCAGACTAGAAGAAAAAGTGAAAAAGGAAAATGATGCTCCCTGATGTATATTTCAAGCAAGCAACTGAAGCTATGCTGGCACATAGTGGGCACCCAATCAATAGTGTCTGAGCATATAGTGTGCACTCAATAGTGGGCAACACAACCAAGGTGACCTCCAATGAGTCACACCCCTGCAAAATTCTCTCTCCTTGTGTTTGAGTGGAACCTGTGACTTGTTTCTGATCCACAGAATATGCTACAGGTGACAGGATGTCACTCCCTTTATTAGGTTACATTATAAGTCTCAGGCTATTATGCCTATGATAGTCCTATAAGATTTTATCTTATCAGACAGGAGAGAGAGTTTCCTTTGTTGGCTTTGAAGAAGTAAGCTGCTATGTTATAAAAGGGCTGTAGCACAAGTAACTACCTCCAGGCAACAGAAAAGAAGAAAAGAAGATGAATTCTGCCCACAATCTTAAGTGGAGCACGTAAGCAGTTCTTTCCCCAGCGAAACCTTGGATGAGACCACGGCTCCAGCCAACACCTGTATTAACATCTGGTGAGCCCCTAACACAAAACCCAGATAAGCCTTGCCTGCACTCCCAGCCTGCAGAAACTGTGACATAATAAAGGGGTGTTTTTTCAAGCCACTAAATTCATGGTAATGTTTTATGCTGCATAGAAAACTAATACATTGGGTAAATAAACATTGAAAAAGGTTGGCATTCAAAATCAGAGCAGAGAAGGCGTCGGAATCATGCTAGAGAAATGGAATTCCTTCAAGAAAGGGTAGTTATGAAGTATGGCACAGTACTCTGTTTTCTTTTTGACAGCTATAGATGCCTTATTAAACAAGCTAACATATGTAAAGTGCTCAGATGATGCCTGGAACATCATGAATGCCATAAGTGTTAACTTATTATTGTTGTTACTGCTGTTATCATTATTTCTTGCCATGAAGACATTTCCTCAAGAGAAATAAGTTGCTCTCCTTAGAAACACCACTCTCCTAGGATGTGGAGAAATAGGAACGCTTTTACACTGCTGGTGGGAGTGTAAATTAGTTCCACTATTGTGGAAGACAGAGTGGCGATTCCTCAAAGATCTAGAACTAGAAATACCACTTGACCCAGCAATCCCATTACTGGGTATATAAATCATTCTACTAGATTATAGGTTTATAAAGGATTATAAATCATTCTACTAGAAAGACACATGCACATGTATGCTTATTGCAGCACTGTTCACAATAGCAAAGACTTGGAACCAACCCACATGCCCATAAATGATAGACTAGATAAAGAAAATGTGGTACATATACACCATGGAATACTATGCAGTCATGTAAAAGGGTAAGTTCATATCCTTTGCAGGGACATGGATGAAGCTGGAAACCATCATTCTCAGCAAACTAACACAGGAACAGAAAACCAAACACCACATGTTCTCACTCATAAGTGGGAGTTGAACAATGAGAACATATGGGCACAGGGAGGGGAACATCACACATCAGGGCCTGTCAGGGGCTGGGGGGCTGGGGGAGGGATAGCATTGGAAGAAATATCTAATGTAGATGATGGGTTGATGGGTGCAGCAACAATATGCATAGTATACACATAGGCACATGTATACCTATGTAACAAACCTGCACATTCTGCACATGTATCCCAGAACTTAAAGTATAATAAATAAAAAAAAAGAAACACTGCTCTCCGTAGGTCTTAAGTTTTTGAGAACTTTGAGAATCCAAAGAAAATTACATACTAACCACCACTGAGAAAAATGTGCAATTCAAGGTGTGTGTAGATATATATGTGTGTGTGTGTGTGTGTGTGTATACACAACATTTTGCCTACAGTTTCAAGAGGCCCTCAGATGAGAACCAATGTCCTAAAAGAATATGAAGAATGTGACACATTAAGGTAGGAGGGAGAGTCCCCTGAAAACCTCAAGAGACAGTACACTTCAGACCTCTGATTTTGCCCTCCTCTCTGATGCCAAAACATTGTGACTATCTTCTTTGGCCAGTACCAGTGTTAAGTTTAAATACCATGGAACATTGTCCAATCAGGTGTTGTTTCCAAGGTAGAGATTATCCTCACTCTCGGCTCTTTTAAGTAATGCATGATGGATGCCTCATGCCTCCAGACTCATCACTGATAAGACCTACAACAAACTTGGTCTTCCAAAACCAACCACAGCAAATTCTCCCCAGGCTTCCTACATATCCTATGGGCCATCTACGGAGTCTAGCAAGGCCGTGTCAATAGCCCCATGAGTTCCACCCTTCTCATGAGGCACTGCTGTGTCTCAGCTCTGGTGAAGATGGCAAATGAAAACTAAGGAGTTAGCTCAATCTCATAAGAGTCCACAGCACACAGTTGTGGTCAAAGTCTCCCATGCTACAGTGAATGTATTCATGTTAGTCCAGTTATAAATGCAAGTGTCAGAGGTCACCTGATTCAGTTTATCTGTTTAAGTTGACAACGTTGTATTCCTGGGATTGCAAGGCATTTACAATTAAACTAGAATTTTAGCTTCCTGCCTGGGAAAGTTTTTTTTAATGGACATGGAAATATGATGAACAATCGTGTGGACCAAGGAACAAAATATAATGTGCATGGAATTAGTGAAAAGTGAAACTTGTGCTTCCATTAACACATTCCATTCAGTCGTTCTGGAATACATATTATGTATGTGTATATATGTATGTATGTATGTATGTATGTATGTATGTATATTACATTCACACAGTGGCTTGAATTTAATAATCAAATTTGCATGTCATTTTTAATTAAATCCACATCTTTCCTATCTCCCAGCTGTTGGCCCGGTGTTTATGTGGACTACATCTGGCAACCCTCAGCATTCTCCACAGTCACCCGTCCTCTCTGTCCCCAGATACACCTGCTTTCTGCAGCTGGTCCACCAACAGGTGCAGCGGAAAGCCTGGTTGATGGGCATTATAAACACTCCTGCTGTTGAGCATCTGCGAGGTTACAAAGGGCCCAGTTCTAACTTCAGTGTTCCCTCCTCCAGGAGAAGTAAAAAACACCCTGTGTGATCTGAACCTGCTGGAGTCTCCATCAGTCACTTTCCCACCCTGGGAATAAATGCTTTGGGTCAACTTGGTGTTAACAGTTGTGCCACCTTCCAGGTTATTAGCAAAGGAAGAGAGAGCTGGGCCTTGGTCATTCTTAGTTTGTCTGAGATTCTAGGCCCTCAGCCAGTGGCCTGGACACTCCATCTCCATTTTCCCTAATGAACAAGGTACAGTTCCCCTCATGGTCCCCCAGTTTGTGACTATTAACCACCTGGTTTTGATTGGGGAGCCGGCCAAAGCGTCCCACAGCATTGCCAAATGAAAAACATGTGGGAGCAACACATATTGTGAGAATTACTATTTTGCAATTCCTTGTTGATAGAGTGGTAGGTATTTCAAAGTAAGAAAAGTTGAGAATAATGTTCAGGGCCTTTTGGATTTGGTTTGGTTATTTCCTAGACCCTGAAGTTTGGAAAGGGGTTCAGATGATTTTTCCTGTGCTTGTCTGAAAAATATCTCACACCTATAAGGAAGCATCCATGCAATTAGTCCAGATAGAAATACAGGCTCTAAAACTATGCTCCGTGGCACCCAGGTTAATGGACTAATGCAATAAAGCAATAGGTTACAATAAGGAATTCCAATACAATTAAAACCATAAAGCTAACGATGATCTGTTTCAAATGAAGCTCTAGGTAAAAATAAAGCACTAAAAGTCACTTATTCATTAAACAGTTTTGGTTCCACTCGCAGAAGTTCACAGAGGGCATCAGTCATCTAAAGCACAAGATGCACTGGAAGTTAAAATACATAAAAATGGCCTCCATCCCGCTTTTTTTTCTATGCTCCCACCTTCATACCAATGGACTACTCCCCACGTGCAAGGCAGAGTTCAAGCACCACTACATTAGAATCTTCTTGTAGTTTAGTGTATCCGCATTCCAAGCCACTATACACAGCCCAGGAATTAAGTTGGTCACCTGAGATGCAGAGGCTAAGTCAAGATCCAGACTACTGTTAGTTGCAGTGATGCCCCCATTTGCTTGAAAACGCTATTGCATCACACTGTGATCTTTAAAGGACCTTAGGCTTCGTGCGGGGGCTCATGCCTGTAATCTCAGCACTTTGGAAGGCCGAGGCAGGCAGATTCCTTAAGACTAGGAGTTTAAGATCAGCCTGGGCAACATGACAAAACCCCATCTGCATAAAAAATACAAAAACACTAGCCAGGAGTGGTGATGTGAGCCTGTGGTCCCAGCTACCCAGGAGGCTGAGGTGGGAGGATCACTGAGTTCAGGGAGTTTGAAGCTGCAGTGAGCCATGATCGTACCACTGTACTCCAGCCTGGGCAACAGAGTGAGGCCCCACCCCAGCCCCCAAAAAAAGGACTTGAGTTTTCCCCAGGTAGTTCTGATTACCCTGGGTGAATCTAGTCCCCACATGAAACAACAATTCCATTTCAGCTTCTTTCATTTGTGTAAAAACCTTTTAGTCTTCTTGTGGCTTTCTTCCACTCAGAACTTCTACTATTGCTGCAAATTGAAAGAGGTAGACTCTGGAGATGAAGGGACCTACCCATCGTCAAAACACTTGAGAGTTATGTTCAAAGAGCAAGAGATAGAAGTTCAAGAATGAATCTATGATATTTCCAAAGGCAATACTGTCATGAAGGAGGAAAATGTCGTTCTGCATTCTTAGTGTCTGTTGCCTGTGTCTCTGGGCATAAAAGACCAAAAAAAGACAACCACATCCAATTGGAGCTTTCAGCAGAACATATCCATTGGCAAGTGAAAACTCCATATGTGGTTTTCCTTTGATAAAGTGGTTTGTAATTCTTGTCTTTTATAGATATTATCCACCTAAAACCTTAATGCTTTGACAAGAAACTCATGGGGGGAAAAAATGCTGCTTGCTCTCTTCTCATCTGTGTTGTGAGTCAAAGACAAAGATAAAGATGTTACCAGAAACTGGATTCATACATTTAGCCAATGTGTTGAGACTAGGAAGACCAGAAAGCAAGAGCTGCTTCCATGTTGTTCTCGCTGTCATGGGTCCATCGCTGCTATGCTGGGTTTTGTCTCTTATGGCTCCAGATGCACTCACCACCTTTCCCCTCCCTCCTCTGTGCCCCAAGAGCCTGACGTACATGGGCTACACTTGGGGCTCCCTGGCCCACTAGCTTCCAGTTGGCTTGGCTTGCAGAGACGCTAACAGGAGGTGGAGAGGGAAAGCAAAGTGGTTATTCCCTTCCACTTCTTCCTGCCACGTGCCTCTGGATTGGCTGTGTGTTCTGATCAGGTACCTGGGATTTATTTTAATCAGGTGTGGTTAAGGCATGCAGGCACGGAAATAACTGTTGTGACAGAAGAAGTGTTTATACTGACAGCTCCCTAGAAACCGCAGATGTGGCAGGCCACAAAGGAGAGTTATATGAGAAAGCACCAGGGTCACTCAGGAGCCAGAGAGAGCTGGGGACACATGGGCAAGAGCTTTCATTGTGGTTTCCACTGGAAGGCTCAGGAGAGGCAAGTTGAGCAAGTTTAGAATGGGCTCATTTGAATAATTTCAGTGGGCTCTGGGGCATAGGAGCCATTCCTAGTTGTCTGGTACCTGGCCCTAGAGTAATCATGTCAGGGGGATGGTGGCCTGGAGTGTAAAAGCCCAGTAAAGGGGGTGGTTGGAGTTTGGGCTCTGGATGGGTTGATTTGCCTAGAGAAGATGTACTCCCAGTTGAATTCCTTGCCAACTCCAGGAATTGCTAACCCTGGGAGAGGGAGTCTCTCGAGGGTCAACAGGGCCTCATGCTGTCAATATATCAGAATACAGAAAATAAAGGCCTGCTTAATGCATTGCATTTCTTTACTAGGCTTCAGCTCATATGAGGCAGCCCTCTCCAGGGGACATTGCCCGTCTTCCCACCCTGCTTTTACCCCTTACCTCAACCTCAGGGTGGCAGCCGCCCCCACTGTTTCTTCCCTTGGTTGGTTTCCTTTAACTCAGCCTGGCACCTTTGTAAATAGTGCCTTTATTAAACTCAACTTGAATTCCTAATTTAACTTTGCCATTTATTTACTGCCAGCATCATCATCAATACAATCAAAATCATACCTGACAACGAATTTCTAAGCCAGTAAAACCCAGATTTAGGGAACCTAAAAAATATTTTTTTTACCTAACAACAAACAGTATAGAAACAGAATGTCAGAGTGTAGGTGTGCAAGCCATAGGAGTTCCTGCCTACTTTCTCATTCCTTCAGCAATATCCAACAAGCTTCATGTGCCAGGTATTGCTTTCAGAGGAAGTGATGCTATTCTAGCTCTTAGGGAATATCTAGAAAGTACCCTCAGTGGCCTCCGTATTGCAAATGCTATATGTGGTTTTTGGTATGATTGTTCAATGTAAGACATAAGGTAATTCATTAAATTAACTTGTGCTGTGGAAGGCAGTAGAAAGAGAGGTTAGCAGATTTAACAGTAGCATCACATTATATATCTGTTGTTCTCATGTTTGGCTGTAAATCAGAATCACCTGTAAGCTTTCTAAAACTACAGATAATCTGCCTCCACCATCAGAGAGTCTGTGTGCCCAGCTGAGAATGTTTTCTGTTTAAAAAAAAAAAAAAGAAAAAATACCCTATAATGAATATCAGATGGGAACTGCTTTCTCCTATACCTGAACAAGTCTTCTCAAACTTCAATGTGCACAGGAATCACTAGGGAGACTTGTTAAAATGCAGGTTCTTTTTCATTATGTCTCGGATGGGGCAATGCAGCTGGTCTTTGAACCACACTCCAGGTAGCAAGGTATCTATACCATAGTGTACTCAACCAATTTCCTATTCTTGGATATTTAGGTTCTTTGCAATAGTTTGCTATTATAAATAACAATGCAATGAACATCTTTGGATATATCTATTTGTAGAGATTTCTGAATAATTTACAGTAGTCCCATAAAAGAAAAATTATTGAGTAAAAAAGGATGTGAACTCTTTTTAAGTTCTTAATACATATTGCTAAATTGATTTCTATAATGCTTATGTGAGTTTACATCCCAAACAGCGATGTCTGCAAATGTGTTTCACTGTATCCTTATCAACATTAAAGAATATCTTTATTTATGCCAATCTGATAGGTGGAAATGGTACTTCATTTCAATCTGCATGTCATTATTAGTGAAGCTGACCTTTTTATATTATATTAGTCATTTACATTTCTTCTTCTGCAGTCTATGCCCTTTGTTGAACCAGTCTTAAATTATTTCCTTGTCAAATGTTTTCATCTCAGTCTATCATTGATTTTTTCCTCTCTTTATGAGGCTACATCTCCAATTTTATAATTGAAGTAGGAGGGAAAAATAAAAGCTCCCTTAAAGAATTTCAGTTTATTGCTAAGTTGTGAAAACATATTTCTATACTGACTTCAAGGAAGAGCTTTTTCTGGTCCTGCAGGCAAAGAGATTTAACCATAAAATTGGAACCCTATACTTTTTCTTGCTATAACATTTTTGTGTTTCAACTTGTAACAGGAAAAGGCAAATTATGTATCTTATTCATTGAGGGATGGTTGTTTGCTTGGCAGTTTCCAAATTTAAAAAAAAAGGAATAAAGGAAAGAAAAAGAAATAGAGATAAAACTCTCATCCACAGTTCTCCACACAAGAATAAAATAGCCACACAAAACCAGAGATATCACAAATATTAATACCACTGTATATATGTATGAAATGCCACAGCCACAAAAAAAAACTAAATTTAAAATACAGTAAGGATTTTATGCTATAAATGCAGAAGAGTGTATTTTCAACATTATAAAACAGATATTTAAACCTTCTGTAACAAATATGAACTGTGAACACTGAATTCAATAGTGAACCATATTGAAAGTTAAATTAGCAACAGCTTATTAAAAAATTACTATGTTCTCTTTTTATATATCTCATCTATTCCAAGAAATACGTAACTTGATCTCACCATTGACTATCTTAAAATCACATTACCCAGCTCATGACTTTTAAGATTAACTTTTGAGGGCAATTTCATACATTGTCAGTGAGAATGTAATTGAAATAATCTCCTGGGAAAGCAATTTTCAGTATATATCAGAAGCTTTAAATTGCTTATAGTTTGAAACTAATTATTTCACTTCTGAGAATTTTTTTAACCCTAAATAAAGAGGAGTTTTATGCACAAAGATGTCCGTAGCAGTAACACATACACAATGAAAGAATGCCAATTTATAAGCAGTCTGCAAGTTTATTCATTCAACATGATCACAACTATGCAAAGTAAAAAACCAAGCATAGGAAGAAAAAAAAAAGTTGAAAGGAAATAAAGCAAAATATTAAGAATTATTTATGCCTTCAACTTTTATATTTTTCCAAATTTCCCATAATGAACATTATTATAATAATAATGGAGTGAAGGCTTTGTTTCTAAAATGAATAAATGTATACATTGCCTATATTGTGTCTGTTTGATTTGGTTTTGCTCATTTAGGGCATTGCCTAGAATGGAAAAGGAAGATTTTGCCAAGGAACTCTGACCAGCCAGAGGTTTTCTTCCCAGTTTGAGCCTCCAGGAAAGGAGGCTCAGTTTAGGGCTCTGTATCTTTATTTGGCTCTGTGGCCCCCTCCATTTTATTTAACAATTACTCTGCCCATGTGGATTTGTTGTAAGTGTTGTCCAAAGGAAAGTAGTTAGGTGCAAAAATTCAGAGAGCATTCATCGGGGATACTTATGTTCTTGGGGGGCACTTATCACAATGTATCAAGAGTAATCCACCACCACCTCCTCACCACCCCCTGCCCTGGAATAGGAACCCTTTGAAAGCAAAAAAAAAAAAAAAAGTTTCACTTATATGTACATCCTCTATATATCAGGGTTTCTCAGCCTCAGCACTATTGACTTTTAGGGCCAGATAATTGCTGGGGGCTGTCTTGAGCATTGTAGGATGTTTAGCAGCATCCCTGGCCCCTACCCACTAGATACTGGTAGTACCCACCCAGTTGTGACAAATATGTCATTAGACATTTCCAACTGTCCCCTGGATGACTTACCCTCCAATTGAGAACCACTGTTCTACATCTAACTGACTCCAAGAATGTATTAGATACTCAATAAAAACCTGTTGAATCGAGTGGGAAGACAGGTTGGAGGAGAAGTTGACCAGGAAATGAATGGGCACACAATAGACTGAATCCAACTGTCGACAAAGAAGCCCTAAATCCAAGTCTCTGTCAATCAGATCTTAACTTGGTAGCCTTGAGCAAAACATTTCACCATTTGGGGCCTCAGTTTCCTCAGCTGTAAAATGAAAGGATTACACCAGAATTGTAATGATCACCTCACAGTCTGACAACTCTAAGAATTTTGCAAAAAGCCTGAAGCATAGTAGATGCTCAATAAGTATTTAATAATAGAGGTTGCTGGGTACCTATTATGAGCCTTGCTTTGGGCTAGGTCTTTTTATTTTTCGATTTTTAAAAATTTTTAATTTCTGTGGGTACATAGTAAGTGTATATATTTATGGGTTACATGAGATATTTTGATACAGGCATGCAATGTGTAATCATCACATCGGGGTAAATGGGGCATTCATCCCCTCAAGCATTTATCCATTGTGTTA
This sequence comes from Hylobates moloch, assembly GCF_009828535.3. Classification (NCBI taxonomy): domain Eukaryota; kingdom Metazoa; phylum Chordata; class Mammalia; order Primates; family Hylobatidae; genus Hylobates; species Hylobates moloch. The sequence goes on along the minus strand of NW_026652290.1, from coordinate 58,473,661 downwards.
TAAACAATCCAATTATGTACTCTTTTAGTTACTTTTAAATGTATAATTATTTTTGACTATAAAATTATTTTGAAGATAAAATATAAAAATTATTTTTGACTATAGTCAACCTGTTGTGCCAGCAAATACTAGGTCTTGTTCATTCTTTTTTTTTGTACCCATTAACCATCCCCACATCCCCATCCCCACTACCCTGCCCATGAGCTAGGTTTTTTCAATACATTATTTCATTTAGTAGTCACAGCAACTCTCTGGGGGAGGCACTAAAATGTTTAAATCAATTTTACAGATGGTAATAACAAGGCCCACAGAGGTCATATAGTAACTATCTGGTGTTGGGATTGGAACTAAGATAAAGCTAACTTCAAAGCCTGCATTCAAAGCCACCATCCATACCATAGCATGCATGACCCCAGAACAGGCTGGTGGAGGAAAGATCCTAGAGTAAATGAGAGCTTCCGTTCTGGAAGTATCAGTCAAGAAAATAAAAAATCTCAATTTTAGCAATAAAAATCCTGACTTTCTTGTCCAGTTCCCAGAGACAATTAGAATATCCTCTGTGACATTCCTAAAAAGTCTAGGAGTCATAAACTCAATGCCTACAGGGTCAAGAGAATGAATGGGACCAGGCAAGAACAGAGGAAAACCGAAGAAGGTTTTTCTCCCCAACAGGGCATGGACACTTCTCACACCTGACCAATAGGTACAGTGCAGGAAGGTGGGTCTGAAGCCGTCAGACCTTCCCTCTTGCTCAACAGAAAAAAGAATCCTGGAATTCTTAAGATAAGTTTTTGAAAGTCTGACAGTTTGTTGAATAATTAAGGAGGAGGGGAAATGTGAATGTCAAAGAAAACAATTGATGAGCCAGATGTAGCTCACAGACCTCCAGTTGGTGGCCTCTAATCTGGTTCTTGTTTGAATGCCTTCTGTGACATAGAGCTCACCCCAGGAGTCAGCCCAATCATATTTGAACAATAGGGAAAAAGACCAAATCTGCCTTCCTACACCTTCTTCATTTGGGTTCTCACCAAAAATGAAATGCAGAGCCCCACATGCATCCTTCAGTATGCACTCTCTTGGTTAATATGTCTTTTCTTTAGCTATTGCTCCTATGCATGATATGAAGTCCCCAACCCTGGGGAAGGGTAACCCTACCAGAACAGCATCAGATCACATTGGCCTTTGGAGTTGGGTGGCTTTTGTTTCTGGCAATGACACCACACTCTGAGGAATGCTGCATTTGCACCTGATTCCTTCATTCCCCACATACCATATCAAACCTTCAATAAAGCTCAGTGCTCCTACCTCCCAAAACACTATGAGTCCTTGGGTTCTTTCCAACTTCATTAATGTCATCCTACTCCAGGTCACCATCACTTCTTGCCTAAATTACTGGCACCCTTGCTTCTACTTTTCCCCCTTTAAACAGAATAATCTTACAGAAATTTACATTTGATCTTTGATCCTGTCACTCACCTGATTTATAGCCTCCAGTGACTTCATATTGCCTTAAAATAAAAGCCAAACTCCTTGCTACAGCCTGTAATGCCCCCATACTACTGGCCCTGTCACTGTTCCTACCTTAGGACCTTTGTACTTGGTGTTTCCTGTGAGTGTAAGGCTCTCACCCCAGTTTTCTTAATGTGTGGCTCCTTAGTGACTCAGGTCTCGGCTGAAATGGCACCTTTACAGTGAGACTTCCCCCAACCTCACAATACAAATGACTGTCCCTCCCCACAACCACTCTGTTGTATTTTTATCACTTCACTGCATACTAAGTGAAAAGATCTTTTTTATTTATTTGGCCACTTTTTATGATTTATCTTCCTCCTGTTGGAATATATCACCCTAAAAGAATGGTGCCTGGCACATAATAGGTGCTCAGTAAATATTAGCTGAATGAATGAAAGAAGACAGAAACCTTGTCTGTTTTATTCAATTATGTGTACTCAGAGTATAGAGGAGCACTGCTCAATAGAAATATAATGTGAGCTACATATGCAATTTTAAATTTCCTAGTAGGCACATTAAAGAAAAAGAAACAGAAACACATTAAATATATTTCACTATTTATTTTATATAGGCAATATATTCAAAATATTATTTCAACATGTAATTATAAAAAAAGATATTTTCTACGTTCTCTTCATATCAAGCTTCAGAAATGCATGTGTATTTTATACTTATAGCACCTACAATTTGAACTAGCCACATTTTAAATGTTCTATAGCATTTCAAATGTTCGACAGTGACTCCCTTATGGGAGAATGCACCTCTAGAATAGTGTCTGACACATAGGAAGTGGTGCATAAGTATTGGCTGAATGAATGAGTGAATTAAATCCTTTCCTTTCTAAATCCTTTCCAAAAGAAATTGTTAAGCCACTCCTCCACACTCAATGCTCATATCGTTTGTTGATTGGTTGGTTGGCTGGTTGGTTGGTTGGCTTTGATAATGTAAACGTAGGACTTTCCCTTTATTACTATCAATGTGATTTTTTTTAACATTCAGCTCCTGGATCCAGCCTGTTAAGAGCATTTGTCCCGGATTCTATCATCTTAAATATCTGCTAGTCTTCCCAGTTTTGTTTCATGCTCAAATGTGGAATTCATACAAAAGCATGGGAAGGTCTGGTCTAATTTCTGCAGTATGCTCTAGAGGCTTCATTTATTGTATTGATCAATCTGCCATCTATCTTTCAGATTTTTCTACCTTCTATACATCTGCCTAGCTGAACAATCCCACACTTCCAATTTCTCCAGTTTTTTTCACAAGAATATCATTTACAGATTGGAAATCAATTAATGCCTCAAGAAGCTGTTGGCTTAGTGTAGTACCTAGTATTATTCTCATCTACTTGTTCTACTCTGTCATCATATTATCATCTCTATACAACTCAATAGATTCATATTTTTAAAAAAAGAAACTGGCAGAACATATAACTAAATAATGATACAAATATTTGGCATTTGTGGATTTAACCATCTTAGTTTCAACTATTCCTTATCAACCTATTTGGTAATTCTCAAGTACGCTGTTCATGAATTTGAATTTTGGGTATTAAAAGACCAGTAGGTGAATAGAACTTATTTAGCTAATAAGGAAACCTAGCTGACACTTTAGCATGCCCATTTCAATTTATTTTATAGTTTCTAGTCTTCAACTACATAGTAACTCTATAACTTTAAAAAATAAATTTGCATATAGTAAAAAATTATCTCAAAAAGGAAACTAGAACATTGTGATGATGAAGAAAAAGTAAAAATGTATATGAATTGATATGATTTGGATCTGTGTCCCCACCAAATCTCATGTCAAATTGCAATCCCCAATATTGCAGGTGAGGCCTGGTGGGAGATGATTGGATCATGGGGTGGATCCTCAATGAATGGTTTAGCACTATCTCCTTGATGCTGTTCTTGTGATGATTTTCACAAGATCTGATTGTTTAAAAGTGTGTAACACCTCCCCCTTGCTCTCTCTTGCTCCTGCTCCCCAGTATGAAATGCCTTTCTCCTCCTTTGCCTTCCACCATGATTGTAAGTTTCTGGAGGGCTCCTCAGAAGCCAAGCAGATGCCAACATTATGCGTCTGGTACAGCCTGTGGAACCGTGAGCCAATTAAACCTCCTTTCCTATACAATACTCAATCTTAGGTATTTCTTAATAGCAATGCAGGAATGGAATAATACAGAAAATTGGTACTAAGGAGTGGGGCACTGCCATAAACATACATGAAAATGTGGAAGCGACTTTGGAAATGGGTAACAGGTGGAGGTTGGAAGAGTTTGGAGCACTCAGAAGAAGACAGAAAGATAAGGGGGAGTTTGGAATTTCCTACAGACTGGTTAAGTGATTGTGACCAAAATGCTGATAGTGATATGGACAGAAAAGGCCAGTCTGATGAGGTCACAGATGGAGATGAGAAACTTATTGGGAACTGAAGCAAAGGTCACTTCTGTTATGCCTTAGCAAAGAACTTGGCAGCATTCTGCCCTTGCCCTCTGGATTTGTGGAACTTTGAACTTGAGAGTGATGATTTAGGGTAGCTGGCAAAAGAAATTTCTAAGCAGCAAAACATTCAAGATGTAGCCTGGCTGCTTCTAACAACCTAGGCTCATATGCATGAGCAAGGAAATGACCTAAAGTTGGAACTTATATATATATATATTTTTTTTTCCATAATTTTTTTTATTATACTTTAGGGTTTTAGGGTACATGTGCACAATGTGCAGGTTTGTTACATATGTATCCATGTGCCATGTTGATTTCCTGCACCCATTAACTCGTCATTTAGCATTAGGTGTATCTCCTAATGCTGTCCCTCCCCCCTCCCCCCACCCCACAACAGTCCCCGGAGTGTGATGTTCCCCTTCCTGTGTCCATGAGTTCTCATTGTTCAATTCCCACCTATGAGTGAGAACATG
>NW_026652290.1:58436405-58464235 GCF_009828535.3 Hylobates moloch | reverse complement strand
ATTTTGTATCCTGAGACTTTGCTGAAGTTGCTAATCAGCTTAAGGAGATTTTGGGCTGAGACAATGGGGTTTTCCAGATATACAATCATGTCATCTGCAAACAGGGACAATTTGACTTCCTCTTTTCCTAGTTGAATACCCTTTATTTCCTTCTCCTGCCTGATTGCTCTGGCCAGAACTTCCAGCACTATGTTGAATAGGAGCGGTGAGAGAGGGCATCCCTGTCTTGTGCCAGTTTTCAGAGGGAATGCTTCCAGTTTTTGCCCATTCAGTATGATATTGGCTGTGGGTTTGTCATAGATAGCTCTTATTATCTTGAGATACGTCCCATCAATACCTAATTTATTGAGAGTTTTTAGCATGAAGGGTTGTTGAATTTTGTCAAAGGCCTTTTCTGCATCTATTGAGATAATCATGTGGTTTTTGTCTTTGGTTCTGTTTATATGCTGGATTACATTTATTGATTTGCGTATGTTGAACCAGCCTTGCATCCCAGGGATGAAGCCCACTTGATCATGGTGTATAAGCTTTTTGATGTGCTGCTGGATTCGGTTTGCCAGTATTTTATTGAGGATTTTTGCATCAATGTTCATCAAGGATATTGGTCTGAAATTCTCTTTTTTGGTTATGTCTCTGCCAGGTTTTGGTATCAGGACGATGCTGGCTTCATAAAATGTGTTAGGGAGGATTCCCTCTTTTTCTATCGATTGGAATAGTTTCAGAAGGAATGGTACCAGTTCCTCCTTGTACCTCTGGTAGAATTCAGCTGTGAATCCGTCAGGTCCTGGACTCTTTTTGGTTGGTAAGCTATTGATTATTGCCACAATTTCAGAACCTGTTATTGGTCTATTCAGAGATTCAACTTCTTCCTGGTTTAGTCTTGGGAGGGTGTATTTGTCAAGGAATTTATCCATTTCTTCTAGATTTTCTAGTTTATTTGCATAGAGGTGTTTGTAGTATTCTCTGATGGTAGATTGTATTTCTGTGGGATCAGTGGTGATATCCCCTTTTTCGTTTTTTATTGCATCTATTTGATTCTTCTCTCTTTTCTTCTTTATTAGTCTTGCTAGCGGTCCATCAAATTTGTTGATCTTTTCAAAAAACCAGCTCCTGGATTCATTAATTTTTTGAAGGGTTTTTTGTGTCTCTATTTCCTTCAGTTCTGCTCTGATTTTAGTTATTTCTAGCCTTCTGCTAGCTTTTGAATGTGTTTGCTCTTGCTTTTTTAGTTCTTTTAATTGTGATGTTAGGGTGTCAATTTTGGATCTTTCCTGCTTTCTCTTGTGGGCATTTAGTGCTATAAATTTCCCTCTACACACTGCTTTGAATGTGTCCCAGAGATTCTGGTATGTTGTATCTTTGTTCTCGTTGGTTTCAAAGAACATCTTTATTTCTGCCTTCATTTCATTATGTACCCAATAGTCATTCAGGAGCAGGTTGTTCAGTTTCCATGTAGTTGAGCGGTTTTGAGTGAATTTCTTAATCCTGAGTTCTAGTTTGATTGCACTGTGGTCTGAGAGACAGTTTGTTATAATTTCTGTTCTTTTACATTTGCTGAGGAGAGCTTTACTTCCAACTATGTGGTCAATTTTGGAATAGGTGTGGTGTGGTGCTGAAAAAAATGTATATTCTGTTGACTTGGGGTGGAGAGTTCTGTAGATGTCTATTAGGTCCACTTTATGTAGAGCTGAGTTCAATTCCTGGATATCCTTGTTAACTTTCTGTCTCGTTGATCTGTCTAATGTTGACAGTGGGGTGTTAAAATCTCCCATTATTATTGTGTGGGAGTTTAAGTCCCTTTGTAGGTCACTGAGGACTTGCTTTATGAATCTGGGTGCTCCTGTGTTGGGTGCATATATATTTAGGATAGTTAGCTCTTCTTGTTGAATTGATCCCTTTACCATTATGTAATGGCCTTCTTTGTCTCTTTTGATCTTTGTTGGTTTAAAGTCTATTTTATCAGAGACTAGGATTGCAACCCCTGCCTTTTTTTGTTTTCCAGTTGCTTGATAGATCTTCCTCCATCCCTTTATTTTGAGTCTATGTGTGTCTCTGCACGTGAGATGGGTTTCCTGAATACAGCACACTGATGGGTCCTGACTCCTTATCCAGTTTGCCAGTCTGTGTCTTTTGATTGGAGCATTTAGCCCATTTACATTTAACGTTAATATTGTTATGTGTGAATCTGATCCTGTCATTATGATGTTAGTTGGTTATTTTGCTCGTTAGTTGCTATTGTTTCTTCCTAGCCTCGATGGTCTTTACAATTTGGCATGTTTTTGCAGTGGCTGGTACCGGTTGTTCCTTTCCATGTTTAGTGCTTCCTTCAGGAGCTCTTTTAGGGCAGGCCTGGTGGTGACAAAATCACTCAGCGTTTGCTTGTCTGTAAAGTATTTTATTTCTCCGTCACTTATGAAGCTTAGTTTGGCGGGATAGCAAATTCTGGGTTGGAAATTCTTTTCTTTAAGAATGTTGAATATCGGCCCCCACTCTCTTCTGGCTTGTAGAGTTTCTGCCGAGAGATCAGCTGTTAGCCTGATGGGCTTCCCTTTGTGGGTAACCCGACCTTTCTCTCTGGCTGCCCTTAACATTTTTTCCTTCATTTCAACTTTGGTGAATCTGACAATTATGTGTCTTGGAGTTGCCCTTCTCGAGGAGTATCTTTGTGGCGTTCTCTGTATTTCCTGAATCTGAATGCTGGCCTGCCTTGCTAGATTGGGGAAGTTCTCCTGGATAATATCTTGCAGAGTGTTTTCCAACTTGGTTCCATTCTCCCCATCATTTTCAGGTACACCAATCAGATGTAGGTTTGGTCTTTTCACATAGTCCCAAATTTCTCGGAGGCTTTATTCATTTCTTTTTATTCTTTTTTCTCTAAACTTCCCTTCTCTCTTCATTTCATTCATTTCATCTTCCATCAGCGATACCCTTTCTTCCAGTTGATCGCATCTGCTACTGAGGCTTCTGCAATCTTCGCGTAGTTCTCGAAACTTGGCTTTCAGCTCCATCAGCTCCTTTAAGCCCTTCTCTCCATTGGTTATTCTAGTTATCCATTCTTCTAATATTTTTTCAAAGTTTTTAACTTCTTTGCTATTGTTTTGAATTTCCTCTTGTAGCTCAGAGTAGTTTGATTGTCTGAAGCCTTCTTCTCTCAACTCATCAAAGTCATCCTCCATCCAGCTTTGTTCCGTTGCTGGTGAGGAACTGCGTTCCTTTGGAGGAGGAGAGGTGCTCTGTTTTTTAGAGTTTCCAGTTTTTTTGTTCTGTTTTTTCCCCATCTTTGTGGTTTTATCTACTTTTGGTCTTTGATGATGGTGATGTACAGATGGGTTTTTGGTGTGGATGTCCTTTCTGTTTGTTAGTTTTCCTTCTACCAGACAGGACCCTCAGCTGCAGGTCTGTTGGAGTTTACTAGAGGTCCACTCCAGACCCTGTTTGGCTGGGTGTCAGCAGCGGTGGCTGCAGAACAGCGGATTTTCGTGAGACCACAAATTCAGCTGTCTGATAGTTCGTCTGAAAGTTTTGTCTCAGAGGAGTACCCGGTTGAATGAGGTGTCAGTCTGTCCCTACTGGGGGGGTGCCTCCCAGTTAGGCTGCTCAGGGGTGAGGGACCCACTTTAGGAGGCAGTCTGTCCGTTCTCAGATCTCCAGCTGCGTGTTGGGAGAACCACTACTCTCTTCAAAGCTGTCAGTCAGACAGGGACCTTTAAGTCTGTGGAGGTTCTTGCTGAGTTTTTGTTTGTCTGTGCCCTGCCCCCAGAGGTGGAGCCTATAGAGGCAGGCAGGCCTCCTTGAGCTGTGGTGGGCTCCACCCAGTTCGAGCTTCCTGGCTGCTTTGTTTACCTAAGCAAGCCTGGGCAATGGCGGGCGCCCCTCCCCCAGCCTCGCTGCCGCCTTGCAGCTTGATCTCAGACTGCTGTGCTAGCAATCAGTGAGACTCCGTGGGCACAGGACCCTCCGAGCCAGGTGCGGGACACAATCTCCTAGTGTGCCGTTTTCCAGGCCCGTTGGAAAAGCGCAGTATTGGGGTGGGACTGACCCGATATTCCAGGTGCCGTCTGTTTCCCCTTTCTTTGACTAGGAAAGGGAACTCCCTGACCCCTTGCGCTTCCCGAGTGAGGTAATGCCTCGCCCTGCTTCGGCTCGCGCACAGTGCACTTCACCGACTGTCCTGCACCCACTGTTAGGCACTCCCTAGTGAGATGAAACCGGTACCTCAAGCAGAAATGCAGAAATCATCCGTCTTCTGTGTCGCTGGGGCTGGGAGCTGGAGACCGGAGCTGTTCCTATTCGGCCATCTTGGCTCCACCCCCGCAAGTCATGATTTTACTAGGTATTCAAAACCTTGGATAGGTTATTCTTCTCTAGCTCTCTTCCTGTAGTCCCAGCTACTTGAGAGGCTGAGGCGGAAGGATTGCTTGAGCCTGGGAGGTCGAGGTTGTAGTGAGCCAAGATTGTGCCACTGCACTCCAGCCTAGGTGACAGAGCAAGATCCTTTGTCCAAGGCACATTCTGCTGTGGTCTCAGGACAGAAACCTGTAATCCCAGCACTTTGGGAGGCTGAAGCGGGTGGATCACCTGAGGTCAGGAGTTCGAGGCCTGGGGACTAGTGTGATCCTGAATCACAGGTTCCAGGCCCGAGACGCTGGGAAATGGAGAAGCGCTTGCGAGCTGAAAGTCCTCCAGGAACACCTGAAGGAAGCTTCACCTGCACCTGGGACACCCTTCCCTGATGCTTGCCTCAAGGCAGGTGCGCCGCACATGCTTCCAGTCCATGACGACCACACCGCAGCCGAGCACGCTAACCCAGCCTCTAGGAAGAGAAAATCCTTTTTTCTTAAATGACTCTAGATCTGTGGCTCCTTGTGTGATCTAGGCACTTACTCCAATGATCCAGAGGTTGCAGCCAATGCCCTCCTTTGAAACACCACTTGAATGTGTCAACTCAGCTGGCACCAAGAGGAAACTTTGGATCTTTCCCTCACACCCAGTCCTTTTCAGGATCGCAGTGTTCTTAGCTGTGCATGATAAACAAAGGAATCATCCTTGATGTTTCACTCTCCACTATCATTCTTCCCCATATCCATTTCTTTACCAAATTTTATTATGTTTTCACTTCCTAAATGTCTTCTGAATCTGCTCACCATGTCTCTCTCCATCATTCTAGACCCTGCTACTGCTGTCTTTGGTTTACTACTATATAGCCACTTACTTAGGCTACCATGACCACCACTGGCCCCTCTTTGGATCATTCTTCATGTTACTTTCAGACTGTCACAGATTGGGTTTCCCCGGAAGCAGACTTGAGATGGAGATTAGCAAGCAACAAGTTGATTAGGGAGTGTTTCTTGTGAAAGGAAGGGAAGTAAGCTTGGGCAGAGGGAGAAGCTGAGCAGCAATAAAGTCTCAACTGCAGCCTCATCCAACACTGTGAGGGTTTCTGAAGGTGGGGTGACCTTTCAGAGCTGTCTCAAGGTGGAAAGAGCAGGATAGGCCTTTCCACTCCTGCACTGATTGATTAAGATGGGGCTCTGGAAAGGAGCGCAATCTTGGGCCTGGTGGCTCTGCAGTTTAGACAATTCCCAAAGGTATTTTACAGGTAAGGCTTTCTTCTGGCAGAACTCCCAGCAGCTAGGGTAATGGGGTTTTCTTTTTCTCTTTCTTTTCTTTTTTTCTTTTAGAGACATGGTCTCACTCTGTTGCCCAGGCTGGAGTGCAGTGGTGCAAACATAGTTCACTGTAGCCTTGAACCCCTAGGCTCAAGCAATCCTCTTGCCTCAGCCTCCCAAATAGCTGGGACTCTAGGCATGCACTACCATGCCCAGCTAATTTTTAAAATTTTTTCTAGCAATGGAGTCTTGCTGTGCTGATCAGGCTGGTCTCGAACTCCTGGTCTCAAGCAATCCTCCCAACTCAGTGTCCCAAAGTGCTAGATTACAGGTGTGAACCACTGTGCCTGGCCATATTTTTGATTTTTGAAACAGAATCTGGTGGCACAGTAACCTTTTCAATTCTGTTTATGTCATCCCTTTGTTTAAAATTCCTCAATGACCTTCCAGTGGCTCTTAGGAGAAGCCAGAACATAATCCTACAAACTGTGCATGGTCTGACCCCTAATCGACCTTTCCAACTTCACCTCTATTCTACTCACCTTTGCTCTCTGGACTCAGCCACATTGGGTGTTTACAGTCTTTCATATTTATCTTGCTTCTTCCTACCACCTGGTCTTTGCATGTGCTATTTCCTCTTTTACAATGGTTCCTCCTACCTCCACTTCACCTAGTAGAGCCTTTAGATCTCACCTCAACACTTCTTCCTAACCTCCGTGACCGGGTCACTCCCTCATAATAGACTCTCACAGCACATGTTTCTTTGTGCAGTAGCACATGTGTTGGCTGTAAGTTTTGTATTTGTTTATGTGGTTATTTCCTAGTAATCCACATGCCCCTCTAGAGGACAGAGCAGTGTCTATTTTACCCACCATTGATTTCCTAGGGCCTTTTACAGCTCCTGATCCATAGTGAGGGCTCAGAAAATATTGGTTGAGTGGAAAGTGAATGAATGCCCTTATTTTATGGCCCAGGTCACCAAAGATTGAAGAGATTGCATGGAGTTGTCTAGGGTCAAACAGCTGCTTACTGTCAGGGAAGGATATTTCATGTCATAGTGTATTTGCATATTATTTGGAGATTTTTGTGGCCTATTCATAGTTAAGTTTACAGCTAAAATTTGACTGCTGCTTCTGCCTTTTGACCCCCTCTTGGACTGGACCATTGATTTTTCTTTCCTAGTACTTACCCACCTTGATTGTTATCTTCACTCAAATAGTCACCAATTTAAATTTCAAAGAAAAACTTCGAATGGATTGGTGGTTTAAATCCAACCAGACGAGACTTTAAAAAAATTCTACATGACACCAAATACTCAGTTTGACCAATTCTTTTGCTTTTCATCCAGTTGCTTTAAAATGATAGAGCAGAAGTCTTTATTTCAGCCAGATGCCCCGCCCCCTACCCCATCCACACTGCATGGAAAAGAGAGTGAGAGAAACAAGGAGAAGGAGGTTGGACTACAGGTCTATTTCTGGGCTCAAGTTTAGAGAACAATGATTTGGAATCTGGGGCATAATTCACCAATCAGGCTACACATGCAAATGAGAACATCCTGTCTTGTTCAAAAGAGTTCCGTAAATAATATTATTCATCTCCTAGAAGCAAGCCATATTTTTACTGGACTTTTTACTTCAGCCTTGCATTACTAATGAGAATATATATTTTTAAAACTGTTATTTATTTCCCTTCTGCTTAATATTACAATCAAACATACATTTACTGTATTAATCACAGGACATGATAGTTTTAAAACCTCAGAAATCATTTTAATTGAATACCTCATGTCTGTTTAAAGTTAATAAAACCTTTTTTTTTACATCATTGTATCCAATTTTAATTTCTTGCTGTAGGACATTCACCTCACCCCTCTCTGAATTATTTGTAAAGTTAGGCTTCTAAAAAAATTCCTATTTTATTTTGAAATCAAAGTTAGATTTTTATCTTAATATGCTAACTTGTTATTTACTAAAATCAGTGCAGTAACCAATAAAGTGGATAATTGTGTCTCAATGATAAAAATGTGTAACATATTTCCTCAGAGTACATTGTGAAATAAGAAAATCTCAGCGACATCAGTCATCTTCAGATATGAACAGAATTGGGTGAAGAGGAAATTTCTGTTATATAACCTTTAAGTATCTGTGCATTGGTGGGAGTTCTAGATGGGAGACATAGGGGGTTGCACATGGCACCAAGTGGCATTTCTTAAATTACTTTGACTAGAAATTGCATGGGCACAACAATTATGGATTTGGATATTCAAGCCATAGAATTCATTGTCCCACAAATCTGCAGTGTTTCCAGTTTTTCCCACTTACTTCAGAGTTGCATGTTGTTCTTTATCTATATGTAATAAGTAAAGAATGATACTTCAGCTCTTCCTTTGATTAGAATTATCTGGCCCCATGTTCCTGTTGTAAAATGAAGAGAAATCTGAGTTGAGAAAATTTGTCTCAGAAACATTTGGAACCTCTTCCTTTAGGGTTTCATTTATTGGGGACCAACTAGCTGGGCAAGTATTGACTCTTTTTATATTTTGTATCCAGTGTCGTCTAGCAGAGGGCTTCACTATGGCTCTTCTTACATGAACACATGCTTTGCCTGACCAATCCTGCGCAAGGTCAACAAACCCATTGCTGTTGGAAAGTAATAGTCAAATACCATATCGCTAGGGTGACCATAGAATTCGTCTGCCAAACTAGGAAATATTTTAATATGAAAGGGGAAGCACTATTGAGTCAGGGCAACAGGTGCAAATCTCAAGCATCCCTGGAAAAACAGTACATATGGTTACTCTATAGTATATCTGGAGCACCAACCTCTTTCTCCTCCAGAATAACTTACTTTCTATGAAACTTCCTTGCAAAAAGTTTAATTCATGTTTTGTGCCTCATAAACACAGCCTGATGCAGGATTCTTAAAATCATTTGAATCTATCACATCATAGATCTGCTACAGGGGGAAATTCTCAAACTCCAAGAAATGACCTGATCTATATTAGATATTGAGTCCACGTTAAAGTCCCTCTGGCATAGTTCTTTTCATGGTTTTATAATCCCAAGATCCCCAGCCCCAGGCAATAATGACAAAGGGTAATCAACTTTCTGCATGACTACAGAGCTCATTCAAGAACTAGATCAGTATTTAATTAGTCACAATCCTATCCTTGCCCATTTTGGTTGTTTTCTGTTTTCCTGAGCCTGGGGTACCATCTCCCAAGGAAGGATATCATAGAAAACTGCCAGATTTTTAATATTCTGACCCTTACTCCCTAAGAGAGTAACTATAAGCCCATTTAAGGAAGAATACAGCCAGTGGAGTTTGGGCATTACTCATCACATTGTAGACCATTCTGTTTTTGAAGAGACAGATTGAAGGCAAACAGACTTGCTCATTGCTGCCTTTCCTGGAGTTACACAATCTTGGTATCATACCCAGAGGTCAAATAAGAGAATCTTGATTTTTTTTTTTTTTATGATGGAAATATTGTTTAGAAATTTCTCTTCCGGAGAGAATTTTTTGTTTTGAAGTGACCAGAAAGGATGAGTTATTGAACAACTCTTGTGTCATGATCCAATGAGCAAAGAAAAAGCAGTGCTCCAATTACCTATGAACGTTCATGAAGACAAGTGCAATCAGTTGCAGATGATTAACCTGTTCATAATCCAAATACAAGAAACAAATCTCATCATTCTGGAGCCCTGGGGCAAAGGAATTACATTTTCCAAACTAAGCTACGAATATAAAAGGTGATTAGAGAGGAAACATCTTGGCCAGTATTTTACATGATTCTTAAGGAAACACAACCCTCAAAAGGCTTTCTTCCTGTGATGCAGATTTATTCCAAGAGGAATAACAGAACCTTTGCAATATTGAACATTAGGTAATTAATTTGATATGTCCCTACACTACTTTTGAGCAATGAGTGCCAGGCATGAGCTTAATGGTGTTACATAGGAGGTGATACGATGCAATGCAATGGGTGAACTTTTTCAGCTGGTACTTCAAGCAGCAAAAACTTCATTGCATGAAAAAAGACTTAAAATGCTCCTCTCAATATCACATAGCAAAGAGGACACTGAATAAGGTAGAAAGAAGACAGATTTAAAAAGGGTTTGAGAAATAGAGATAAAGTATTTTGCTGCCATTTTTATTAACACGTAGTCAAGCTGTCACTAATCATTTGCAGAGTGCATTGGAGGGAAAGGGAATTTTTCATAGGTGTAAATTGGTAAAGTTTTTGTTCCTCGAAAGTGGCAAGTGTAGGTAGACCATTATTTTTTCTGTGATTAATAAGAGACCTGTAGTTAAAATCAGCCATCTCAATGCAGAAGGCTTGAAACTGTAAGATCTGGACATAGAAAGGGGGCTAAAAGATAATTCCATTAATCAAGTTCTTTAAAAGTTACCACTAGTTCCTTAATGAATAGGAAGTAGAGACTAGATTCAGGATTCTTTTTAGTACAGTCAATGTAAATATTATCATCATTGTAAATATACATCATCAATATAATATCATCATTGGATATTATTTAATTATTCTCAGATAACTTTATTTTATTTTTAAGACATTATTTTTTTAGAGCACTAGAGCACTTTTAGGTTTACAGCAAAATCAAGATGAAGTTACAGAGATTTCCCATATACCCCCTGCCCTCCCGTGCGTAACATTTCCCATGATCCACATCCCCACCAAAGTTGTGCATTTGTTACAACTGATAAACTTACACTGACACATCACAATCACCCAAAGTCTATAGTTTACTTTAGGGTTCACTCTGGTGTTGTATAGTCTTTGGGTTTGGAAAAAATGTGTAATGGCCATCAGTATACTATCATACAGAGTATTTTTACTGCCTAAAAAATTCTCTGAGGTCCACCTATTTTTCTCTTCCCCATCCCTAACCCCTGGTAGCCGTTGATCTTTTTACTATCTCTATAATTTCACCTTTTCCAGAATGTTATATAGTTGGAATCATACAGTATGTGGCCTTTTCAGATTGGCTTCTTTCACTTTGTAATATGCATTCAAGGCTCCTCCATGTTTTTTCATAACTTGAACTGTAAATTTTTCATTAGTAAATCCATTGTCTGGATGTACTAGTTTATCCCATTCACTTACTGAAGGACATCTTGGTTGTTCTCAAGTTTTTGAAATTATACATAAAACTGCTATAATCGTCTGTGTGCAGGTTTTTGTGTGAACATGTTTTCAACTTCTTTGGGTAAATACCAAGGAATTTGATTATTGGATCATATGGTAAGGATGTATTTCGTTTTGTAAAAGAAACTACTGAACTTTCTCCCAAAGTGGCTGTACCATTTTTCATTGCTACCAGCAATGAATGAGAACTCCTGTTGCTCCACATTCTGGCTGGCATTTGCTGTTGTCAATGTTCTAGGTTTTGGCCATTCTGATAAGTGTGTACTGGTAGATGATTTTATTTTTATCTTCACTGAGTTCTATGTTAAATTATTGCCTTACTCTATTTTCTGCTTCTATAACAGATTGCCTGAGTCTGAGTAATTTATAATGAACAGAAGTTTATTTGGTTCATGGTTCTGGAGACTGAGAAATCCAAGAGCATGGCACTGGCATCTGGGGAGTACCTTCATGCTTAGTCATCCTATGGAAGAAGGTGGAAGGGCAAGCAAGCATACCAGACAGAGGGAGTTGGCCAAACTCACCTGGGAAACCACTCCCACAATAACCAACCCACTTTCACAATAATGTCATTAATACATTTGTGAGGATGGGACCTCATGGTCTAACTATCTCTTAATGGTCCCATCTCTTAATACCATCACAATGGCAATTAGATTTCAACATGAATTTATGAGAGGACGTTCAAACCATAGCAACCATCGATCTAGATATTTCCGTTTTTCTGCAGATACCAGAAATGGAGAAATCCTATCTGGTTTTGTGCCCAGAATATACATAACTGGGTAGATAGTAGTCCTTAGAAAATTGAGTCTATGTATACATTACAAAGGCATCAAGTCCCTGAAATGTAAGGTAGTATCTTACATCCTTCTGCATTCCCATCTACACTGTCCATCCCACAGGCACAGAATTATAATGTGTGTGCTCACAGACACATAGAAATATAATTCAAATATGTTTGATCCAGGACAGCCATTGAGAAGTTTCTTTACTCTCCCCCAGCTTCCACCACAAACACACACCACACACACACACACACACACACACACACACACACACACACACACTCTTAATGCTAGCAGGGATTCTAAAAAGACTTGGTAATATTTACATTAATATAGAGTTTAATTATTTTCAAATCCTTCACATATTTTGTGCTAACCTCAACCCTCTGAGGTCAAAAAAAGCATTACAATCCCTGTAGAGTAGAAAAGTAAGGCCTATGGTGGCATATTGCCTTGTCCAACATTTCATGTCAAAGTAATGGCAGAATCAACATAAGAATTCAGGTCTCTTCACTCTCAGACTTCTCTGTGTATCACACTGCTTATCCTGGTGCAATGGCCAGGTTTCTCTTTTGTTCCTGCTGCTGGAAGAAAGAGGTATGCAAAGCTATCGTTAGCAATATGGAAAGCAAAGGAACTGGTTGGCAAATACTGGTAGCCACATTAGATGAGCTTATGAAGATAAGACCTTCTGAATCACATGGTACATTTCTTAGTGAGATTGTAAAACATTTCAAAAAAATAAAAGAAAAAAATATTGGCACAGAAAATTATTCAGAGAATTGGTAAAGGGCAATTTAAGATAGACATCAACAGCGAGTGGTGACAATGAGGTGGGGTATAGCAGGGCAGAGCAGAGAAGACTGGAATGGGCTTGAGAAAACCTGGATTGTATTTGTAACTACATCACTTACTGTCTTCGAGATCTTGAGCAAGGTATTTAGCAAGGTATTTAATCTCTGCATGCATCAGTTTCCTTGTATGTTAACCTGCTTGTCCTCATCACGAGGTTCTGTCAGAATGAAATGACAAAATCAACATAACTTACAATTCTGAAGTGCTGGACAAAGCTAAGAAATAATATAGCAGTACACATAGTAGGTACTTAGCAAACATTGATTGAACTAAAAATGCTATTTCAACTGGAATTGAACACTACAATGCATGGTGATTTCTAAGATTATATGCCAATCATTATTGCTTTAATGGAAGTGGCTAAGTGAATTAACCTACTACCAGAATTATGGATCCAATGACATTGTGGAAAAGTGTTGTTATTCCTCTGCCTGAGATATCTGGGTATGTACTGCAGTAACAAACATGCAAATTCTGGCCAACAGCCTGGGGTGTTTTTGCTACTTGATAAAACTGGAATGCTTGAATACAGTTTTTCCATTTGAAAGACACATTACAAAAATCCACCAAGACAAGTTAAGTAACTGTCTCTGGCAGAGGAATTGAACAAATGTAGAGAGTGAGAAACATCAATGCAATGCTAGCTATTTTAGTGCGCTATTATCACCCATGGAGGTTCTTAATGTAGTACGAAAATTCCATGATTATTAACTCCAAATAAATGGCTTCTCTAATTGGCTATCAGTGTCTGTATTGTTAAGACAGATTAATCTGAATTTTGAAAACTTACTAACCAGTCATCACAAAACTTCGTTTACTATGTGTTATATACATATATATTAATAAGAAGCAACCACTATAGGAAAAAATAGTATTGCTCTTTGTGTAATCTTATAATTTCACCAACAATGAAGTCTGTGCCAGAGAACATCTTGTCTGTAAGTGTCTTCCTAAGGGTGCCAAATTGCTTTAACTTTAACCTCTGTGCTTTAACTTTAATCTCTCTCTAGAAAAGAACCACCAGTTTTTTCCTACTTTACTCTATTGCTTTGTCAAGAAACAAACAGGTGTCACCTATAATTTCTGCCCACTTAGATAATCTTTAGGGTCTTCCTGAAAACTTTCTTGGGAGCATCATCCTCTAAACATCTTTGCTCATAAAAAGTATCAAACACTTTAATGTACAAGTTGACCCCTAGCCTGAGGTATGTCTGTGTTTGAGAGATTGTGTCGTTTCTCCAAGGGCGTGGCTGTTTGTTTGTTTGGTAATCTCGAAGTGCATTTTCATCACCCAACATGAGTTAGGTTGTTGCAGCCTCTCTGGAGCAGTTTAGAGGCTTTCTGATGAACGGATCCTGGGTAACTGGACTCAGTCACCTAGGCTGCATCCACAGGCCTTCCTTCCTCTCTCTAAGACATCGGAGATTACTTCATTCTGAGCAGTGGCTTTCAAATGCCAATCTGCACAACAAAATTAGAGAATAAAAGCAAAGTTGTAATTGTTTTATTGGGGCAAAATATACATAACATGTAATTTATCGTTAAGTATACAGTTCAGTGGCATTAAGTGTATTGACATTGTTGTGTGACTAGCACTACCATCCTTCTCCAGAACTCTTTCATCATCCCATACGGAAACTCTGTGCCCATTAAATGCTACCTCCTCATTCCTCATCCCCTCCATCCCTGGCAACCACTATTCTATTTTCTCTATGAATTTAACTACTCTAGGAAACTCTTGTAAGTGGAATCATTTAATATTTGGACTTTTGTGACTGACTTATTTCACTTAGCATAAAAGTGTCCTCAAGTTTCATCCATGTTATATAGCATGTCACAGAATTTCCTTCCTTTTTAAGAATGAATAGTAGTGCATTTTATGTATATACCACATTTGGCCTATCCATTCATCTTAATGGGTTGTTTCCACCTTTGAGGTGTTGTGGATAAGCTGCTATGGATAAGGTTGTAGCAACATGGTAATTTTTTTTTTTTTTTGAGACAGAGTCTCACTCTGTCATCCAGGCTAGAGTGCAGTGGCATGGTCTCGGTTCACTGCAACCTCCGCTTCCTGGGTTCAAGTGATTTTCTTGCCTCAGCCACCTGAGTAGCTGGGTTTACAGGTGTGCGCCACCATGCCTGGCTAATTTTTGTATTTTTAGGAGAGACGGGATTTCACCATGTAGGCCAGGCGGGTCTCGAACTCCTGATCTCAAGTGATCTGCCTCCTTGGCCTCCCAAAGTGCTGGGATTACAGGTGTAAGCCACCTCACCTGCCCAGCATGGTGAATTTTTTTATAAAGCTAAATGTGTTTAAAGATCTGTCCTTCTAGTTTTTCCCTTGGTATGAATCCACCTTTTTGTTTGTGAAATAACGTTGACAAAAGGTGCTATGTCTGAACACTTGCATCTCCCCAAAATTGATATGTTGAAATATAATCCCCAATGAGATAGGATTAAGAGGTAGGGCCCTTAGGAGGTGATTAGGTCACCTATCGAGGGCAAAGCCCTCAAGAATGAGATTAGTTCTCCCATAAAGAGGCTCAAAGGAACTTGTTTGTCCTTTAGCTGTATGAGGACACAGCTAGAAGCTATCAGCTATGAGGAATGGGCCCTTATCAGACCCCAAATCTATCAGCACCTTGATCTTGGACTTCTCAGACTCTGAAACTTTGAGAAATACATTTGTGTTGTTTATAAGTTACCCAGTTTGCCTACTATTCTTGTTGGAGCAGCCCAAGCTGACCAAGACAGCAGGTGCTAGTTCCTTCCCCCTTACTTGCCAAAGTAAAATGTTGACAGCCCTAAGTCAAGCTCCTATTTAGAAATTTAACTCATCTGTGAAATACCAAAGTCTGGAAAACACAGAAATTCTTCTTAAACTTAGGTGAGCTCCAGAATCATCGAAAAAGCATTGGGAAATGGAGTTCTCAGGAGCCCACACTAAACTAGTTGAAACTGAATCTCCGGAGGTGAAGATTAGGCTGCAATATTATTTTAAAGCTCCTGAAGTCATTCTGGTTTATGGCTAAGTTGAAGAATTACTTATGGCTTTTCAGAACTACCCTACATGTCAAGCAAGATGTATCAGTTTGGTCAGTGGCTACCCCTCTGTCATCACCAAACCTATCAGGTGAGCACGACCAAATTTCAAGCATGTCCAGGACTACTAACAAGATTGCCAGGTGGAATTGAGACTGCTTAAAGATTTAATCAGTTGTCTGCAGTGCAACTTCTATTTCCAAATCCAAGCTGGAATTTGTTTGTGTGGTTCCTCCACAGCTGTCTGCACCTGTTCCTTAGGGAAAGGAGGAATCAGTTTCCATGATTTCTGTCTTTTCCTCCACCTCCTCAGAGTTCTTGAACTTGGCCAGGCCATGCTTACCAAACTACATTTGGCCCAAATCTTACAGTATCTAGTCTCCCTGCTTTTGCTCTTTTCTGAAATGATAACCCAGATTGAGGTGGGTTTGGTTTCATTCACACATTTATTGATTTTCTTTCCATAAATAAATAGCTATGGGGTCTATTATGTGTCCAAAGAGTCAATAAAGCACATAGGGAAGCATGTCAAAAATGACGAAGGAAGTTGAATCCAGCAAGAATCTTTCCAGTGCCACCCATGGAGCAAAATCATCCACATTTACCGTTCACCTTCACTGCCTCCCGAATACCAAACATCAGTCGCTGGCATGTGATTAGTGAGGGAGCTCTGAGTTGATTAAGTGCAGTGACATTTTGAGAAAAGCAGGACATTCCTCATTATCCGCAAATCCGTGGGTATGAGAGAGCTTTCTCGTTCACATATTAGCATTTCCACATCCGTCTCCTCTTCTCTGCAACTTCTAGCAAGGCAGCTTGCCTTATTAGTAACATGTTTGGGATTAACAGCTTTGCTATTGTGTTAGCATCTCTGTCATTACCCAGGGAGGGAAACTGGCAAGTGCTAAGCCGGTTACTAACAGACCTAAACAGTGCCCAGGATGGAATTCACACACAGAAACCAACCTCAAAGCCAAAAGGTCCCCAACTATGAGAGGTGTATGCATCTTTAACAAAAATGGGCCTCATAATTAGCATAGGACAATTTTTAGGCATGCTAAAACTCTCGTGTTGCATTAAAAAGAAATGTCATTTAGGCATTTACAAAGTAATGGAATCTCATTTCCATCTGCTCCGGCCTCCCTTCAACACCTCTCCCCACAGCAGTGCCAAAAGGAGAACAATTCTAGGCTAGCAGCGTGTACTATTTGAGAGCCAGCTTGGAGTCATGGATTGGGAGGGGCTAGACCCTGAAAATGGCTGGAAGTATTAAAGTGTCTGGTGGTGCAGAGTGGGCCCATAGGCTCAAGGGTTTGTGACCTGGCTTTCTACAGCCATGAACTCTGGCCAAAGTCCCTGGCCAGCACAGGGTCCAATGGAGGGAGCTCAAGAGTAGGAGGTGGGCCAGATGTGTGTGCACCTCCAGTCCTTCTGATGGGATGCAACCATTATGGGAACAGTCCCATCCCTGGGTCACTTTCCTTTAAGCAACCTTAGACTGTGGAGTTGTAAGCAGGAGACACAGGTGCTCTAGAGAAACTCACCCGTTATTGTGGGCACGTGCACATAGTCCTCATCTGGCTTATCACATGGTGCTGCTCTGGAGTTGATGCAAAGAATAGAATGAACACTTCCCACTGATAACTCTCTTCCTCTCTTAATGATGACCAGCTCCAAGTTACAGAGGCAGACACTGAAAGTCTGGCAAAAAAAAAAAAAAAAAAAAAAAAAGAAAGAAAAGAGGTTTCCTAGACCACTCTGAGACCAAACTCAAGAATCAAGCAAAGGATGTGCTCTATTTCTAGCTGAAGTTTCCAGCTTCAAACAAGTCTTCCTCCAGCCAGGGTTCCCAGGAACTTCCCAGCTGTTGCTGGAACGGATACTCACTCTGAGTCATGATTTCTCATGGGGCTGTGGACCTTTTGGCCCCGAGTTTCTTCCACCACTTTCTCCATAGAGCAAAACATCCTTCTACTGTTAGAAATAAGGCTTACATTCAACACCCCAATTTTAAAACCAAGAGGAAACCCTGGATGACCTCAAACACCTGTGTCAGAGAGCCTGCCATGAGGCTGGGATTCTTAGGGGTCAGAAGGATCAGGAAAGCAGGGAAAAGAAAGGCTGGGCTCATGACTTAAAAAGCAAACTATGTTTACTTCAGAATTTTGCCTGGGGCAGGTCCTATTTCCAGTTTCTAGATCTGGTAACTGAACTTCGTGAAGCAGAAATTTCAGCACTGGGTTTGGCAGGATTTTCTCTGATTTGTGGGCTTTCTTGGCTGAAAAGTCTTACAAAGCAGTAGTAACCCAGCTTCACCACGCAAAATATTTAACAAATCGTTATGGTAAAAAGATTAAAAATGCATGACATGGGGGCCAAACCCCCAATTCTAGGACATCCCTTTGCACTTTGGAACATGAGATATGTGTCCAAGTGTGCGGGGTCTCAGATTCGCTCTCAGTTTACAGCCAGACCTGAAGGCAACTCACCTAGTGCTTCCCTAGCTCTCACTCTTTCCACGCTCTCTGTCCCTTTCCTGAGTGCTTTCCCTTGGGAAAGGGTGAGAGGTGGTCCTTTCTGCGGTTGGGTGGATGTGGGTCAATTTCAACATAGCCCCTCTGGGTGTCACCCGACTGCTTCCGGAAGTACATGCATCCCCCTAACCCCACCACCAGCTTTAATTTGCCTGGTTGGCACATCCATTTCTGAGTCCCAGAAAGTCACGCTTTGTCCTATCTCCCTGCAGTGTAACTAGATGAGAAATCCCCAAATAGGTGGCCTCCTGCAGTTTGCAAACAGTGACCTGACCTCTAGCCTGAGCACACTTGCTGTCCAGGCCCTTCTCTGGACCCTTCCTCCTGTGCTTGAGAAGACAAAGAACTGAAAATCCCTCTGCGGTCAGAAGCCCAGGACAAGTAACAATCCCGGCCTTCTCAGTTCTAAACTCACCTTTCTAAACTCTGAATATTCATCTCATTGAAATACTTTTTCCTGTCAGAATTCAGAGAAAGACACTTAAGTAGATCAAAAACATTAATAAATCAGAGAAGGCTGGAGTTAAAAAATCGCTGAATTTAAGCTACATTGGGTATCATCCACGATGCTGCCCACCTGCCTGCCTTTCTTCCCCCCCTCCCTTCCGTTCTTCCCTCCTTCCTTCCTTTCTTCCTTCCTTTGTTCTTTCCTTTTTCTTTCTTTCCTTCATGTGTGTCCGCTACCTACATTTTACCGAAGGTATGAAATGTGTCTTACAAGCAAGTGTGTATGTGTGTGTGTATGTGTATGTTTCCATATGCGTTCGCCTGTCCCCTGGAATCTTGCCACGGGTGGAAGCCGGCACGATTTAAGGCTGACATTAGTGGGCTTTAACATACAGACCACTCAGACCACAGTGTCTGGGGGCATGGGAGGATGCAGATTGGAAGCTGCTTATGCTGCTCTCCAAACCCCACTGGGAAGAATGACTATGGCTCCAGCCCATCCTCTCAGGGTTTCTTCATTCCCCTTCTTTAGTGCTGGATGGAAGAATTACAAGGGCAAAGAGTTCCAGGCAAAGAACTGAACCCTCCAAGAAGTTGCTCACTTCTCCAAAGTGTTGTATTTCTTCTTCCCAGAAAATCATTGTCTCATGTCACCGTCATCTAGGAGTAGGCCTCCCTGTGCAACCTTTCATCTTCCACTGAGCAAAAGAAAATGTTTTGACTCTGGGAGAAAGAGGGTAGAGATGGTCGGGGCTCCCCTAGGGCCCCTCTGACATCCAGGCCCCATCGGCTGGTTTGGGGAAGCAATGCCTGCCAGAGGGCAACTCACGAGCAGGACGAGGTGCCCACAGATCACAGCCGCTAAAACACTGGTTGAGTCTGGTCTGTGAATTGAACCTCTTATACTAAAAATATTATTTGTTGTCTATCTGAAATTTAAATTTAACTGAGCATCCTGTGTTTTTATTTATTAAATTTGACACTAATTGGATGTCTGCAGGAAAAACAGAGAGAATATTTACACCTGTGGAGCAATACTATTCTGTGCTGTTAGGGGCCAGGAATGGCAGGAATACCAAAACCATGTCTAAAGGGCATTGAAGAACCTTCTTGGAGCCATCAACAATATTGCTACTGTGCCTTGCTAGGGAAGACAATCATAGCCAAGAAAAAAATTGAGGAGTCTTCTCTCTTCTTTTTCTCCTCAATCTGGTGAATACATCTTTAAGTGTTCAAACAGGGACTTTTTTTTTTTTTTCAGTAATAAGTATACTGGGGTAAAAGGTGTAAACCAGGACAGTTCCAGGCAAACGAGGCTGGCTGTTTGTTCACTCTAATTAACCACCAAATTCAGTATATGATGATGCATTGTCTTTTTGAGCTATCAACTCCCTCAAGATGGGGATCTCTGAATAATTCTTTGTTAAACTAAATTGAAAATTACTTAACTCCCTCCCTTTTCCCACCATATGTCGTCCCGGGTTTGTTGATAGCCGGAGGTTTATCTGTCCCTATGCAACTGAACTGTAAGCCAAACTTCCTTCATGCCTGTAAGGAACGCTGAGAAGAGTAGGACCAGAAGGAATCCACACTAGCTTACCGAGTTGGGAGGCTTCTGTATCTGGAAACCAATTTCTGACACACACAAATGCATCT
Organism: Hylobates moloch; assembly: GCF_009828535.3. Lineage (NCBI taxonomy): Eukaryota > Metazoa > Chordata > Mammalia > Primates > Hylobatidae > Hylobates > Hylobates moloch. Next base: position 58,444,137 of record NW_026652290.1, on the reverse strand, counting down.
GAGGAACTGAGCATTTTAAAGCAGGGCAGCACTTCTCAAGGCTGAATTGTGTTAACTAACCAGTGGTTCTGAGGGCAGAGAACCACACACCCAAACAGCAGCAGGTGGTTGCACTGAGCTAAAAACTCACCACTTCTGGAGAGGGTGGGGGAAAGGAACCAGCTCAAGTCTGTCAATAAATGCTATGTGACCCCCTTCCCTAGCCCTGATCTGCAGTAATTTGATTTTTACTCCCAAACCACTTGTTTTGTCTCCATAAATTTAATGTATGTAATGATCCAGTCCCTACAAAGTTCTCTCTGGTGGGGATTTTGAGGAGGAAGTGGCAACGAGTCATCACTGGCCTCCAATTTTGTTTTTGTCAACCTCCATCATCCATTCTGCAGCGGAGACCTCTCCTGCACCATGGGGCAGGCTAGTTTCTCATGCAAACAGCCCCGGGGCCTTGTTGATGTCCCAAAAAAGCATCATCAGCTTCCAGTTACACACATGTGGACTGGTTTTTTTTTTTTTTTTTTTTTTTTTTAGCACTTTTCAGACAGACAGCATTTCCTTGTGGATCTGTAAATAAAACCTGTAGGGCCAAGCACCTTGTCATCAGGTACCCAATGGAGTGGGAAATTCACCTTTTCTTTTACAGTTTGTTTGAGATGTAAGATCAATGTAGGATCAACAATCAAAAGATTCAGCTGGACCAAGTTATTGAACCCATTCTAGCTTGGAGGAGTGAGTTGCTGTAAGAAGGATAAAGTTGCTAAGTTTCAAGGTGAAAATCTGGGCAGGAGAACAGAGAGGCACCCCGAATGCTGATGAAGGCTGTAACTTGAAAGATGGATTCACCCTCGCTAATTTTTTTCAGGTGTTTTAAACTCTTAAGATGTTACAGTTTATGGTGGAAAATTGTGTGTTTTGAAAAAGTCTGAATTTGATAATAATTTTATCATTTTTTTCCTCTGGTATAGTTCAGCTTTTTAAAGTAGTGATATCAGAAGTCACTAAGTTATATTGCACATTAAAGGTGATAGTAACAGCTGCTCATGGCTGAGAAGCAACCCTTTCTCAGGCTAGCCAGAATTCATTTTATTGAAAATGAGTCTATGCTTATCTCCTTGAAGGTTTTCATGGTGATTTCAACTAACATGTGGAAGGGAAGGAGGGGAAGAGGAAAGACTCAGTGATGGCTACAGCAGGCAAACCATATACCACCACATGGGCTTGAGGACAATCTCGGACGTCTTGCAAACAATCACCCACACAAGGTTTTGTTGTTGTTGTTGTTGTTGTTTGATCTTGTTTTCTTTTTCTTTTTTTTTCTTTTTGAGACGGAGTCTTGCTCTGTCGTCCAGGCTGGAGTGCAGTGATGCGATATCGGTTCACTGCAACCTCTGCCTCCCGGGTTCAAGTGATTTTTCTGCCTCAGCCTCCTGAGTAGCTGGGTCTACAGGAGTGCACCAACACGCCTGGATAATTTTTGTATTTTTAGTAGAGACAGGTTTTCACCATGTTGGCCAGGCTGGTCTTGAACTCCTGACCTCAGGTGATCCACCTGCCTCGGCCTCCCAAAATGTTGGGATTACAGTCATGTGCCACCGTGCCTGGCCTGATCTTGTTTTCTTAATGAGTTAGTGGCTAACATGGAAGGGGGAATGGATTTTTGCATAAAAATCCACATTTCTGTTACTTCTCTTGAAAATACAAAAGATCTATTCACTGGCACTAGGTAGGGGCTGTGTCTTTTTAATTGCTTCCTCCTCTTGTTGCAAACGGACCTAAGCTATTTGCTGTCCACAAATGTTAAGTTTGGCTGAGTCCCTTCCACTCTGTGTTACTTCTTAATGCTGACACCAAATACCAGTTGCCAGTGATCATACTTGAGGTAGTGGTTTTCTTAGGCTCAGAAGCTTCAACCATTTATGTTTCCTGCCTGGGCCCTCCATCTCCAGTAAAGAGTAATTGGATTTGTCCCCAAATATCTGCATCAGGTATGCCTGAAATTTCCCCATTACTACTCATCGCTTTGGGTTATTTAACTCCTTATGTCATCCATCCTCTATGAAAATCAACGCAAATACTTCTGAAAGAGGAAATGTAGTGTTACTTTTCTAACATTAAATTGGTATGGATTTAATGAGATCACTCTTTGCCTACTTGTGTCCAAAAAGAAACATTTCTCTTGTAGGAAACTGGGTTGGATGGCAGGGCACCGCCCAGAGTTATTCCAGGCCTGTGGAATAACTCTGCACCTGTTTTTAGGGAAAGTGCCTCCAAGTAAATGCTACAGGAGGCAGACCTGGAGCATGGTGGGGAGGGATGGAGTAGGTACCACCTAGAGCATAGAGTGTCGAAGTGCTTGTGTTTTAGGGGACCCAAAGAATAACAGTCTTCTTCCTTGCCAGAATTCAGAATGAGATAAGAGGTAGTAGGCACAGAAGTTGGACAAGTAAAGATCTGACTAACAGCTTTTTTCTTATTAGAACTGGATTAAAGAACATGGCTTAGATGTGGGGCCAGATGGGCTTGCTAACACTCTGCTGCTGTGAATCCGATGTCCCCCACGAAATCAGCAGCCTCACTCCCAGGGTTAGGCCTTTTCTCCATGACCCACAAACAGACAGAAACCTATATCTGTGGGCAGGTGTGTGAAGAGAAAAGGAAGAAGAGGAGCCTGAACCAAGCATGACCATTTCTTCTTCCAAACTCCTGGTCAGTTAACTCACCGCTTTTCAGGAGGTGAGTGCTGGGGTGATCAATGAATGAGGAGGGGGAAAAAAACCACAGTACCCCACAGATTTACTATTGTGGGAAATGAGTAGGTGCTTTTAATGACAACCGATGGGTCGTGCAGTTCTGGAGCTAGAGAAATAGAGTCTTTGCCATCTGAATGTTCCTCTTGGCAAATGGAAGCCCACAGCACTGGTCCAGGTGAGGTTCTAGAATAGGGAGAGTAGAGAGTGCTGGACTACGGCTGTGGCGTGTAGAGCCATGAGATTGAGAGAGTCCAGATGGAAAAGAAGACTTGGGAAAGAATATGAGCATAAAATGTCTCCATGGGTACAGGACACAGGAACAGCAGGAAAGATCCAGAGGGTTCTGGAGGGCGAGGAGGAGCAGGATGGAGCCCGTTACCAGAAGTACTTGAAACCTCTTACTGAGACCCTTCAACCTCTCTCTGAGGAGCTGTCAAGGGGAAAAGGACAGCATCTGTTTTTATAACTTCCAAGTGAACGTAGTCCTCTATTTTACACCTAATAGGTGCTCATTAAATTATTTGGTAGTGAATTGAAGAGACTCTTCTAAAAATTACTAAAGCAAGAAAAACGTGCAAAAAATGAATAATCCTTAGGCTTAACCCTTCTAAGGAATGTCTGTAGTTTAAAAGAGGATCTGGTTATAGTAAATTCATGTGTAACTGACAGAATATACAGACATGTTTGGACTCAAAGGTCTTACGAGAAGTTTGAATTTCTTCCCAACATACACACATTCCCTAGAAGTCCAAGGTTAGCAACTTGGTGCCATACTTAGTCAAATCCCTTCCATTGTTTGAATTTTATGGCTTCTTCTAGGGAAGATCAGCTTTCCTCTCATTTTTGGCATTGGTCTGCATATTAAGATCTATAGATTTTATTAGGTCTTAGGAATACATATTTATGACAGCAATTCCTATCTGGAGGATTTATTAGGAAATTTAATGTTTGCTATAGTAATAGAGATTAAAAGTAGGGCCACCACCTCAAAACTCAAATCTCCTTACAGAAATCATAGAATTCACATACATCACAGAATCCACATAAATTGCAGAGTAACTGCCATATGTGACAATTGTAAAGCCAATGGAATGTGATGCAGTAAAGTTAGATTTTATATTTATTTTGCCTTTTTATCAGGTAAGTGGAGAGTTGCTGACGTAAGGAACGTTTCTAATTAAGAATCCCTAATGTACTGTGTCCTGATGAGTGGCGACCTTCTCAGCGAAGACTGACAACCACACGGGTTCCTACTTCACGACCAGACCAGGGTCACCATGGAGACATTTCTCATTGGATCAGCTTATTGTAAGTATTAGGTTTCAGCCTTTGAGCATATATTGCTGGTTTTCAGTTACTTATAGCTTTAGAACATCTGCTTTTTCATAGCAAAAAAAAAAAAAAAAAAAGCAAGAAGAGGAAAGAAGAAGGAAAAAAAATCTTTTAAGGAAGCGTTTAAAAGTTGAACTGATAGATTTGGCAATCTTCATTCGTGGCAGCAGTAACAGACTTCACAGGGGCAGTATGACTCCAATATTAAAGAATAAACGCTTTAATACTGTTAAATACACCATAGCAGATTTTATAGCAAACTTCACAATAAAGTTAGATGTTTCAGTATCAAAAAGTCACACACATTGCTTTAATGGTATCTACACGTTATGGATTGTAACGGCCTGTTATGACATCATCTGTTAGGAATTTACTATGAATGCATGAGGAGGTGGTTCAAAAAAGCTCCTTCTAGTAAGATGCCATGGAGTGTAACTATATCTAATGACAATTGGTCAATTGTGATAAAGTATTTTCAAAGAGGACTATTGCTTTAAGCTCTATTAAAACATTAATGGGGCTTAGCAAGAAGTCTCCTTTCTTGCCTACTATTCTCTCATCTGAAAAGCCACAGTCTTATGAGACTCTCTCCCCAGCTCCCAGAGACTACATTGTTTGGAAGGCAGTTGGAGATCATTTTGGCTGCAGACAAGGTTTTCAATTTAGCAGCACAAGAAACTTTGAAATTAATGCTGGACCTAGAAGTGATTCAGATAAGCTGTAAGTTTTTAAGCTCCTTCCTGTGAATTCTATCCTGTTTGTCTCTCTGCTTTTAGATGCCATAGAAAACATCTGATTGAAATGGAACTCACTGACCTAAAGCTCCTAAAAGAAAATTTTCTAGGTCAGTGACAGACAAGTTGGCTGCTTCAGAAAGGGTATTTACTGTAATTCTGGAGATCATATTGGGTCTCAAACTTGCTGCCTGTGAGTGCAATCCAGCCCACAGGTTCATTCTGTGTGACAGGCACTGTGTTTAAAAGATAAGAATTGGAGGGCCTTTAGGTGGGAAGTGCCCTCTCCAGTTTACAGCGAGCCTCATCATTTCCTATTGTCCTAGACTTAGCCACATCACACATTACATGTCACCTGCCAGGCCTGTAAAAACTTGAAAATCATGAGCTTCAGGCATTCTGTGCATGGTCCATCCCCGTGCCCTGTGCCCTAGGTTTGACTTGAGGTTTCTCACTTGAACGAGGCCCACAGCTGGGCCTTGTTCCTCACAGAGAGTTTCTGGTGAAACCAGAGTCATAAAGACTGGATTAAGAGGAAAGTCCAAGGAATCCCAGGATCTAGGAGCTTGCAGGAAAACTTAAGAGTTTGGGATCCTCCAACCCCTGATGAGCAACCTGAGACACAGAAAAGGGAAATGCCTTGGAAAGGTCAGCCTCAGAAGGAATAGAGCAGAGAGGGAAACCCAGGACTTGTGATTCCCCATCCTGTATGCTGCACCCACCACACCACGCAGCTGGCCTGAATGATTGGTGTAGCCCTTCCCCACATTCCTAGAGAGGGTGTCTTTTACAAAGCCACCATCCACACACACAGAGTGGCACCAGCTGTGCAGCCAACCCCTCTTATACTAGACCACTGTGTCTGGTGACTTGAAAGTCAAGGCCAATGTGGTCACACTAAGGCCACTAAGTCTTAAAGAAAAGTACTTCTCTATCATTGGCAGAGAACTTTAGGCTGGAGACAGATTAAAGTTTAAAACAAATCTAAATAGTCAACTTTGTAGACAACACAGGTTATTTAAGCCTCTGCTCCTTCTTTGTTAGAGTACACTGAAACTTTTCTTCAGAGCTGACCCTAGAAGTAGGGAGAAAGGTTGCTGTCTCTTTAAGTTGCCTTGAACTACCTCAGGAGAGCTTCCATCAGCCAAAAATCCCCTTGTAGAGCAGCCCTTCCATTCTCAACCAAGGCAAAAATACTTGAAATTCAGTTAATAGCAATTCATTCATATGAGCTAAATGTTGCCCCCTTGAAGCATTGTGCTTTGTGAAAAAAAAAAAAAAATTCCTGGAAGGGGAGAGGTCTGGATTGGTTGGCTCAATTAGCTTTTCTTGTGAGTGGAAGGTATTGAGGGCAGGGAGAACCCTGAGAATTAGTGAGAGGCAGAAGAGCAGAAGAAAGAGGTGTTGAGATAGGGACATTGGCAAACAAAGAAGCTAGAGGTAAAGAGGTTAATGAAAGAGATATCCAAAGGAAACCACTGGTGTCATATAACAGTGGGGGCATCTACGGGCAGGAGAGCGTGATCGGGCCACTGAGGCTGCTCTACCAGGGATTGGCCATAGCCCCCCACCCACTACCCTTGAAATTCTCAGTCCCCAACTCCCACCAAGATCTTCAGCAAATACCTCCAAGGAGCTGAAAGAACACAAGAACCTGAAGTAGTAGCTCAGTGGCTGGTCCATAAGCTTAGTAAGTATCTGTTGAATTAATAAATCAAATATTCCCAGTGCGTCCCTCTGAAGCCATCTTGACTGTTAAAGCCTTCTTGCTTGGTCTCTAGAGCATTTGATCAAGGGTGTGGTGCCTATGAAATAGGTTCTAATTCCATGAGGTGTGGAGCGGAATGGACCTGGAATCCGCACTTTGCATTTTGTGGGATTATCCCTGGTTGAAGTTGTTTCTCACGCCAGTAGAACAGGGGCTTCATTCATAATTCATGCATTTGATGTCTCTGGCAAGTATTGCTTACCAGATGGGATTCTCAACAGTAACAGAAACAGAAAGCAGGTTGTTCCATAGAGTTGGAGTGAAATCACAGGCGGAGATACGGTATGAACTGAAGTTTTCTAGTTAAAGCAGAGACCTTTGAGAGGTCACTGAGTTGCAACTTCTATTGGTTCTACAAGGTAATGAGAGGCGATGATGAAGCGAAAAGACAGAAATGCTACCTCTGGAAGCTGACGGCCACTGCTCTCTTCTGGGAGGAAAAACAAGGCCTAGAATGACTAAGAGGCTGCTTATTGTTACAGGTTGACCCTGGAGTAGAATAGGCCCAAACCAGTATTGCAAGGAAAATGGGAAGGAATAGACACAGGAAGTGTATTTGTGTATGTGCATGCATGCGTGTGTGTGTGTGTGTGTGTGTGTGTGTGTGTTGGAGGTGGAAGCAGGGCTAACCCATCAGCTAATCATTTGGCTGCAGTAGAAGGGAGATGAGAACTGCTTAAAATATTTGAGGTCTACAAAAGCTGAGATAACTATTATATTAGCAGCAAAAACTAGGCAATTCTGGGAAGGAGAGAGTGAGCTGAAACTGTCTTTGGATAATTTAGAACAGAACGAGCATATCTTGTTTGATTTTTCATTTTACTTTGGTCTTTTGCCATGGTAGAATATTATATACATTCAATGGAATTTTGTATTAGGAAAGTGTTAAATGCATCAAAATTTCCATGTAGACCAACGTCTCATGCATTAGGGCATTTATGGGGTGAGGGTCAGAAATATGTATCCAAAGAATGCCTGTTTCTTAGTTCACAGTTTTATCTTCCTCATCATTTCTGCTGTGAAGCCAACATTTTCTCAGATTTGGAATACTTTTCTCACTCATGTACTCATATATATATATATGGGATATATATATGGGATATATATACATATATATGTGTGTATATATATATATGTGTGTGTGTATATAT